>NW_023270680.1:3679133-3693435 GCF_011800145.1 Mirounga leonina
GCAGAGGCCGGGGAAGGCTGGAGGGCCCTACACAGAGCTGGGGGCTGGGGGCTGGGGGCTGGGCGCTGGGTGCTGGGCGCTGGGCGCTGGGGGCTGGGTGCTGGGTGCTGGGGCCTGGGCACTGGGTGCTGGGGCCTGGGCGCTGGGCACTGGGGTCTGGGGGCTGGGCACTGGGCACTGGGCGCTGGGGGCTGGGCGCTGGGGGCTGGCTGCCGGGGCCTGGGTGCTGGGTGCCGGGCGCTGGGTGCTGGGCGCTGGGTGCTGGGTGCTGGGCGCTGGGGGCTGGGTGCTGGGGGCTGGCCGCTGGGTGCTGGGGCCTGGGCGCTGGGCACTGGGGGCTGGGGGCTGGCTGCTGGGGCCTGGGGGCTGGCTGCTGGGTGCTGGGCGCTGGGTGCTGGGCACTGGGGGCTGGGACCCTGCAGCTGCGGGAGGGAAGCCAACCGCAGAGGCCGGGGAAGGCTGGAGGGCCCTACACAGAGCTGGGGGCTGGGGGCTGGGGGCTGGGCGCTGGGGGCTGGGGGCTGGGGGCTGGGCACTGGGCGCTGGGCGCTGGGGGCTGGGTGCTGGGCACTGGGGGCTGGGTGCTGGGTGCTGGGGGCTCGGCCAAGGCTGCCTCAGACCCTCAGAGCCCCAGGCTCGGAGCCGTGACTGCCTTCCTGCATGCATCACCAAGTCCTAAGGGCAGCATCAGTAATAAACCGTGAGGTGAGCGGGCAGGTACGACGACGCTTGGTCCTCTCCCATCGATGCTGACGCTCTTTCCAAAACACCAAATATCAGGTTCCCACAGCCTCCTCCCACCCACCCGCTTCTCTGCCAAGGCTCTGGCTTGGCTGGGCCAGAGCGAGGCCAGCCGGTTGGGTGGCCCTGCTGAGCACGGAGCGTGGCCACAGTCTGGCTGCAGGGGAGCGCTAGGACTCGAAGGACACGGGCGGCAGGGAGGCAGACGCAGGGACCCGTGAGCAGAGGCTCCTTTCAGACATGGGGCTGGTTTTTCTGCCTGGCAGTGAGTGGCAGGGTTCCCAAAGGGAGTCCTTGACCTCTCCTGGGGTGTGGAGGAAGGAGTTCCCCGGCGGGGATGAGGGGTGCCATCCAGTGGACGGGGCGTCCGTTTCCCCTGGAAGCAAACACTTAGGCCCTGACCTGGGGTAAATAGGAAGGCATCCAGAGCCAAGTGCTGTGGTTCAGGGGAATGGTTTCCTTGGATTCTGGGCATAATATCTGTTCTAGTTTATCTTCAGTCTTCAGGTTTTTCAACCCCCTTACTTACACCAGCTCCCCCCACCCTCCCCGGGAACACAGTGGCCCCCATCACGAAAACCACAGATACGCATTGAAAAGGTGATCTTCCGTTTCCATGTCTCACGGAACAAGCCCTAGAGCTTGCTTATAGGGTAAAATGTGAATTCCTATGATTTCTTCTTAATTGGAGAAAATCAAACTCAGCCGAAGAAAGGAAAGGAGAGTATCTCCAAATCCAGACTTCCTATTTTCTCACCTCAGGGCTATTTTCACGGAGCCGGAGCTGGGAGACAAATGTTGCCCATCTTCCTCTGCTCTTGGTCCTGGCCCCCACCTTGCGCTGCAGATCATGCGTTTCCAGCTTAGCGCGCACCCACGTAGCGCTCGGCTGGGCCTGTTACACCGCCAGGCCCAAGGGGCTGCCGGCCGCTCTTCCGGGTCTGTCACCCTCTCTACGGCTCCGAGTAAGGGGCAGAATTGAGCGGGGGGATCCTTTGGATCCCAACAGAAAAACGTGCTTTGTTGGCGTGCACACAGCTCTGTTCCGGCTCCAGCCTCCTGCCCCCACCGCAGCGCGCTGTTTCGCCACAACCTAGGTTTTCCCATCCTAGACCACAGGTGGCAAACTTTCTCTGTAAAGATCCAGTGAGTAAATACCTCAGGCTCTGTGGGCCACGTGGTTCCTGATGCAACTTCTGTGCCCCAAGGCTCCCCCAGACAGCGTGTGAAGGAATTAGTGGTGGTGGTGGGGGGAGCGTTCCAAGAGAATTTTACTGATGGACACTGAAGTCTGGACTTCATATAATTTTTACCTGTCATGAAATCTTATTCTTTAGTTTTTTTGTTTTCGACCATTAAAAAAAATATATGTGAAAACCAATCTCAGCTCGTGGGCTGTATAAAAACAGGCCTAGGGCCAGGCTGTTCTCAGGGCTGTCATTTGCCAACCCCGGTCCGAGTACGTGCACCCAGCAGAGCACCTGCGGAAAACCATGTGTTGGGTGACTTGTTCATGAGAAGCCATTTCAAAGTCCACCTCCCAGGGCCTCCCAACCCCTCTGAGTACCGTGTCCTTTTGGAAGGATGGGTCATCAGAGAATGGAGAACGCAGTCGGAGGGCTCGCCCCGCACCAGCCCTGCAGCCGGCTCACCCCGGGCGCGTGCTCACCCTGGGCGCGCTGCCACTTTCTTGCCAAATCTTGCAACTGGCTGGTATTCTTTGCAGGTCTGGCCAATGTTTGCCGTGTGGGTGTGATGCCCGCAGCCGAGGGACTCCACCAGGACTGGACAGCGCCGCCTTGTCCCCCCTCACTGCGGCTGCACCGAATGTCCCAGCCCCATGCTTCAGCACGCGGGGCCCCCCCACAGCCCGGTCGCACCCTGCCACCGAGGCCCGCGTGGCCCGCGCCCCCGGAGACTTTGTCTCTCACATTGCCGCACAAGCTCGCGGAAGGAGGTGAGGATCGCCGAGGGCAGGCATTCTGCCACAGAACAGACATGGCCGGAAGTCTCTGTAACTTCTTTAATTATTCAAACAATAGAGCACAAAGATAACGGTTTCAAGTACATTGTGATACACGCTTTTGACAGGAATAGGTATGCATTTAGTCACGAGGGAGGCTGGCGGCAACACCGCGTGGACGCTTCGCACAAACTCTTCACCCCGTCCACCCTGAAGGTGGAGTGGACACCTCGTCTGCTGGGAGCGGACTGCACATCCTGATGCCCTGGGCTGGGTTGCTCTACGGCGTGGATCCCTTTTGTTGGCCGGGAGAGAGAGGATTCTGAATGCAAAGGTGGGCAAGGGGCGGCGGACGTGGAACAGGGAGGGCGGGGGAGCAGTGAGAGGGGGCTGCCACCTCGCCTGACTGGGGGGGTTGCTGCTCGGGGCCGCGGTGCCCCCGCGCTGGGGGTCACCAACGGGTGGTTCCCTTGGGGCCTGGCCAACCCTCCAATGCTCTCTTCGGCCGACCAGCCTCACCGCTAACTAGTCCGTCAATCGGCACAGCTAAAGCTCTTGGGGTGCCAGGGCTTACACTCAGAACGGAACGGTCAGCACAACAGAAACCACCAAATTCCACCAGGGATTGCAAACCTTGCACCTGCTAACTACCTAGAAGACCAAAGAAAAGTCTTTGACAGAGAAAAACCAAGGACCACTCCTGCCTGAAGGGCCTGGCCCCTTGGAAGCAGGCAGAGGGCAAGTTCCAGGGTGCATGCCTGGCCCCTGGCCCACGGCCTCCTGGAAAAGGCACACCACGCCGGACCCTCCGCACAGAAGCCCCTCAGGGCCCGGTGTTTCTGGCTGAAGATGCCCCCACAGGCCTAGCCTTAGGCGCAGCATCACCAGCCCTGCCCATGGGACTGAGGCCTGCCTGACGCCGTCAGGCTCCGTTCTGCTCCCCAAACCCAAAGCAGCCTTCAGACAGGCTTAAGTCGCTAAGAGGCCCTATGTGCACACAGCCATCCTTCCAAAGCCGAACCTGCTGGGACACTTGGCCCAAAGCACACATCAGGACAGTAGCCTTTGCTAAGCCGAAGCACTGAGAGTGACAGCCAAGGGCCGAGCCCCTCTCAGCTGAGTCTATAACACAACGTCAAACATGGAGGACTTCTTCCCCTGGACCAGCCGACATAGGAGGCCAACCACAGTGTGCCCACTAAAGCAGGACCATGCCCTAGGGACGAAAACCTACACCAAACAACCACTCCAGACAGACGGCTTGGACTCGACAACACCAACGTGGCCCAAGGACCCTGGCAGCCCTGAGGCTAGCAGATGTGACTGGGGAGGAGGGGAGGCGGGGCCCCCTGAGAGCAGGTGGAGAATGTGCCCTCTTCAGTGGGTTCGCCACGAGGGTCCCAGGGGGGTTCAGAGAAGATCAACACTTGGCCCTCTCCCTGGGGACCCATCTTAAAAGGGTACCCCAGGACTTCACAAAGCAGCTAGGGGCCTCCTCCCTTCGAGGCCGGAGGACCAGGCACTCCAACGTGGGGCGACCAGGTGGAGGGCATGAGGTCTGCCAACAGCTCCACGGAGCCCAGGGAGAGAGTCCTGGGTGCGTGCCCGCAGGCCTCCTCTGCCGGGCCTTCGCGCTGGGCTGCGCTAATTAAGGGCTGGGGGGTGGGAGAAGAACGGCACCCACTCCCAGCACCCCCAGCCAGTGGAGTGCACAAAGACTCTCACACAACAAATACAAACAGAGCTGAGGTTTCTCCAGTGATGAAGATAAACAAGTCGGTTTGGTTACCTACTTTGGTTACCTACTTAAGCTGATCTGAATTCACAGTATAAGCAACACATCTAAATATAATGCTGGGCACTCCTGTCAGCACTAGGGTTCCCAAACAAAGAAGCCAAAACAGAAACGAAAGCGGGGCTGCGACAGGGATTCTTAGTTATTATATACTAACCAGTCTGTGCGTGGCACATTTTATTTCTATAAAACTATTACAAAATATTCAAAAATACATTTTAGTAAATTTACAGCAGTTATTTCTCAATTTATTAATGCAAAAACATCCTTTGTTTTTCTCTGTACAAACTACAGGCTCCATTCTCGTGGGCTCATCACTATGTGCGCTTTTAAAAAATATTATTTTCTAATAAATTCTTTGAAGTTAAAAATAACAGAGTTCTTCCAGTTTGTCCAAAAGAAAAAAAAAAAGTGTGTGTGTGTGTGTGAGTGTGAATGTGTGTGTAACAGTCTTGACTTCCAAGAATGTGGCCAAAATGGTGATGATGGAGCAAATATTAACCCATGAAGACATACAGGAGGTGGCTGTTACACTGGAAACTAGTTAAATTAAAATAATATATTTTCATATTTTACACTATTTCAAAAATGAAATGTAATTCAGTTAAGTATTGATCTCTCAAAAAATCTAATTTACAATTCTGTGTATAAAAATATAATTTGCGGACCCCCATGAAGCATGTTTTAGTTTACACTTGCCGAAAAGCAGGCGCGTGGCAAACGAGGAATGCGGAGTGCAGAGTTTTGCTTTCTGAAAGTCAGGGCGAGGGATATGTAGAAAAATAGACTCTGAGCAGGTCGCTTGGCCTCACAAAATAATCTTTCCCCCCTGTGAGGACAGTTCACGTGATAATAATAAATTATCCAAGAAACAAACTATTTAAGGCTCTTGAAGGTCCGGTTCATATTATTTAAAACATCTATTCATACCAAACAAATAAATAGCCAGGAGAGGTGAAAAAAAATAACCGAAATAAAACAACAACCAAAAAACTCAAAAAAAATAAAAATAAAAATAAACGCAACGCAACGACGAAACTTCCCGGGGTCTCTGTTTCCTTGTAGTCTACTTTGGATGCCCTACTTTATTATTATTATTAATTATTATTATAATTAAAGTCTCATCCGTGCGCTGTTCCGTGCGTCTCTTGCCGTTCTTGCTGTTGCTCCCTCCCGCCCCGCGCCCCGCCCCACCCCGCGCCCGCCCTCCCGGCTGCCCGGCCTTCAGCGAGACGTGACCGCCATGCCCAGCGGGTGCAGGGCCTCGCCGTCCAACAGCCAGGTGCCTATTTGGTAGAGCAGCTGCGAGTACCAGTGGACGCCCCCGGCCCCCGGCGCGTCGGCCGCCCCCGGCGCCTCGGGCGCCCCTGGCGCGGGCGGGGGCAGGCGGCCGCCCCCGCCGTCGCCGTCCCCGCCGTCGCCGTCCCCGCCGCGGTCCGTGCGCGCGGGCGCCAGCAGGGCCAGGAGCGCGTGCGCCAGGCGGAAGGGCGCGAAGGCCCGGTGCGCCCAGCCGTGCTCCTCGATGACCGCGTAGCACGACGCCAGCACCCGGTTGATGAGGATGGTGCCCTGCGCCGTGAGCGGCGCGTACGCGCCCGAGGCCTCCTCCCGCAGCGTCACGCTGTGCACGGCGGCCGGCAGCAGCCGGCGATCCCCGCCGCGCTCGGCCACCACGTACACGCGCTGGCCCGGGCGCACGCGGCTGGCGAAGAGCGCCCGGCGCCCCGGCGCGCCCCCCGGCGGCGGCCCCGCGCCCGACGGCGCCCCCGGCTCCGCGGCCGCCGACTCGTTGTGCGGCGCGACGAACAGCAGGTGCGCGGCGGTGAGCAGCAAGCGCTCGCGCGGCTCCCGCGTCTCGATCACGTAGAAGACCTTCTTGGCACCTTCGTCGCGGTCCAGGAAGGTGAGGAAGTCGCTGTAGAGCAGCCGGCCCTGGTCGTCGGCCGCCAGCACGCGGTCCCCGGGACGCAGGTCTTTCACCAGCTTGGTGCCGCCCTGCTCCAGGTGCACCGTGGCCGAGCCCGGGAAGCAGCCGCCGGACTTGGCCGCCACCGAGTTCTCTGCGGGGGTCGGAGAAGGGAGAGAAGAGGGCACAGGGTGGTGAGCGCCCACGGGGAGGCACAAGTGGGGCAGGGGGCGCACGCCTGCCGTCCCGCGCACCAGACTTGGGACCCGCGCAGCTCCGGGGGGAGAGTCCCCCGGCTGGCCCAGCGCAGACCCCTCTCCCCCAGCGCCACCGTCTCGGTGACAAAATTCAGATGCAGATACATTCCTTAACGACTCTCTTAGGATTGGACTGGCAGTGGCAGAGGTTGGCTGGCGTCTCCGGCGGGAGGCCGGTTACACGCCTTCCCTTCCGCCTTCCTCCCACCCCGTCCCCCGGCTCAGCACACACCCAACCTCGCCCTGAATTCGCAGGGTATTTGCTCTGCACTTAGATTCCTCAGGAAGCCTCCTTGAGCTCCCTCGGGCGCCGGGGCGCACCTCCTTTCTTCCCGCCCCCGGCGCGGGGTGCGGCCCCCCCTGGTGCGCCCCGCACCGGGCTGCGCGGCGGGAACCCCTCGCCTGCCCGCCCCCAGCGCGCAGCCCAGCAAGGGGGCCTTGGTGCCGGCCCGTTGCAGGGGCTTGGGAGAGGGGCGGGAGTGAAAAATAGCTGTAGTAGTTGTAGCAACTGGACAAACATTCCAGGGAATTGGCCGAGGTGTGAAAATCCGGGGCTTGTGTGGATTTTCTAATTAAAATCCAATAAAGGGCCCAGCATTGTCATTGTGATCTCCGCAATAAATGGGAGACACTCTTGGAAGAGGGGCCACTTCCATTTCCCCCCCTCCCCTTTCTCAGCTGCCCCCTCCCTATTTGCTCAGGTGCACCCCCCCCCCAGCCCCCCTGCGATTCACACGCGGGCTCTCCAGAAGCCCGGGCCTCACAAGCACTATTTGCACAGCCAGGCCTCTTCCAAGCACTCAAGATGTGTATTTGAATTTTAAATGGCGGGGCCTGCTCCAAGCACTGGAAGCGGCCGGGTTCTCAAGGCCCCTTGACTACCCGCTTTCCCGAGCCCTCTGTCGCTCTCTGAGGCTCACTGTCCCGAGGACAATGATCGGAGCCAGGGTGGCGAGCAGGGGGCCGCGGAGGAGGGGCGGGGAGAGCCCGGTCTTCTTTGCATTCCAATCTCCGGGATCATGCTTTTTGCAAATAGAGATCGCGAGAAAGAATCTTCCTGCTGGAATTACAGAGGGTTTTTAATCTTCTCATCGGTTTCTGCGGCATGAAGTGCGGGCCTGGCCGTTGGAGGCCCGCCGTCGCCCCCCGGAATGCGACCCGGGGCGCAGGCGAGCCCGAGTCGTCGAGTCGCACAACCCTGCTTGACACGCAACGCACCGCGCCCCGGCCCGTGTGCGCCGAATGCCAATGAGCGGCTCTCCGCGCCCTGGGGGTCTGCCCTCCCCGGGCGGAATCCTGCTGCGGGATTACCGCTGCTCACTTGCAAGAAGACCTCTAGGGACCCCCGCCAGGGGGACCCCGGGGACAGGGCTGGCCCAGGAGGGGGCCGAACGCCCCTCGAGCGCAACCGCAAGGTCCCGGGAAGGGTGCGCCCCCGGGGCCTTCCGCAGCGGAGCCCCGAGAAGGGCGGGCACCGCCTGCCCGTCCTCCCTGTCTCTGGCTACAAGCCCAGCACCCCCCCACTGCCCTTTCCACACCTTTTCTTTCTGTTGTGATAAGAAGCCACTATTTTCCTTCCCTATGAACTGTGTCTTGACACCTTGAAAGTGTTTTTCTACTCACACATGCTACTAAAATACAGTTTAGGAGACAAATAGGCAAAACTCGGGGGGCGGGGGCGGGGAAGACACAGTTCCTCCGAAATTTACTGTGAACTGTTCTGCTAAATGCATCAGCTTCTGCGGGGCGGTGGAGAGATCTGCATAAATGACCTCGGAGCTGGGCTATAAGCCGTGGGTACAGCGCCTTCCGCGGCATGGCTGTTCCTCGACAGCGACAGCGTGTGGCGTTGTAGGCCCAGGGAAGTCACCAGCCCATGGATGGGCCGCCTGCAGCTGCAGACTCCCATCGGCCTCCTGGCCCTGCCTGTGGCTCGGGGCAGCCCAGCTGGCTCCTAATAAGGACGGATGCTTCTGGGCTTGCGGCCTCCAGATGCTGGAAGCGGTAACCACTGCGTTTATTACCTCCCACCAGGCCTCTCCCCAAAGGCTTAGCCAGCGAGTTAAGTTAGTTTAGTGTCCACAGACGCTCAGTGGGGAGGAGAGAGGACCAGGAGCTTACACCCTGGGCAGAACCTCCTGTGCTGGGGAGTTGAGTAGGGGCTGGTTGATTCTTAAGCCTGAAATGAGAGGAAGAATCTAGGCCAGACCTGGCTACCAATGCACCAGGAACGTTCCCTCCCCCGTCTTCCCTGTCTCCGCCACCTGCAGTGGGGGCTCCGGAAACAGGGCCGGGGCAGGCTCAGGAAGCCATATGCCCTCTGCATCTGGGCCTGGAGCACCTCAAAGGTAGGGCCAATTCCCGGCGGGCGGGCCCTACGTCTACAGGCTGTGTTCCCACACCAGAGACAGGAGTTATCACCCAGTTCGCTCCCTCCCTGCCCCTCCTGCCCCTCCTGCCTCCCCCCACCTGCACACATTTGCCTCTTTCCCTTGAATCCCACTGCCGGGCGCCATGGTGACCTCTCACGGGCAGATGTGGAGCTGCTAGGTGGGTCGGGGGGCTTCGTGGGCACGGGGGCTATGGAGGAGGCCGGGCCTGCCGCCTCACCTGCTTTCACGGAGCAGTGGATGTGCGCTTTGGACTCGTAGTACACCCAGTCGAAGCCAGCCTCCACGGCCAGGCGCGCCAACATGCCGTACTTGCCCCGGTCGCGGTCGGACGTGGTGATGTCCACCGCACGGCCCTCGTAGTGCAGCGACTCCTCTGAGTGGTGGCCATCTTCGTCCCAGCCCTCGGTCACCCGCAGCTTCACACCGGGCCACTGGTTCATCACCGAGATGGCCAAGGCGTTCAGCTTGTCCTTACACCTCTGCGGAAAGAAGGGGGCCCCCGCAGATGTTAGTACTGGGCCTGCCACCCGGCCCTGCCCTTGCCTCGGCTGCCCGGCCCAGCCCCTGCGGATAAGCGCTCTGTGGACAAGCCGGGGACAAGGCCTGGACGTGCCCTGAGGTGCGAGGGGGCTGTGGCGTCTGCTGGAGGAGCCAGTCGTCTTGCAGATGAGCCGAGGGCCTTTCTCCAAAATCTGACCTAACAGAGCCCCTACCATGGCCCGAGACGAAGAGGACATCCTTTGAGACGCGTAAACTTGTGTGCGTCTCAGACAGTGACTGCAGGGCCTGCCAGGGTCCCCCGGGGCGAATGGCTCACTCCTCCCCTACGATGCCCTCCACTCCCCCCCCATCCCTTTCCGTGGCCCCATTTCTCCACACCTGCAAGGCTCCACCCTTGTGCCTGGCCTAACTCCCTCACCAGGAGGCTGGAGAGAGGCCCAGGGTGCAACTTTGCAGAAATAAAGAACACAGGCGGTATGCTTCTTAAAGAGTGAAAAGCCTTGGGTTATCTCTGGACCTTCCCTCCTACCCTGGGCCTATCTGAGCCCTGGATCCAGCCAAAGGGCGAGAGGGAGGTGGGAAGCTGATAGCCGCGCGGAAGGGGCTGGAGGGGGCCGGAGTGAAAGGCAAGCAGGTGAGTTATAATTTTCAATGCGGGCCAGGCCTGACGACAAACATTCTTTATCTGGACAGCCACATTCCTTTTCTCCATAGACCTCTTTTCTCCGGCTTTTCTGTGGTCTGATTGTGTCT
Source organism: Mirounga leonina (assembly GCF_011800145.1). Classification (NCBI taxonomy): domain Eukaryota; kingdom Metazoa; phylum Chordata; class Mammalia; order Carnivora; family Phocidae; genus Mirounga; species Mirounga leonina. The sequence goes on from NW_023270680.1 coordinate 3,689,443, forward strand.
CTTGTTTTCCTTAAACTGTTCCCTTCCCCCCTCTTGTTTTCTTGGCCCCAGAGCAGAATGGCGTCCTGCAAGTTTGAAGAGCAAACTTAAGAGGTGGAGGGAGGGGGCGGGGCGTGAGGGGTGGGGGATGGGGAGCCCGAGAGGCCCGAGGCCTCGGAGCCCTTCAGGAGTACCCCCCGCCGCACCCACGAGGAAGCTGCCTTGCCGTGGCAGTGAAGAAACACTGAATGGGCAGGACACAGGCCAGGGCGAAGTGGAGCTCGGGGTTGGCGGAGGCCCTCATAATTCTCAGGCCACATTCAGAGAAGGATGCGAGAAAAAACTGAGCCGTGCGTGGCAAGTGTGCGTGCGTGTGCTAACTCACTACCCGGGCGTTTACAGCGGTGGTGGGGCGCGGGGTTCAAACGAGGGGAAATGGTGACAGGATCACCAAGGGGCATCCCCAGGAGAGACAGACCCGGGGGTGAGGGGCAATTTCAAGTTGACCTCCCCCAGAGGGTAGGGCTGATCGCCGGCAGGCCGCGCATGCTCTGCTCGGCTTTGGCACCTGGTGAGCGGGGTGGACGGAAGACCCGGTCGAGGATCCTAATAGCAGCTTGGGGACTGTTTTCCCAGCGAGCCGGCGGGGAGCTCTTGCAAGTACTGCTGTCCGCGCTTTGGCTTTGCGGGGACGCGAGGATTGCGCAACAGGAAAAGTCCTGTGTGTGGGACAGCAATAAAACCCAGTAATATGGTCGTAGAGTTCAACGTACAAGAAATGGGGGCGGCGGTGGGGGGCTTGGGGGCGGCCCTGCTAACCGGTCAGCGCTGACAAGGTTTCTGGGCCTGCCAGCAATTTTCTTTAGTAATAATAATAATAATAATAATAATAACAACAAAAGTCGGAAGGGCAGAGTTTGAGTGAGGTCATCTTGAGGACTGGACGCGTTTTCCATGACAATCAATCAGTAAAGCAGGGTCAGTTTAGAGCCGGGCTGGGAGGCCGGCTGCGCAGGCGCACACCGCCGACACGCACACGCACACAGCCCGCAGCCCGAGCCCCGCGCCACCCCGGCTCCCTTCTTTTGGGGGCTTCCCACGGGGTGCTGGCGAGCGGAGGGCGGGATGGCGAGGCCACGTACCGGCGCCCGGGCTGCGCCGCTCGGGCACGGGGTGGAGGGCCCAGGCGGGGAGCCCCAGGCCGAGCCAGGCCCGAGCGGCGCCCCGCTCGCCACGCGCCCTCCCCCGGCTCCCCCAGGCGTGGCGCGGCCTTGGCCGGCAGGACGCCGCGCGCCCGGCGGGCCGGAGAGGCGCAGGCAAAGCCGGGAAGCGCAGGCCGGTTAGCAGCTCACTGGGTCGTGTGCCGCGAATCAAGCCCGGCGCGGTGCAGCCACCGTAAAGCCCCGCGGGGCCGCCGGGCCGGGCTTTGTGTCGGCGGAGGCCAAGGTGCGCCCCGCGCCGGAGCCCCCGCCTCCTCCGCAGTCTTCGCAGCCGCCCCGCGCCCAGAAGCCCGAGCAGGACCGTCACCGCCAACGGCCGCCCGGCTTTCCCAGTGCGGGGGAGGGGTGCCCCAACTTCAAAAGAGGACCCCCCCCCGTCCCCACTCACCTGTCTCCACCCCCTCCCCCCACTCCGGGAAAACAGACCCCTCCTATGCAAACCCACACCTGAGCGCCGGGGCCGGGCCGCCACGCACACAGGAACCTACTCGGCGCGGCGTCCCCGGCTGTCCCTCCCGCGGCCCTCAGGCCCTGTCCCCGCGGCCGCCTCCTGCCCCCGGAGTCCCCCGGCCGCCGCACCCGCGCCTGGCACCCGCGCCTGCGGGCCGAGCGCGTCTGTCTGCGCTTCCCCCTCTCCGAGTTAATATTAACCAGGAGCTCCTGCGTTCCAGAACTGCTCTGAAAGTTCCACCGGGGACGGTGCTGCCATGGTTGAGGGACTTGGGCGGCAGTCCCATTAGAGGGACAGGGACAGGCAGAGACGCGGAGGGACGGCCAGCCCGGGAGGAGGCCGCGCGCGCCTGGGAGCAGAGTCCGGGTGGTGGTTTTAAACGGGGCCGGCGGGTGAACAGGTCCCCGAGGAGCGCTAACCTCCCGCGGCCGGGAGGCGTTCCCTGCTCCACCCCTGCACCCCCGGGCCCTCACCAGCGGTCCTGCACCCGCGCCCCAACTCTTGCAGGCCGGGAGGAAGGGCGGGCCGGAGAGGATAACCCGCAGGGCGCCCGCCCGCGCGCCCCGCCAGCCACCGCGTCTCCAGGGGACATTTGCGGGGTGCGTGATGCAGTCCTGGCCTGGCTCTGCCCACCCCACCCCCACGGTGGCTGCCCCTCCCCCGTCCTTTTGTGCCGGGAGCGGGAATGGCCGCGGCCTAAGGAAAAAAAAGTATTTGTTTTCGTTTCGTTCGTCTGAGGGAAGTTGACAGAAGGTCAGAAGTTCAAATGCTGCCGGCGCGCGCGGCGGCGACAGTGGCCGCCGCGGGCCGCTTGGCCGTGGGTCCCCCGCGGGCGGCCGGAAGAGGGACCGGGCCGGGCCCCAGGGCCCGGGAAGGCGGCGGAGCCCGCGCCGCGCCCCCGCCGACCCCGACCGCCCCTGCCGTCGGAGCCCCGGCCGCGGGGACCGCTAACCCGGAGGAAGGGGCGCCGAGGGGCGGCCGCCGGGGCGCGCGGCTCTGCAACCTGCAGCGGCCCCGGGGGCCCCTCTCCCGCGCCCGCCCCGCGCGCACGCCGACCCCGCGGGCTCCGGGACCTCCGCCGGCCCCCTCCCGCCCCGCCGCCTCCCCTGGCCTCGCCTCCCTCCTCCCCGCTCCGAGGGGCTCCGGGAAGGCCGCCTCCCTCCCGCGCGGAGCGAGGCGACCCAGGTCGCAGGAGTCCCCGCAGCCGGCCGCGCCCCCCGCGCCCCGCGGCCTGCGCGGGGTTCACTGTGGCTCGCGCCGCTCTGGGGCTCAGGCGCGCGCGCCCACACTCGCGGTCCAGATTTAAGGGGGCCGCGAGCAGCTGCGAGCGCGGGGCGGGGGGAGAAGGACCCTCTCCCTGGCTCCCTGCGGCCCCTTCCGTCAGCTCCGGCTGCCCTCTCCTTCCTCCCTCCGGCCTCGCGGCCCGAATCGGGCTGGGAAGCGAGCGGCCCGGAGGGGCTCGCCTCCCCGCCCGCCCTCCCCTGAACTCGCGCCCCACCGCCGCTGCTCCGCCAGCTGTGGTGCGCTCCTAGCCCGAAAGGTAGGACTTGGATGTTTTAATAGGGCAATAAAAAGGATGTTGACCTATATTTGCCAGGAAGTCCATTTCTAGCTCAGTTATACGTGCCTGGAGTTTCAGAAAGTCTGCCGTTGGCGGGGAGACTGGCAGCCAGAACTCTCAGGCAGAGGTGGGGAGGGAGGGGGGCGCGTGTTTGGCCTTGGCTTTCCGTTCTAGCCCCCTCCCGCTAATACCTAGTCGCTCCTCATTCCTGTGCCTGCAGGTTGACCGGAGTGATGCAATGCCAGGAAGTTCTAAGTCCCTCCCCTCAAGGACCGCGGGCTCGGGAGAATGGCAACGCATCCTTAAAGAAATATCAATACATTCACACTCTGATGGGCACCACTGCCCGGGGTGCAGTGGAGCTGTGCGAGGCACTCAGGGACCAGGCGGCGCCTCGGGAGCCCCTGCCTTTTGTCAGCGCTGCCTCCTGGCTTTTCCCACTGAGCGTCTTTGGTGGGGGGCGGCGGGGTGGGGGTGGTCGTGGGAAAGAAAAGCACAGTGGAGAGGGGAACGTGCAAGCTCCCCTGTCTCATGCCCAAGGCTTGCGTTTGTACAGTGACCTGGAAGCCACTTTATGTTTACGGGGGGGATTTCTGCCCCCCTCCCACCCTTTCCATTCCCAACTCGGGAGGGGCAGATGCCCCCAGAGTGAAGGTCTCCCCAAGTTGCAAGCCAGAGCTGGGGCAGGATGGGAAGGCCATCCCAGCAGGACAGAGCACATCAGGGCCATGGGTGGACCACACCTGCCATCCTGACCCCCCACCCCCACCCGAAACTTCTCC
>NW_023270680.1:3693835-3764393 GCF_011800145.1 Mirounga leonina
CATCAAACAAATATTCTCTCAAATGTTGGAGGGGCAAAGCTGCCCAGGTCCTATTTAAATGTTTTGTTTTTGTTTTTTTTTTTCCCAGAGACTTTATCATGCAGGCCAGGTCTCCCTGCATTTTAAAGACAGAGGGTCTGTGCCTCCTCCTGAATATTCAACATCCTTGGATGCTGGTAATTCTCACTGACCACAACTTAAAGCATTGCTATTTGAAGTGCTTTGAGTGCCTTAGAAAAATATGAAAATGCTGCTCCTTTATTGTGTTTCGGCTAATGCATTATTTTTAACCCTCTGGAAATGGGATGCAGGCATGCTCAGGAGCTGGTACAGAGTGGCCTGCAGGACTGTCGGGCTGGCTGGGTTAAGCGTGTCTGGGTGCTGCACCCCAGCTCAGAGGAGGGAGCCGGTGCTGGGCCTGCGTGGTGGGCGGAGGCCCATTGTGCCTGGGGGCAGTGGTGAGTGGGCAAGGCTGTGCACACACCACCCCCACTGATCAATCGATCGGAGCAAAGTGCAGGCCAGGGATGAGCTGAATGTGGAATTCAGGCTCCTTCCACATTGGGCCTGGCTGGCTTTCCAGGGGGCTCTGCAAGCCAGCCCTCAGGGTCCCGGGGGGTCGCAGCCCAGGATGGGGCAGCGTCCTGGGGGGGAGCCTTGTTTTGGTCACGGAGGGCATAGTGCTCAGAGCCGGCAATACTGGAGTCCCCCATCCCTGCACTTCTTTCAGGAAAAAAGAAAACCCAAAGTCCTATTTAAGCCAGAAAAATAAAACCTGAAATCCCCCATTTTGCAGAACACACCCTCCCCTCTCACTCCCACCCCCATCTCACTCATATATAAGCATCACTCTAGAAAAAAGCAAGGGAGGGAGGGCTCTTGGCGGAGGATGAAGTGCCGGCCCTGAAGTGTCCTCTGTGAAGTTGAAGGTCTCCCTGGACCCCAGCCCAGCCGGGGAGGTGGGAGAGGCCAGGGCCAAGGCTTGGCCCTCAAAACAATGGGATGTCCCCAGCAGTCCAGGCAGGCCTCTGTGCAAATGACTTTGGCGGGGGGGCGCTCAGGGAGGGGAGCACCTTGAGAGCCACTAGCTGGGCCTTGAAGAGGCTGAGCGATATCGGGGCTCAGCCTGTCGGGCCCCCAGGGGTTGATCCAAGCTCTGCCCCTGCCCCCCATCCTATGGTTGTGAAGAATCAATATTCTCAGGGGGACGCCCCCTCTGGGCAAGGTGGGAAAGCAGCACCCAGGTCTATCAAGGCCTGCTGGGGAAGGACGGTCTCCATTCGGCTGATAAAGGGCCAGACGCCTTGCCCAGGCTGTGAGAGTCTGTGTGTCTGTGCTCCCAGTGAAGACGGACACGGAGGGGACACCCATCTTGTGCCAGCTCTGGGAGGTGTGGGCCTTGAGAAGCCACGGGGCCCTGGGGACACTCCAGACTTCCCGGCTCCCTCCCTCCTTTTCCCTCTGGCGTCTCCTTTGCAGCCCGGGCACAGGAGAAAGGGGGGCCCCAGCACTGGGTCATGACCCCATGCCCAAGGCCCAGGATGCTGCGTGGAGCACTGGGCCAGCTTGATGGAGCGCGCCCAGGACATGTGATTCCCGAAGGTGCAGGGATCCGGGCCCCGCCACTCCCCCGCGCACTGCTTGCGCCTCCGAGGCCAAGCCTGAGCGGCAGAGAGCGGCAGCCTGGGGGGAACCAGGCGCGGAGGGCTGCCTCCGGGCAGGGAGCAGGAAGGGCTCACTCCTTGGCCCTCACTCGGGACCACCAGGGGGTCCCCAGGCCTGCTGGCCTCCTCATCCCAGGATGCCCCTCCATCTCGCCGCCAGCCCAGGACACCCCAGAGCCTGCCAGGGGCTGCCTGCCCTAGGACGGCCCGTCCTCCAGAATGAAGTAAGTGTGGACCTTGATATAACCCCTGATGCCTTATTTCCCAGCATTTGCTCCCTGTTGTGGGTTGGGGGGAAAAGTCTGGACAAAACTCAATTACAGTTTGCATTTATTGCCTAGAAGCAAGGGCGCCGGTGAGCCCCCCACTTCCCCTTCCGTTCATCCTGCCCCCTCCCCACTTCCCAGACACCAGACACTGCTGTCCTCCACCTCCAGACACCAGATGGCTCCCTCTCTTTGCCTTTCCCCCTCCAGACGATTCGGACCCCTCCCCACGCAGGTCAGAGGTTCCAAACCCTAGCCTCTGCCTGACCTGGCCAGACATCCCAGATACTCAGGATCCGTTTCTCATTCATCTGAGCTCTGCCCTTCTTTCTGGTGGTCATCTGCAACCATCCTTCCACTCCTCCGCCCACCTTTCTGTCCCTCCCTCCTTCCCTCCCCTCCCCCCTCCATCCGCCCAGCCCTCTACCCCTCACCAGCATCCCTGCTGAGGACAGGTGGCTGCCTGTCTTCTGCCCCCACCCCCCAGGAGGCGCCTCCCGGGCCCGCCCCCGCCTCCCCACCGGCCCCCGCCGCTAGATGGCCTCCTCACTCTGCCTTCAGTCTCTGGCTCAGCCAGTTTGGGGAATCCTGCAGACTAGACTGGGAGGCCCCTGGAAGGGGTCTAGCCAACTTGGCCCATCCCCCTCTTCACCCCCCCCAGTGTCCGTGACCCCCTCATTTCCCTCTCCTCGAGTTGGTACCCATAGGCCCTGCAGCTGGAGGTCAGGCCTCCCCAGGAAGCCCTCACCTGCCACCCTTCTCCCGGGCTACCACTACCTGGGGTAGGGCTATGATCTTAAATCTCCTCCTCTCGTACCCCTTGCCATTTGATGTCCCTTCCCCATGGGACTTCTGCATAGTCTCTCTCTATTGCATCTCACAGTTCCCGTTTCTGATGTTGTCCCATCTTTGGCCAACTGAATTTCTGTTGCTCCAGCCAGGGCCTCCCTCTGAGTTTTGGAGGCATGCAGCCTTCCAGCCCTGCTCTCCTAACCCCATGGCCCTTGCCCAGTCCCCAGACCTGGGAGATCGGAGTCTCCAGCTTCCTGGCCCAGGCAGGGCCCCACGGCTCCTGACTAGGGTCCGCACGCGGGGGACACAGCAGCCCTCCTGTCTGTGCCGAGACCGCCCGGCAGGAGCCTGGACCCACGCTGGCCTCCCTCGGGGGCCCCATCACACAGTAGCGGCCGTGGTGGGAGCCGCGGGGAGGGAGGCCACCCACACCCGTAAGACCTGTGCAAGGGGCCGGCCGGGCGCCGGTTGCCGTGGGGCCTGGTGCCTACAGTGCGACATTTCTCAGCAGAGTGGAGTGGGGCAGACAGAGGGCACTGCAAGGGCGCCCCCAGCCACGCTCCGTGCCATGCCTGGGGTAGGACCTGGCGTCCCCCTGCCTTCAGTCAGTCTCTCGAGCAGGGGCGCAGAGGACGTCCCCCGGCCCCTTCCGTCCCTACAGCCTATGATCCCAGCCCCGTTCCCGGCCAGTTTCGCTCAGCAAGCTGCGGAGCACCAGCGTGCCCACGATCTGCCCACCCCGAGGGGGACGTGCGTGCGCGCAGGAGTGGGGACCTTTCTGTGGACTTGCCTCCGTTGCACGAGCCCCTGGGCGGCGGTGAGCAGGCCCCTCCCCCAGGACTCACACAGCCCGCGTCGCACGTGCTCACACGGCACGCCCTGACATGGGGGCTCGTGCAGGAGGACGCCGACACCCCGGAAGGCCACACAGCCAGCTGCTGAGACGGAAAGCCACGTGGCATCCAGAGAACGTGTGAAGGCAGGCGCACTCAGCCTGAAATGCGCTGCTTTCTGAGGTGTGATGTCCCCTCCCCAGACCATCCTCTACCCTGTGGGGTCCCTTACCTTCCTTCTGAGCACTGGGTGCTTCTCCCTGGGTCTAAACGAGGCCTCAGGCATGAGCGGTCCTTCCGGTTTCAGGGCTACTACCCGGGAGCCCCAGCCCACCAGCGTGAGTGGGACCGGAGGTGCCCAGGAAGTCAGGGGTCCCTCACCGGCCTGGGCCCGGTGGTTCTGATCCCAACTCTGGTGCACTCTCCCCTTTCCCAGAGCTATCTTGGACCCCTACCACGAGGCAGTCATTCCTTAGATCTCTGGACCTCGTTAAGACACCGATGCCCCTGGAAAAGTGAATCCAGTGAACTCTCGCTGCAAGCTAGGGTCACCTGGGGAAGCTTCCACAGCAAAAGATAAACCCAGCGCACACTGGCTGGCCGTACCCTGCACCGTCCAGAGCTCCTGCTTTGCTGACTTCCCTGATGGGATTCCAGAAACCCCTGGAGGTGGGAGCCAGGGGAGGAGGGCTGGATGTGGAGGGTCCCCATCCTCGGGACACCCCGTCCTCCTGGAGTGCCTTCCATGTCTGTACCCCTCCTGTCCCCCTTGTCCTGGCAACCCCTGGTGAGCAGCTACAGAGCTTCCCATGCCTGGGGCTGAAGAGTGGCTTGTAGGGAGTTTCTGATTCTTTCTAGAGAGCGGGTGTGGGGGATGGTGAGGGGTGAGTGTGTGTGAGTGTGTACGTGTGAGTGCAAGAGTGTGCATGTGAGAGTGTGCATGAGTGAGGGACATGAGTGTGCACATGTGAGGGACAATGTGAGTGTGCACGTCCCAGTGTGCCCATGTGTGAAAGGGGACTTGAGTGTGCATGTGCAAGTGTGTACTGTATGCGTGTGTGAGTGTGCACATGTGTGAGAGATGGTGTGAGTGTGTGCATGTGTGAGAGAGGACTTGAGTGTGCAGGTGTTAGTGTGTGCGTGTGTGAGGGATGACGTGAGTGTGCATTGTGAGAGTGTGCATGTGAGTGTGCATGCGTGAGTCTCTGCATGTGTGAAGGACGACATGAGTGTGCAGATATGAGTGTGTGCACGTGTGAGGGATGACGTGAGTGTGCAGGTGTGAGACGGTGACTGCTGGGTCCTCGGAGAAGTGAGTGCACAGAACTGGGAGCCAGGAAGCGGGGCTGGCTGACTTCTCACCGGACGGCTTGGAGGCGGGTTTGGAGCAGGAGCCCCAGCCTCGCTGGGCCCTGCCTCGGGGTGGGGACTCTGGAAGAGAGGGTCCACGTCCCCCAGGGGCCCCTGTCCGGGGGCGACGACTGCAGGTTGTTTTCGCCTGCTGCCCGCTTTCACCTGTGTGGGGAGAGCCCCGGTCTCTGGCTCACTCTGCCGCCCTGAAGGGGGTGCGAGGTCCTTCTAGGCGGCGGCATAGTGCTTACGTCATCTGGGCAACTTCTGTCCAGGCGCGTTCCTTAAAAAAAGAGAAAAGGATGAGCTGCTGCCGTATGCAGGAGCACAGAGCCGTTCCTCCCGAGCTCAGCAGGCAGGGCTGCGGTGTTCGCCCTCGGCTCCACGGAGTGTCCGTCACGAAGACTCCTCCTGTGTCCCCAGCCGCCCACCTCCGTGCCCTCGCACTGAGCCAGTCACCTGAGACTCCTGAACTAAATGATGCCTCAGGTCCTCCAGCCCTCCTCCCCCTGACGGTCTTAGCCCCAGAAGAACCAGGGGAGCTCACCCAGCTGTCTCTTTATAGCGGGGAAACCGAGAGCCAAATCCACCTGCCCCTGCTCTGAGTGCTCCTTGTCCCCTCGGCGTGACCAGCTGGTGCCTCCAGCCCACGGTGGTGATGAGGCTCCACGGCAGGAGCCGCTGGGCTGCCCAGGGGCCTTTCAGCTCGGTTGGGCCTTGCTCTTGTGCCAGCCAAGCATGGATGTGGAGAGGCCTCTGGGGACCCTCTGGGCCAGCCCCTGAGACAGAGCAGGCAGCCTCACCCAGGGCAGACAGGGTGGCGGTATCCCATACCCGCCTCCCGAGCCCGACCCTTCTTTGCTGTCTTGAAGGGGGGCAGTGACGCTTGCCCCTACTGTGCACAAGTCCGGAGCCAGAATCGGGAGGCGGGGGCGGGCAGGGGCAGCTGTGTCGGGAGGGCGTGGGGAGAAGGACGCACTGAGGACACACTGAGGATGTGCACGCACATCTGGACTTCGCCACCTTAGCGCGCCGCCAGAACCTTACTATTTCAGCGGGCCTCTTTCTTGTGCTTCTCACATAACGCTAATATCTGGGAGGTGTTTAGTAAGATTGCTGGTGGCACGTCCTCGTTTCCTGCTCCGCGGTTGGGGCATGGATTTCCCGAGGGGGACAGAAGCCTCATTGCGGCGGGCGCAGTGCGGGGCGCCGCGGGGGCTGTGTCCGTGCAGACCACGAAGCCGCAGCGCAGCGGGGAGACTGCGGAACGCTTGCTCGGACAAAGGAGCAGGGCTTTCTGCGGGACGAGCGCCAACGTTCAGCCGTGGAAGGCAGCACGGGAGTCTGGCTCCCACTCCGTGTGTCTGAGCACCTCACCCAACGAGCTGCCCTTGGTGAGAAGTTAAATCTTCCATGTACCTTCAGGTAGGAGTACTATTTGTTTATTCAGGGTGTATTTTAATTGTCCCTGGATGAAATCCAGTTAATCAATGCAAACAACCTTCGGAAGCAGGTGCCGCTGGGCAGGTGGGGAGGCCGAGGCACAGGGAAGCGCATCTCCCGCCCGAAATCGCACGTCTGACCCATGGCAGGGCCTTGAGTCGAACACAGATGGTCTGGCCCGAGAGCTCGCCCCGGGAACGTCTTCACTGGTGGTACCATTCCTGACGTTTCTCCGTCGTGCTCCGTGTTGTTCTGTTTGGTGGCAGGCAGCCCCATCCTTGAGGACACAATGTGGGGGCCGTGGCCTGCATACCTGGAAGGACTGGATGACCCGGCAGGGGTGATGCACCGCTCAGGGCCAAACCTTTGGGAGGGGCAGGAAGCAGCTGTCCCGAGGCCAGGCAGATGGATGTGGGGGCAGGACTGGCTTCTTTCGTCCTGCTCTGAACCTCAGCTCCAGGGGCAGCTCAAGATGGGACAGCTTGGTCCCACTGGATGGCAGGACTGTAAACCAGAAGGCTGGTTTACAGATGAGAAAGTGGAGGCTCGAAGTGGAGACCTCAACCCCTACTTGCAAGGCCACTGGGGGTAATGGACATCAGGTTCTTGGGCTGTAGTAAGTGATGCACAACTCTGGGGAGGTACTGCTTCGCTACAAATCTCCCGTAAGTCCATTCCTCCACCAGGTGCTTGCAGAAGGTGTGACAGAAAAGCATCAGAGGGTGGCCCTGCCCTGGAGGCATGCACAGCGTCCAGCACACAGGTACAGCAGGTGACCACGCCCCAGGTCACCGAGCAGTGAGTGGTCAGCAGGGACCATGCTGGCCTCCATCTCCAAGCTCCAAGTTTGCACTTCCGAGTTCTGCAAGGCTGTGTTTCTAAGCTAACTGTGGTATCAGCCCCCACACCATGGACATACATAGACTAGGGTTTCAGGTTAGGGGTGCTCAAGGACACAGTTTTTATGAATCCTCGAATTACTGATTTCTTAGTTTACTGTGGAAAGGAGGACAGTGCAACTTGAAAGAAACCTTTCAACAAGAACAGTCCTTCCCTGGCTGGTCTCCGAGTGAGAAGTGTCTGTTTTAGGACTTGGGGACCTGCACAGCGGAAGCCTGGAGGGGGTCACTGCTGCTCAGAGGTGACAGAGATTTTTAGACGAGGTGCCCTAGATTGTCACTCAGTATTCTTTGCATTACGTGACAGTGCGTGAGTCTCCAGGGCCTTGGATGAGGGCTCCACTGGGAGCGCGCACCCCCAGCCTTTCACATGCTGCCTGTCTCCGAATGAAGAACACGGGTGGGCAGGTACCCTGACCGTCGCTGCGGACGTGCTACTCCTTCATTTTCTCACGCTAGGTCGCTGCTTTTGCTGACTTCAGTTTTATTTTGCAAACAGGTGATTGTCTCCAACAGCCTTTGTGATATGCACAGCAGGGCGACAACATGATTTCTCCAAAGCTGAGTCCAGCCTCGGGTCTTCGGTCCTCCGGGGGCAGTGTCCCCTCCTCTCAGAGGACGGATCGACTGCAAGTCTCACTGACGGCTCGACGCCTCTGGGCCTTCGAGTGTGTTTGCTTTAGCGCCATCGTGCTTTCTCTCTGGGGTTAGATTCCTGCTCAGCCTGTGCGCAATTTCCCGCACACCGAGCCTTCAAATGCAGAGATGCGCTCTCGGTCTGGAGGCTGGGGTGTGACATCGAGGTGACATCGAGTGTGGGCAGGGCCAACTCCGTCTGCAGGATCCAGCTCTTCGGCGCTAGCGGCTGCGCTCTCTCTTCTCCCTGTGTGTGCGCTCCCGCCTCTCGCTGGAAGGACACTGGTCCGATCGGGGTAAGGGCCGGGGGGACCTCCCCTCGCATCTGCAGAGACCCCAATTCCAAATACGGTCCCGAGGGTGAGGATGTGGACATGCGTTTGGGGGCCACAGTTCGATCCAGCCGGCGTGGGTGGTGCGCTCGTTCTTCGGGAGGAGATGTATCTTGTGCGTCCATCGGCAAGATGTCCTAAGGTATCAAGAAAGCCTGACAGGTGATTTCTGGGGTCTGGGAGTGCTCAAACGTGTTTCCATAGAAATTAGTGATAAACTAGTCCTGGTTTTATACCGTTTCGGCTGAGGACGGGTTTCATGGGAACGCTCTACTTTTGGATAGCAGGGGGACCCTACATTTGTCAGTGGAAAGACATGTCTTCTCAATCAGCCAGCTAGACTGCTGGTGAGCCGTGTGGCGCACCTTAGTGCTTGCTCCTTGAAAAGTGACCCAACTGGGGGCGCCTGGGTGGCTCGGTCGTTAAGCGTCTGCCTTCGGCTCAGGTCGTGATCCCAGGGTCCTGGGATCGAGCCCCGCATCGGGCTCCCTGCTCGGCGGGAAGCCTGCTTCTCCCTCTCCCACTCCCCCTGCTTGTGTTCCCTCTCTCTCTCTTTCTGACAAGTTAATAAATAAAATCTTAGGAAAAAAAGTAACCCAACTGAATGAAGCCAGCAAACTGCAACAGAAGTCTCAAATATCGAGTTCAGGTCTTGGTGGTGTCTCGCTAGGAGCAGGCACAGGGCCTCCGAGCGCGGCTGTGGACTGTCATTTCAACAGAGCTCGTTTCGGGAGCTGGTGGGTGGGCGCCGGCTCTGGATCCTCCTTGATGCCCACCCTTTGTGTGGCCTTGGGGAAACCTTTGAACTTCCCGGAACGTGTTTCCACACGTGTGAGAGGGACAGACGTTCTGCTGGCCCTGCGGTCGGTGTCGCGGGGGTTGGGTGACAGGCGCGGGCTGCCGATGTAGCAGCACCCGGGGCCCCGCGTGTGCTCACGCCTACCAAAGCGGTTTCCTCTGTAGCCTGACCCAAGTTGCTGCTAGATGCTTCTTTGGGACTCGCCACCTTCACCGGCACAAACGCGCTTCATAAGGCCCAAGGCGATTGGGTGTAAAATAATTACACTGTTTTTAAGCCGAGGGGGTCTGAAGTGGGTCCCTTCTTTCGTCTGACAAGAAGGACATTCAATCAAACTGAGTTAATTTAAATAACCTCACTTCCCTTGGCGGCTCCATCCCCTGGCCTCTTTCAAACAGCAAAAGGGAGAAGCGCGGTGCAGTCCATCACGTGGGGACCCCTAACGGGACCCCTTACTCTTAAAGACAACTTCCCACGCTGCTTTGTTTGGCCTGGAAGCTCCCCACTGCTACGGCCCGGCTTTGCACGCGGAGGGATGTCTGCGGCAGCCCACGAGGCCTAGGGGGTCGCATCACACGATGCGTGTTCAGAGCGCACTGCATCCTGGCAGGAACGCGCTGAGCTAGAGGCAGAGCACAGGCCATTACCTCTATCTGACAAGCAAGGAAATTGAGGTCGAAGGAGCGATTAGGTGACCCTGCCCAGAATTGCTCGGGTGAGTCTCCGACTCTGAGCCCATTGTTCTCGCCGTGCTCCCCCTTCCAGCTCAGGAGAGGCGTGTGTTTGCACACGGTCACTTTGGACTGGACTCTTTTGACCTTCAAGCGTCAGCTGCAGGAGTGTTTTGGGGGCCAGGCCTTGCACCGCGCTCAAAACAGTTTCCTTTTCCGCGTGAAGAACATTCCTTTGGTTTCTGCTCTGACTCATCCCCACGGGCTCTGGGATGTTCCTGCCGGCACTTCATCCACGGAGGAGGGAGACTCCTAATTGGTGTCTTCCCCTGAGAGTGCTCAATGCCGTTTGTTTCCACGGCCGGCCGGGGAGGCAGGGGAGGCCCGGAGGAGGCTGGGCGGGGTGGGGGGCGGGATGCCAAGAGAAACCCAAAGGTATGAGACCAAGTCAAACTCAACACTTCTCCTCCAGGCCTTTTCAGTGTGAGGATGGCTTACCCCAAAGTACACAAACCAACAGACTGAATCCCAGCTCTGTGTTTGAGCAGCGCCCACACAAAGCCTGCCCTCCGGAGTCCTCCCTCTGGCCCCGTCCCGCCATGGTAACCGCTGAATTCACTGGGCCATGGGAGCAGGCCAAGTATGTGCTCGATTGTCCTGGATTCTCTTGTTTCTTTCCGTCAGCGGATGGATTTGGATGTTGTGTACGTGTGTTCTTTCTTAGCCTGATGTATTTATGCCCTAGTTTTGTTGTGCTTTGTTTGGTGGAGGAGGGATGGGGTGGGAGGCAGCGGCGTGGCCGGGAGACATTTTGTATCAGATTGGTCAAGAAAGCTCATCTTCAGTTCCTAAAATGCCACCACCGAAAGGCTGGTAGAGCCAACCCTCTCCAAGACGCACGCGTCAGTGGACTTGGAAGCAGTTGTAAACCTGCCTGCCTATGTGATCACACGGCATTTCGACTCCGCCATGGGCGAGGAAGCCGGTGTCGAGGCTCCGGCTTCAGTAGGCGATCGTTGTGTGCGGGAGGCAGGAACACGTGCACTTGGACGCATCCGACGAGGCGTGGCAATGGCTCTGAACTGCTTAGTCATACATCACGTCCCACCAATTTACTGTGTGTTTACGTGAGGACTGTATTTTTACAATCCCCTGTTAAAAGAGCACGTGACTGATTCCCGTGTGGGAGAGCTATGGCAGGTATGGCGTAATTTCATCTGATGGAAGGAGCAGACCAAGTGTAGAACCTTCCAGGGGCGAGCCGGGGGGGTCCCTGGTGGCCGCATCGACCTGCACCCAGGGCGGCCCTTGGGTCCCAACGGTCTCCGTGCCCGCCTAACGTCAGGGGGCTCTGTCCCTGTAACAAGTACTGCAGCTATGCCCAAATCCGCTGTATTGTGACAACTAATCCATCGGCCACCTTTCTTTGTAGAAACGATCAATTCTAATCAGTAATTGCTTTTGGGCAATAGTTCAATTCTGCTGTCACCTCCTGGCTTCTAGCACCGTAACATCATCTGAGCAGCTCCGAGGCAATCCTACATTTCACGATGCTGGTACTCAAGGCCAGGCAGCGTTTGTCCCTGTTCGTCCCCGCTAGGTTAACGGGCAGTGTGTGCGGCCACCCCCCAGGAGAGAAATGTGCGTAAGCATCTGCATCTCCCGCGTGTCAAACACGTGAGTCTGTGCAACGGACCATCTTTCTCGGGCCACGCAGACACACCTGGGATTGCTGAAGTGATTTTCCTGGGGAAGGTTTTGTAAGGCCTTACGGTCAGCATGGGAGGAAGGGGTGAGTGAGAAAAGCTGGCTTTAGGTGGGAGGCAAACCCAGAGCCCTGTGCAGAGGGCTCGCAGACTGGGGCCTGCGTCTCCACAGCTGAGCCGGGCAGGTGGGAAGAAAGCCGTGGCAAGCAGGCGGGGGCGTAAGGGACAAGTCCCAGGACCGCCGTCCCTCTGTGCTCGCCACACTGTCGCCTTTGCCACCTTGTCCCCCTGGGGCCGGGCCCCTCTCCCTTCCCCGGTCTGGGCAGATTCTAAGAGTAGCTTTGGGCACTTCTGTCACTCAGCTAGGGGACTTTTCCGTTGCCCACCTTGGCCTCGCAATGTCTCCAGTTGGAGGCTTATGTAGCTGGTATATCTTGTTTATTCAGTGACACGTTCCTTAAGAAGTCCAATCAGTGGGAGGCATATCTGTTTCTCACTGTCCTCTTAGGTGGGGGGTCGGGCAGGGCTCCGTGAGGGACAGGGGACAGCGGCCACCATCAGAGGGTTAGAGGCACGTTTAGAGCAGATGTGTGGCCACATTCTCTTCAGGGACTGTGACTCCATGTTCGGGAGTCGCTTTTTCTCTCTCTTAAGTCAGGCTTTGTAAAAACAACAACAACACAGAATCTGCTCCTGGTACAAAGGTTTCTAAGATATTTATTATGAAGGAATAAAAATCCTATTAAAATATTTATAAATCGAAACAACCCCAGAAGCCACACACACAATTAGGCCTTTCAGACTTCTATTCTGAAAGCCAGATAAATCATCACTCAGAGAGCAAAGATGAAAAATCAAAACAAACACAAAGTGCTCAGAGGGCTGCGATAAGCGAAGGCGCAGAATGCGGTCTAGAAAATCATCCCATCTCTGAGCCATGCACAATCCACAGACGTCCCGGGAAGCCTTTGAGTTTCTGACTCATCAAAAAAAAAAAAAAAAATCTCGTGTGATGTCATCTCTGAGGAGCATCACCGAAGTTTAGAACTTCAGGAGGAAAATGAGAAATAGATCCGAGCCCTGATGGTCCGGATGAGGAAGCCGAGGCTTACCCAAGGCAAGGGCCCTGCTCCTGTCCGAGGGCAGAACTCAAACGCGCACCCCTGGCTCTCGGATCACAGATCTCTTCTCATGCTGGTCTGTTACAACAGATTCACAGTCCCATCTGTGAGCCAGCCCTGGAATTCAGGGACACCTGGATGCTGAGGACACGAGGAAAAGCTTGCTCACTGGTTCACTCCCGCCGTGTATTCATACATCCGCTGCTTGATCTCACAGGTGTGCACTTGGCCTCTGCCATGTGCCAAGACCATGCTAACTGTGCCTTGTGGTACAAATGGAAGACCCAGGCCCTGGGCTCCGGATGTTTAGTCTGCGGAAGAGATGTGGTCCAAGAAATTAGAGGCAGTGAGTCCTTTCATAGAACCAAAAACAAGGGCCAGACCCCAGGAAAAGGACGCTTCTGCACCCCAGGGGTTGGCGTGAATGTCTCAGCCGGCGGGGGGACCATGTGTCCTGCAGGTGGTATGACTTTGGAGGCCACATCCATCTGTGGCAGGGCTGGCTCTCCAGGGGCTCCTGGGGGCTCTTTCCTGACCCGGAGCCCTGGTGGAGCCATGGCTCCTTCTTGCGTCTCTGAGTCAGTGGGTCCTGTTTCCTATCTCCTTCCAGCTTCTTCACAAGAGAAGCCCTTCCACGGGTCAGGGTCAGGGCTAGCTCTCCGCCTCGCACAGGCAAAGACCAAGCCTCCAGTCCATCCCTAGCATTGTTAGAACCCAGCAGCCAGGGGCCCATGACTGGCCTGATGCCCCCTGGGGCTCCGGCAAGGTCACTTCATATGAGTAAGGATCTGGCTTTAGGTTAGTTTCTCCTTTTAGTTCCCTTTCAGGATATGTTTGGGACCTTACCCATCTGCTGGAGTGTTTGCAGCAGGTGGGTGTGGTCCCAGCTGAGCTCAATCCACCATGTTGCTCGGTTGGAACTCCGTTGACTCCCTTGCCGGGCGGCTCTCCATCTGGGGCTGGGGAGGGCTCCTGGCAGCGCCTGGCCTGGATGGTCCTCAGCATTTCCAGCCATCCCCCTGGAGGGCTGGCACCTGGCTGTCCTGGCCCGCTGCCCACGCCTGGGCCAAGGGCCGTGTGCAGGGTGAAGGATTTCTGATTGCCAGCCTGGGCAGGAGGCTCATCCAGGGGGACCCCTTTGATCGACGGCCCCACCAGGGAGCGACTCAGAGAGGGACTTCACGGCTGCAGGAGAGGTGGCGGTTTGGAAAGGCAACAGCGCTTTGCCTCGCTTAGTCGGTGCTGCAGCTTCCTGACTCGCCAGGAAAGGTGTCGTCTGGAGGCCCCGAGCACGGGGTCTCAACCACTGAGTCTCTCAAAAGCGTGTGGAGCACACCCTGCAAGTCCCCCTGGGGCCGCCAAGTGCCATCGTCCTCGAGGTGAGAAGGACCTGTGCTTGATCCCTTTCCGCTCTGCCTCACCTCGTGATGCCGCCACCCGGCTCAGTCAGGCTGGGCAGGGCGGGAGGTGGCCTCTTTCCCAGCGCCGCTGAGAGATGCAGGAGCATCTTGTTTCCCACAGTGACCTAGGTGAGGCATCAAGCAGATGGATGCAGTAATGGGGCCTTCCGGCGTGGTCAGGAGCAGCACCTGGCCCTCGCCCCTGGGGTGTTCATCACTTGGAAGAACTGACTCACAGCATGACAGATAGAAACACTAGTGATGGAGAGGTGCCATGGGATGGGGTCCAAGTCACTGTCTTAGTCGAACCCTGGCCCAGCCTCGCCCTCCACCCTCCCAGTTGGGCCCTGTCTCTGGGCTCCCCTGGGAGAGGGTGAAGGTGGCCAGCAGTGAGCAAGGAGAGCTGTGTCTGGGGGTGGGAACCCTGAGTTTGCCTTGTCCAGGGACCTCACGGCTCCCATAGTGGCTGTCCGTGGCCCCCCATGTGCTGCTGTGAATGGGTCTCCGAGGGGAAGTTGGGGGTACTCACGGTGAGGTTGCGTGCACCTAATGAAGTCAGGAAAAATGTCAGTGGAGGGGCTGACAGAGCTGGGGGCTCGGGGGACAGGGTGACGCCGGGCTGCCGCGTGGCGTGGCCACGGGGCTCCGACAGTCCCAGGTCCTGTGTGCACGCTCGGGGAGCGGGGCAGAAGGCAAACCTCGGCCCGCAGAGCTGGGAGCTGGGGTGAGGGAGCAGTCTGAGATGTGCCCGAGTACAAGTCTTGTCTCTTAAATGCCTCTTGAGTTCCAGGTGCTGGGGGGAGCGGGGAGGAGAGGAGACTCGGCCCCGGATGCCAGGGCCTCGGAGAACTCTGCCTGGGCCAGGCTGGCTGCTGGTTTTGCTCAGTCGTGGCTAGCGCAGCACCCCAGGTACTAAGTGCGCCCCGTCTCAGAAGGGAGAGGCTCCCCCAGACTCGTGTGGGGCTTGCTGCTTCTCAGAACCCCTCCTGCATCTAAGCGAGCCTTCCCAGCGATTGAATGAGGGAGACCACTGACTTTCCCATTTCCCGGAGTGGCAAGCCGAGCCTGGGGGCGGCCGGGAGGAGGCCGGCCGAGCCAGAGCAGAGGCCATCGGGGGCACATTCCTTTTGCCGCCTGGGCCGCGTCCCCGGCTGTCAGAGGGGGCGGCGGGTCCCTGGAGACCGCACAGCTGGCTGTGGAGGTGCTATTCCGTGACGCGGGCATGGTCGCGGGCCTGGTAACCCCTGAGCCTCTACGGGACGCACGGGCGGCCCACCCTCAGTCGGGAGACAGGGCGGGCTGGCTTGTCATCCTCTCTGCAGGAGTTAGGGGATCCCTGATCCCCGCCCGTAGCTCTCGTGACCCGTGACCGGTGACTTGGGGAGGCAGGGCCTCCGGGGCAGCAGTGCCGTGGTTTGCTGTTTATTTTGGCTGAGCAGGTATTCCTACTCCTGGTCCTACAGATACTTTCCCCCTACAGAGATTAAAATAATCCGGTGCAATTTATCCAATTCTCGGCCCTTCACAAACACACTGACGATTTGCTGGTATAGACCCATCTTACACGGCAGCTTCACTTAGGTAGAACACATCCAGCAGCCACAGGAAGAGTGAAGAGGACCCTGATTCTCAAAATAGATGTCACAGGCCCAGCGCTACACAGAACATGGGCTCGGAGACCCTCCTCCCCTGGAGTCTCCTTGCTCTTGAGTCTCTAACGCACTGGGTTGTCTGGCTGCCAGCATCCAGCAGGTGTTAGAGACAAAACATCACCAGGCCGGGGAGCGATTCCTGAGGGTTGGTGTCCCCAGGGCCCAGAGGTCAGGGGAGCAGGGGGAGACGCCCTGGGCCAGGCGCAGGGCTGGGGCTGCATGGCTGGCGGGACCCCCGAGGCAGAGCCCACAGCCGGAAGCGCTGCACGAGCCCTGCCTTCAGCCTGGCAAGGATTAACTGCTGTGTAAAGTGGTGATTCAGCCTCGGGGAGAAGGTACATTTTGTTCAGTGCCATCTTTAAGAAAGCAGAGAAATGTAAAGCTTTTAAGAAACATTTCCATCCAACACAGTGAATAAAGAAGTGGTTTTGCCACAGATGAAGATGAGCCCTACATTTCCTGGAAGGCTGGCTCCCCCTGGAATGTGGGCGCTGACGTCTCGGCTCCTTCCAGGTGTCCGGGGAACACCGAGCAGGTGACCAGGTCTTCTCACCCTGCGGCGGGCAGGCGGGAGCCCGAGACAGGAGCGCCTCTCCCCTGCGTGCGTGCTACAGCCATCTAGCATGATCCACACCTCATCCACACACGCGAACCATCAGTGCTGAGTGTGAAGTGTGCACGGCTCATGGTAGACAGGTGTGCTCACCTCCTTCATCTGTGGGAAGGAAGAGGACTTGGGGTCTCAGCAACAACCAGTGAATGAAGGGTCTGGGCAGAAGGCGGCAGGTAGCTAAGGGCCCAGATTCAGAAGTCAATACCCCAAGACCCCGGCTGGAGAGAACACAGAGGATGTTTAAAGGGATCGTCATGTTAGGTTGGGGGGGCTGGAGGACCCCATGGTGTCCATAAAGGCGGCCGCTATGGTAAGGCGAGCGTTCGGTCACTCTCCCCTCTCCCTCAGCCTGCACATGCTTTGATCGAGTGCGGGGACAGGGGTCAGTGAGATGATGAGAACCAGGCGACCCTAGGGCTGCTCGGTGATCATTCTGATTGTCTGGGGAACACTTGTTTGTTTCTGATGGACAACACGCCCACATACAAGCAGAACCCCACCCGTCCTGTCGTCCACCGTGGAGTAGACTTTATTTCGTGGACAGAGTCGGGGCCTCAGGGTTCCGGAAGGTGAGGGGCAGATTGTCGTCCATCACCTCCGCACAAACCGTCGTTCTAGGGATTGAGCTGGCCGATCCCGGACTCGGCACTCGAATAACTGGGGCTGTTTTCTGAACCGTTAGCTATCATGAAGGTTTCAAGTTCAGTGAGCTGAATGACAACAACAGGACTAAATGGGTATGACGTATATTACGTATACATCATGTGGGTCTATCCCTTGATGTTAAACTTCTGTCCTGGGACATTTTCTCAAGCCTCTGGCACCCCCTGCCGACACTGTCTGCCGGTGAAGGTAAGCGAGCACGCACAGCAGTGTTAAGTACGGAGCGAGACCCTTTTCAGGAGGACACATGCGTTCACTTCATCTGCAGACACAGACCAGCTGCTAACCCCCAAACGATGCTGCATGCATGCAGTAAATTCTGCCCTCGCCAGGGCGACGTCCCTGGGCTGGCAGCATGGAGGACAGAATTGGCTGCCTGAGGACAGACGGAATCACGAGGTCTTCAGCTGACCTGCCCTCACCCACCCTCTGACCTTGCAAATGCTTGTGCCCGCTGCCCTTTTGGTCTCATGAAACCGGGTGTTCATTAGAATTTGTGACCCCTTTTCCACTTGGAGGTCACAGACTCTTCAAGTGTATTTCATATGCATGTGCATTTCAGCCAAATTCAGGTAGATTCTATTTTAAGCAGAGCTGGGGCTTGCTCCTTTGGAGGTGTATTCACTCCTCCAAATGGTTGACTACACGGTACGTTTAAACAGCGGGACTCCCCAGAGCATTCACTTGGGAGTCTGTTAACCCGACCAGGCCTCAAAACAAAGTGTGAAACACATGTTCACACGTGCATACATGCACACAGGCACACGCACACACACACACACATGCAGGTGAACACATACACATGCACACCCTTAGCAGGGAAATAACACGGATTTTTCTTTCTTCAACACGTTTGGCTACATACACCCCGAGGGGTGCTTCTCTTCTGAGTTGCCACCCCAGGAAGCTGAGCCCCGACTCCAGGGTGGCCCTGTTGGATTGCCTGTCTCACTCACTGGACTTGGCTTCTGTTCGGCTTCTGGTTGTTCCAAAAATGAAATTCACCCTTAAAGGACATGGGTCACTTCTGAGGACATCTGAAAACTGCTTCAGATTTTGAGCAAAGGCGTGGTTAATGCACAACGGGAAGGGGAGTGCCGTGCAAGGGTTCACCCGTCAGAAGGAAAAAACCCTGGCCTCAGACACCTGAGGTGAGGCCCGCGTTTCGTGGCCCGTCTTTGCTCCACGTGGCTGCCCATCACTGTTTGATGGGAGGAGCCTGGGGCCTCTGGAATGGGATGTAGGTCACATGGTCACTTGCTGGCCAAGAATCATTCTTGGCCTGCTCCTGGGCTATTCTGCTCTCTTGACCTTGTACCGACACAGACTCACCTCGCATTTGGGCTCCACAGGGTCAGGTCTGGCAAGCTGGCTTCTGGGTGAAATTACTTTGGGTTTTGTCTGCTTGGTCTTGCTCCATTTTGGACCAGTTCCTGGCTTTGTGGACCAGCCCCGTCCCTCCCTGCAAGGTGTGTGATGTGCCTCCCCCTGACTTTGCCACTGAGGGATGCGATGGAGTCCCCTAGGGACATGTGCCTGGCTTGGCACATCCCAGCCCAGAGTGTGCGGGCATTCGTATGCACCCTGGCTTCTCTCTCCTTTGGGGAGCCCAATTTGTCTTCAAAATGGTGTTTTTGTTCATCTGCTCGGATAAGGAGTTGGACTGGTCTGGTTTCCACTTTCATCTCTAAAGCCAATAGCTGCTTTTCCACGACCCGTTGGTTCACTAGCAGCCCCCAGGGCTGGTGACAAAACCAGCCCATGGAGAGAGAGACTGCGCACACTCCCCGTCACCTGCCCGTGGGGATGTTAGCCCGGCAGGCTCGCACCCTCGCAGGAGTGCCTACCCGAGCCTTCCCTTGGGTGCTGAGAACAAACTTTTACTCTTGCTCCCAGAAGAACTTCACCTTGAAAGTGAAAGAGTGAGTTTCGATCATGTTCACAGATCTCGGTCAACCTATCAATGTCACACTCTGTCCAAGGTGTGACTCCGACCAGAAGTCATTTGTCACCGTCGTGGTCTGTATGTCCATATTGACGTGAAGTTATCTGCAGTGAGATGGGGAAATCGCGGTCTACAGGCCTTTCTTTTCTCCCTCATCTGCATGTATACGAGCTTCCCAGACAGTATTCTTTCTCTCCCAGATGACGTGGCGCGTCCGGACACCAGCGAGTCACACCTAAGAGCTCGCTCTTCCTCCATCACGGTGTTTACCCGGGAGCCGGCTCCGTATCTGTGCTGTGGGGTGGGGGTGGGGCGCAGAGCTCACCGTCTGCTTCGGGAGCAGGGACGGAGCTGTGCCAGCCACGAGGAGAGTCGGGGCCTAGGGGCCGATGTGAGGGGGCGTCCCAGAGCAGCGGGAAGGATGACCAAGCGGAGCTGGGGAGAAGATGCTGGGAGGGAGAGAGCTTGAGCACAGGTCTGGCCCCTGCACCAGCTCCCTTCCATGTCGACGGGCCACACGGTGCCCAGGCTCGCCGGCGGCAAGACCAAGGGCTCGGCCCACGCCTCCGCTCTCCAGGGAGCCGATGTTTGGCATCTCCCTCGAGAGACAGCAGGGCACACGGGAGATTAGCTTGGAGGGGGAGATCTTCACGCGTATCCAGAGGGCACACTCACTGCAACACGGGAGGGGGCTGGGCCTGCGAGGGTCTCCCCTCCTCCTGGTCACACGCCTCTGAGCTGCAGGGACAGCTGGCTGACCGCAGCCCGGGGGCCTCAGCATTCGGGGCCCACGCGTGAGCTGCTCTGTTCTTTCTGCACACAGCTGCCTCGGACGCGAGGTCGTTGGAGGTCTAGGACCAGGGCCAGCCTGCCTCCTCTGTCAGGACTTCGCCTTGGCCCGGTCCTGAGTTTGTGCCCAGTACATGTGTGTTGAACGAAAGCCTGTGACTTGAGGGTCATGGAAAGTCTGTCACAGTAGATTCGGCCGAGGGCGTGTGGCACCCGGAGGGCAGTGTGATTCAGCCACTGTGACGTCCCCAGGAAAGGGGACGGAGAAGGGGCAGGCACATTGCCACGGGAGAATGTGAGAGGCAAGGTCAGAGCAAGGATGAGACCCTGGAGGGGCGGGGAAGGGAGAGCGGCACTGGCCTGCCCTTGCACTAGCTCACGTCCATCGCCCGTCGTGGGTCCCCCGTAACTCAGGAAACCCAGGGAGACGTCCGACACGGCCTCCGGTCCTGGTGCTCATGACATGGGCTTGGCCCCCGCCCCGGGGCGCTGGCCACACTTCGAGGAAGACTCGGAGCTGGCTCTGGAGGGAGCCGCTGGAGGGCCGCTGGTGGGTGCCCATTCCTCTCCCTCGGCTCTCCACCTCTGGGCCCTGGCGGCTGTCCATCCCAAGCACAGCTCCGCCAGGATGAGGAATGCACCACTGGGCCACTCAGCCGCGGCTGTTCTCTGTGGGGAGGAATGAGAACTGTTTTTGAGTTCCTGCTACTGTCCCTCCCTTGGCCTACAGCTTCCTCCTCGCCCACTTCCTTGAAAACACTGAGGCAGGCCCGGGCACGCCCCTGGGGCCGTTCGCTCCGGCAGTGATTAACCGTGGCATCCTGGGTGTCCTTCCCCACACCCGGCCCCAGAGCTGGGGCTGGTCTGCGCTGGGGGCTGCGCGTGGCCCGGAAGAACACAGCGCTGGGCTTAATCCGGCGTCTTCATCTTTCCGGTTGGAGTCGGAGGCAGAGTGAAGCCTCAGTACATTCACATCAAAGCTTCAGGGTGGCCTGAGACCCCCCTACCCCTGCACCCTTGTGCTGGGGCTTCCTCTTCCGCTCTGCTCTGCCCCCCACGTGGTGGCATCTCCCAGTGCCTGGGGACCCATCCTTCCCCAACTTCCCTTCCGTGGCAGGTCTGGGGAAGAGGTGGGTTTGGATGTGAGGCCAGGTTTTCCTCTTTGGCAGGAGGTGGGGGTTTAAAGCTGTTGATGTCTCAAGCCTACTGACAGATCAGGAGGAGGGCAGGTGGCTTTCAGCCCGCGACCCGAGAGCCAGCCCAGTGCACGTCCCAGCCGTGGGCTCTGCCCTTCTACCCTCGCTGGGTGGCAGGGCTGGGCTCAGAGCCTTGGGACTTGGGGAGGAAAAGCCGTCCCCTCTGCTGAGGTCGCACTCTGGGAGATTTTCTGCCTCCGTCATTTTCCCCAGCTGCAGCCGCAGGGCACTGTCTCTGCACCCTTTCCTGACGCTCTGTCCACACCCGCGGCAGACTGGAGGCCCTTGAAGGTCTCCTCCCCACTCTTCGGGTCCAGAAGACTGTCACCCCAGGGCCCAGGGGCCGCGTGTGTGAGGCAGGACGCCCTTCTCAGCCGCTGCGCTGCTGTGGCGTGGGGCTCCCGCCGTCATCGTGGGGCTCAGCGGGTTTGTCTTTCCTCCCAGGCTAGGCTCTCCCTGAGGCCAGAAACTTAGCTTCACAGCAGCTATTTGCTATTCTGGTGCTTTGGAGCCTTGCACAAAGCAGATGCGAGATTTACCGTGTGTTCTAGAGACTTCCTGAGAACATAACAGGCGCTTGGGTTTGGCCTTCGACACAACAAGGGACACAAGGCAAGCCTATGCTTTCGGAGCCTGTGGGAAACTGGCCGAACTGGGAGAATCCGGAGTTCCAATCATAGTTTTTGGAGGCAAATACGGAAGGGGAGAACCCATGGCTATCACAGACCTACCTCACTTGGTAAACTTGCAGTTTCCCGCAAAATCATCCGCGAGGCAGTTTTAAATAAATCAAGAGACAGTTGGAATAGATTTGAGGGCCCTTATTATCCAAGTCAATCCTGTGGATCATCCTTTTGTAAAGCATAAAACTGTTCCCAAATCCATACTTTGTATAAATCCAAATTTAAACGTTGGTCTCATTTAAATGCACGTACTGACCGTGTTGCCCATAAAAACACCACCATTGGAACTTCCTGGGACAGAGCATAACGTGGGTGTGGTTCCCAAACGGGGGCTGGCCCTCCCCGAGCCCCTGGCACGCCTGAGCGTCTATCTGAGTGGGGGCCGGGCACCGGCTCACCCCCCGCCGGCACACACCGCGGCCTCCTCATGGCCCATGCAGCTGGCTCAGCACGGCCAGGACCACAGTCCAGGGTCTCTGACGCCCAGGTCAGAAACATGCCATGCCTGTCATTATGGACTCTCATTTCTGTAGAGCCTCGAGAAGCAGGGGAAAGAAGAGATCGCCTCGACACCCCTCAGTTCCAAGGAGAAGATCCACTTTCTTGGAGAGGGAGTTAGGAATTGCCAAAGAGGAATGGCCATTTTTGGATGGTTTTGGACTTGGCTCTTCTGCGGTTTTGCTTAGGGGTCTAGAGATTTGGGAATTGTGTGAGTTCCCATCAGAACCCAGCCCAGTCTTGCACACGCTGAGATCCTGGACAGGGGCCTCGCGGCCGCTCCATCAGACAACACCGGGCATTGTGGTCCCAGTGTCCATGCCTGGAGGGTCCCAGGTCACCCCTCATGGCCATCTCTGTCCCCTGGCTCCTCCAACCTCCTCCCTCTACAACTCTTTCTGTCTCTTCACCTGACCGAAGTTCTCTGAGCCTTTCTTACTCATCTTTGTTCCCAACAGGGACCTGTGTGCTAGAGGTTCTGAACCAACACCAGGAGGGCGGAAATCCCATTTATGCCATTGGGGATTCCTGAGACCAGTGTTTACATTGGTCTGGAAAGTCCCATTTCGGGGAGAGTGTAAGCGATGTTCAGTGGTGGGTCATATCCTGGTCAAGTGATCCTGGGCTTCTGTGGCTCACGTGGCTTTAAGCCCAAGAATGTCCCCGTTGCCCTGGGACTGGCACCTGGCTGATCCACAGTGGGGTCCTGACTCCCGATGCAGAGGGAGGGAGGGAGGAGCTTGAGGCACTGGCTTGGCCACTGATTGCTGGGTGACTGTGGGCCCCCTCACAGCCTCTCAGGGCTGTCGCGCCCATCCCGTCAGTAAGAATAAGGGATCTGCAGATTGGCAGAGTCCCCTCTTGCTACAGTGCCTGTGACTAGCTTTGTGGGGCATTTTGGCAAGTGGGCCCTCCCGTCAGCACTGCGAATGCCTGGTCCCGAGAGCCTGTCCACGGTGCTCTGACGCTCTGGTGCTCCCTGAGGTCAGTCTTTGGGTCGGAGCCCACCTTGCATATTGTACTAACGGCTCCTCGGGGTGTGCTGGAGGCCTCCTCACCCTGGCCCTGCCGCAGGGGCGCCTGAGGCAAAGACACCCGAGGGGGTGCCCATGCGCGTCACCAGCCCCGGCTTCCCTCCCCGCACATCTTTCTTCAGCCACGAGCTGCTCCTGCTGTCTCGGTTTGGCTCGCAGGCTGCTTTGGGAATGGTCACTGCCGGCAACAGCCTGCACGGTGTTCCCAGCCCTACGGGGCCACCCGGAGTCAGGATGGCGTGACAACAGAGGTGGGTAAGGGGGGGCGAAAGGCGTGAGCCGCAGGGAAAACGCTGTGTGAGCGCTGGGGTGTGTGTGTGCACCAGGGAGCACGTGAGTGTGTAAGAGCATGTGCACACGGGAATACACACAGTAGTGCGAGTGTGTCTACAAGCACGCGAGCATGTATGCGTGCACTAGCAGGTGCACATGAAATTATGTGTGCACATGTGTATTTATGTACAAGTGTCAGTATGTGAGAAATGTGTGCTAGCGTGTGAGAGCGTGTCGTGTGCAGGCACGCGTGTGCTAGCGTGTGAGAGCGTACCATGCGCAGGCACGCGTGTGCTAGCGTGTGAGAGCGTGCCGTGTGCAGACACGCATGTGCTAGCGTGTTGTGTGCAAGCATGCATGTGCTAGCGTGTGAGAGTGTGCCGTGTGCAGGCACGCGTGTGCTCGCGTGTGAGAGTGTGCCACGGGGGACCATGCGTGTGCTAGTGTATGTAAGCGTGTGTGCGTGGCAGGGAGATAGGACGGGTGGTAGAATGAGTAGAAGCAATGCATTGTTACGGTTAACTGAGGATTCCCGCCACCGGGAATTCCCTTTCTACAGCAGCGGCCGGCTGCCCGGGTCAGTGGAAGGGCGTGGGGCCAGGGGTGGCCTTCGCCTGGGGCCAGTTACTTAGCCTCCCTGCCTCAATTTCCCCCATGCCAGTATCAGAGGGTCTTGCGGGGACTGAAGGCCGTGCTTCACGGGCCTCTCAGCTGGGACCTCACGCGCCTGTGGCTCTCGTAGGTCTTGGCTCTAATCACTCAAGCCTCAAAGCAGCGCTGAACGAGTTCGTATTACCTTTACGTCACAGCTGAGGAACATGAGTCTCTGGGGGGTGCACCCAAGGTCACACAGACAGGATGAGGAGCCGTGGGGATTTGAACGTGGGTCTCTCTGACTCTCGAGCTGTGTTCTCCCCATGCTGCTCCACGGACACTTGCAGGTCCATATGCCAGCCTCTCATTCTGAGCACGTCCCTCCTCCTCCCTGCCCTCCCTGACCAACTCGCGGCTCCCCTCTGCTCTCCCCTGGGCTGACCAAAGCTGTGGTTCCGTGTCTTCGCTGCTGATTCTGAGTGTGGGTGCTCATTTTCCTCACAGGTGAACTGGAAAGACTGCAGGGCTTGTCCCCGGGCCCCCCATGGGATGGGACACCAACAGCAAAGGAACGTAAGAAGGCTGAGCCCAGCTGGGGTATCTGGGCCATGGGTGTGGGCTCCCAGGCTCCCCGGGTCCTGGGAAGGGGTCTGGCTCCAGGAGACAGCATGTTTCGAAGGCTTCTATTTTTAGGCAGCACATGGCCTCGTGAGGTCCAAAGCGGTCACTCTGCGTCCAGGGACAGCAGAAGCACTTCCCCACCCGAGACCCCAGAGCGCCCCCCGCCCTCCCTGTACCAGGAAACCGGGGACACAGGCCCTCGGGTGAGGGCTCCTCCTGTCCAAGGGAAGGGAGACAATTCAGAAGGATGAATGACCTCATCCTGCTACCAACTTCTAGTCTCCAAAGACAAAGCTGATGTCAGCTCATATTTGCAATCTTTTTTCCTCTTTCCTGCAAAACGGCTCCTTCTGCTGGGAGAGCATTTGGCAGCCAGCCCTGTCATGGGCTTGCCAAGGCACAGCTCCATCACCGAGAACATTTCTTAAGTGCCCACCGAGGGGCAGCGAGGGAGTGGCCTCGACAAGTGCCCCCCCGCCCAGGGTGATTCTGATGGGTGCTGGGTTTCTCAGGGTGTGCCCTGCAGCTCCAGCCCTGAGAGGGGCACCTGGTGCTACCCTCCAAAAGCTCCGGCGAAGCGGCAGAGTGCTGGGTCTTTTCCAGTTGTCAAAAGGGACCCCAGGGGCTCCCGGCCAGGCTTGTCTGGTAGAGAGGTTGGGATCGTGGTCGTGCCCGCTGAGCAGAGAGGCCCCGGTACAGCTTCCAGGGAGGAGGCTAGACAGGGACGGGGCGGGAAGCACTGGGGCCGCCCTGGTGTGGACGGCGGGGCTCTGGGTCTCTGGCCAGAAGGGGCGAGGCAGGGATGCAAGCTGCATGGCATCATGGTCCTGGAGGCAGTGACGGCCACATGCGGCCACCGCCGGGAAGTCGCAGCACAGCCCGTGCTCTGAGTGACTTTGTAAGTGCAGTTGCACGGCCGGTCAGCACAGCCCCCAAGCAGCTCCCTTGGCTGGCCCTCCCTGCAAAGAATGACTTGCTCAACATGTCTCACTGTCACCCACGGGCACAGTGCACGGGGTGGAGAGGGGTCCACGGCACACCTCCCCAGATCTGCCCAGGGATCCGAGCTCACCACCGCCTACACCCGCGGCCACGTCACCATGGCAATGACATCACCAAGAACCAGATTTCTGAGGTCTGTGGGATGCTCTCCAGTCCCCACCCCAGCTGAGAGAGCCCTTCCCACCTTGCTCCTTACTGCACCGCAAAACAGGTGCTGGATCTCAGGCTTTCTGTTTCCACGCTCAAGTTCAGGTGTTCTTAAAGGAAACACACCCTCAGCGAGCCCACAAATACTTACTGAACATTGACTAGCTAAGATGCCGGGCTAATTAGTCATCATTGTCCTGTATCTGCAACTGTACATCTCATCTTCGCTTAGAACAGGTGGAGAAACATCCCCCACGACCATTGCTGGGATGTGGGGGCCCTGGGGGCGTATGTTTACTTAGTGAAAAGAATACGGAACATTCTTATCTCGTCACCTGTCCCCGGGCCAGGAAAGCGCGCTCCACCCCGCTAGCGCTCGATTCCAGCAGTATTGATTTTATTACTCATACTTTATAAATGAGAACGCTGTTCTTAAGAATGCAAACATTTGCTTCATTGTACCACTGTCTCAGCCCCACATCAGCTTCTCACTCTCGATATACGTCCATCGATTATTATTCTTGTCATTGTTTCTAATGATGATTTACAGGTGCACAATTCTGTTTGCCATTTAAAAAAACGCAAACTTCAGCTTGAAAATGACTCTTGGGCTTGGCACGATGAGGAAACCCAGAAGGGGCTGCTGCCCTTCTGGAAGGCCCCCAGAGAGCGGTGCGGTTCCCCAGCAGACCCGGGCACAGAGCAGCTGGCTGGGGGCTCCCGCGCCTTTGCCTCAGCCATCGTTTGAATGGTGTCCCTCCCCAGACTCACGCTGGTCTTTCCTGGACGGACGGCTCAGTGCACGCTCTCCACCCCACAGGGGTCATCCTGAAAGACGGCAAGGGCATGGCTATTCCAAACTCAGATTTCTGGGGCTCTGCATCCAGGCCAACCTGCCTGAATTCAAGCCCGACACTTAGATCTATGCTTCCCGAGCGTGGGTTTCCTCCTCTGCGAAGTGGGATTACCAGCCTTGACCTCGCAGCGTTGCTGGGCGTGTGTGAGACGGTAGGTTCACATGTGTAAGGCCGCCCAGCACACGGCAAGCGCTCACCAGGTGGCCACTCCCCGCCCTGGTGGGAAGCTGACCCTCCCGGGAACGCTTGCGCGATGACCCACAGACGCCCGCCGCTCCCAGGGCTCACGGACTTTGGGGGTACGGCACAAATGCTGCCTTCCTGAAGCTAACAGTTCCCTTCTTTTTCTGATGTGATCACTGCTCCCACTCTCCTCGTCATTGGCTGTTTGACGAGCTTGCTTGTACCCCGGGGCCTTTCCAGGAGAGAAAACACTTTTAAAAAGCCTCGAGGAAATAACTCAAAGTATATCAAAGTCAGTCCTCAGAGTTTTATCCTTATCTGGGACTGCCGTGGCTCTGTGCTCCATGCTCCTTAGACATAAGTGACCAGGACAAGCCCAGGGCCATGCTGCCTTCTTGCGGGGGCGGGGGGGGGGGGGGGCATCCAGGCCTTGGTGAGCTGTGTAGACCATCAGAAGGCCTCTCTGTTTGCCCACAGGTTTTGGTGGGGGGGCTTCTCTGATTCTTTCCACTGCCATGCCCTTGGATCTCTGGAGCTGCCCCCCTACCCCCGGGACATGGTTTGGCCCCATTCACTAGCCATCCTGGGAGCTCTCCACAGAGGGAGACTCCACAAGTTTGTAGACATTTAGGGGGAACTCACCCACAAGACCTCTCAGCCTTAGCCCATGCTGCCCACCCCCTCCTCCTGGGGTCTCAGCAGAGGGGCACTGACTTTGCCTTTGACCCCAGGCACTCAGCAAGGATTTCAAGGGGGGATGTCCCTCCCAGCCTATGTTTTGGATGCTTGGGAATTGATGACTATGTTAGGTCCCAGCAAGGACCCTGAGTGGACAGTGCCAGGCCCCTGATCTATCACAGGGACTCTTCATCACTGTTCACTGCTCTCTTCTCTGCCCACCCACTAGGACCCTAGGATCTGTTCTCGGGGTGGGGGGCACAACCAAATGTCCTGACCACCTCCCCTGGGACTGTTCACCCAGACCCAGCTCTGAAGGTTATCTGTATTCCCAATATTCCCAACCTCAGCCATCTGAAAATGTCAGCACCTCTGGATAAATAGACACTCACTCCCCCAGAGGGCATGATTCGCCCTGTCTGGTGAGCTTGTCCACAGAGCAGAGCCTGGGATAAGAATTTGGGGAAAAGTGTTCATTTGGGAGGTGGTCCCTGGAATCAGGAGGGAGTGAGGAGGAAAGTGAGACCCATGTGCAGGGAGGAGGGGAGAGTCCGTGGGACAGCATCAGTGGTCGGGAGGGGGCTCTACTCCAGAAGGGTAGGAATGACTCCGGAGTTGCCCCTTGGCAGGGAGGGAGGTGAACACTTGTAGGTACAGCGGTGCCTCTGGGGCTGTTAAGGTCCTCTGGCTTTCAGGGAACGGAGTCGGGAGAAGCATAGCAGGTGCTGGGGGAGGGCCCAGGCAGTGGGGTGGAGCTGTCCAGCACGGCTGGGACGGAGGCGGGTGGGCACGCCCAGCCCCAAACGTGTTTTCTGCACACCCCAGTGAGACTCGTCTTCTACAAATTCATACCAGTAAGATGATCTGTTGAGCTTTGCTTTCTGTTCTGCTTTGTGTTTCATTGTCCATATGTACACATACACAATTATGTTTTATAGGTAAGCAGAACTTGTTTTAGGGAGAGAAGCTGATATTTAAAAGTTGCCAACCTGGGCTTGCTTCTCCCTACCAGTATTCGATCCTGTTGAAAGAATAATGAAGAAGAAAAACAAAAGGGATAAACCCACCACAGAGACAGATCACAAGGGGGATGACAGGAGATAAGATGTTTCAACAAATTTCTGTAGGATCTCAAGTACGTGTGGCAGAGCTTGGGATGGGCCAGATGCAGACGGCAGGAGAACAGAGCTTGGCAGCAGAGATAATTCATCAGTCTGTCCTGGGCACACCTGTCATTTCACCCTCTCGCAGCCCTGTGGGGAGCACCCATAGCAGGCTTACAAGAGTAGGATTTTTTACAATTGGATGGACTTCTCCCAAAAATTCAGAATAATGCCTTTTCATTCTGGCATGCAGCCCTGATGCTGGGAACGCTCTCCCCTGGGCGGCAGAGGACCCTCAGAGAATAAAACTGAGCCACACCACTCATTCGAGGGAGCAATCTTCATACAGTCACGATCATATAAATGCACTCAATGTTTTAAGAACTTTTACTTATCTTTTGGAATCAACCTAGGAATCAAGCCCAGAAGACTTAATTATGGCTTCGAGACAGAATGCCAATGTTAGTGTTCCTAACAGTGTAAAAATAAAATTGTGATTGGTAAAAGTGATAGGGAGTGCAGGGGAGGGGGAGGGACACATTCATTTGCTGCCAGCCTGATCTGAACAGTGGAAAGTCAAGAGATGCTTTTAGACTTGGAGGAAGAAATAAAGTGTTTCAACGAAATTTACACAGGTGAATGACAGACAAGCGGAAGGCAATAATGTCATTATCCTCTATTGTCAGGAGTAGTGAGAAGCAGTGGGAGCGGGGACAGCCTCACTTTTCATAATGCATCGTCCATAGATAATTTTTGAAGCTGAAAAATTGAGAATCAGAGGTTGTATCAGCTAGGATAGACAAGGTTACTCTGTGTAACAAACAACCTCAAAAATCTCAGTAACGGAATACAGTGAAACTTATTTCTGGCTCATGTTAACTACAGGGGTAGTCCTGGGTCCCTGCGGTGGTCTGGGCTCCAGAGGTAGGCCCCCCGCCATCCTGGGCAGCAGCTTGGGTTTAGGGTCTGTGTTGCTAACAGGAGAGCTTGGTGGCCACGGAAATGAGATCTGGGGATGAAAAGCATGACTTGGCATCCCTTCTTAGGCAGGATTCCTCAGACTTTGTGATGTCGTGTTCAGCCACACCCTAGAGCAGAGTTTCGCAGACCTGGCTAGACCCTAGTTTTGTTGTGAGTGTTGAGCTGAGAAGAGTCTTTATGTTTTTAAATGGTTGAAAAAATTCAAAAGGTAAACAACATTCCATGACACGTGAAAACGACATGAAGTTCAAATTCCTGTGTTCGTAAAGTTTTATTGGAACGGAGCCATGCTCATCTGTTTCCGTAGTGACCGTGGCTGTTTTTGCATTATGAGCCGGAGGCGAGTCGTCTGGGAGGAGACCTGAGGGCCAAAAAAAGCCTGAAATATTTACCGTCTCACTTTGCAGGGAGAGTTTGCTGGTCCTTGCCCTGGATGCGCTTTGGGGCTCAGCATCTGTTTGGCCCTCCCCGCTCACACCAGGATTCATTCATTCATTCACTGCTTCATCCAGGAGACATTTAATTAGCACTTACTCTGTGAGACAATGTACCCCCAGTGCTGCTGGGGTCAAAGATAAGAAAGATGGGCTTCCTGCCCCTCAGGGACAGTGAGTACGAACTCGCCATTCAAGGGCCCCCCTCTGACTCAAGGCTGGTCGGTATCTGGGCAAGGGGTCCCAGGCTCTCTGGATCTATAGGGTGAGTTTAGCTTGATGTTAAACCTTTCTCTTTTTCCGAAGAGGAGCATTACCCTTGGGTGTGCAGTGGCTCGAGTTTTTCTCTGAGGATCTCAGAGGCCCAGAGTTTGCCAGACGGGGCAGTTCAGGGGTCTCAGGCTGTCTTTCACTTACTATAAGACCCCTGAGCTCATGAAATGAACCAGCACAAGAGCGCTCAGGCCCCAGCGCCCCCCCAGCAATGTACAGGCATGACTTGGTTTATAAATTTTCCACGGAGTTGTTCGCGCACAGCTGCGGGAGGCTAGACCGCCATGGTCAGCCTCTGTCCCCACCGCCCTGTATGCATTAACCCTGGCTTTGCAGGGGGAGCTCCTGGGAAGGGGCACCCTGAGGGCTGCGGCCTCACTGGGGGTTTGGTGCGCTCACAGAGTGGGCTGCTGGGTGGGTGCCCAGTGGCTGCAGGTTGCTCCCCCACAGCCCGGAGCGGGGCCGCTCCCAGGGGCGGGCGGCGTGGCCATCGTGTCCAGCCTCTGCACCCAGCCAGACGCCATCTGGGCACAGGTCTCTCTTCCTGAGCACCAGTCTCCCCAGACCTGGTTGGCCCCCCAGTTCTTCTCCTTCCCCCTTGAAAGAACGTTGAGGATCCCTACAAGATATCTTTGAAATTGGTAGAAGCTATGCATTGATTCAGGCTGTGTCTTCTCTTGGCAGGAGGGGAGAGAAATCTGGTTTTCACATATAAACGGATGGTTTCATGCAATGTTTCCCTCCTCAGCAAAGCCCTTTCTGAGGTGCAGAGCCTCTGTTTCCAGTGGTATCTCTGACCACCCTTCCCAATACCACCTTCTCCCGCTCCCCGTGGCTGACGCAGGCACCCTCTGTGCGCTAAACCTGCCTCCTCTTTGTGACTCCACGTGGCAGCATGTCCCCCCGCCTGGAGTGCTGTTTCCTTGCTCTTCGTCCTATCCTACAGAGCACAGTGTCACCCCCTTCGTGCCGCCGTCCCCCGCCTGCCATGCTGTCCTCTCCTTGACACATCTGGGATGCCAGGTATAGTCCAGCCGAGCTGCACAGACATCATTTTGGGGGTTTGCTTTCCTGGGCATGAGGCTGCCTGGTCGGTGGGGCTCTGGGCCCCTGCACTCTGCGTGAGCAAGCCTCACCTGCACCCCTTCACCCAATGGTCCATTTGCTTAGCCCCATTCCTCTTTCCTGAATGCTTTGGTTTTATTTGCTTGCCCTGTATTAGTTTCTCAGGGTCACCATAACAAAGCACCAGAGACCAAGCAGCTTAAACAACAGTTTATTCTCTTGTAGTCCTGGAGGCTGGAAGTCTAAGATCAAAGTGTCCCAGGGCCGGTTTCTCCAGAGGCCACTCTCCCTGGTGTGTGGACGGCTGACTTCTCCCCATGTCCTCACATGGTCGTCCCCCTGTGTGTCCCGACTCTACTTATAAGGACACCAGTTACACCGGATCAGGGCCATCCTAGTGACCTCATTTTACCTTAACGGCCTCTTTAAAGACCCCATCCCAACACAGTCACATCCTGAGGTCCTGGGGTTCAGACTTCAGCATGTGAATGTGATGGGACACAATTTAGCCCATAACAGACCCGAAAAGGAAGTAAGAAATTGAAACCCTTATATGAAGAAACATCTTTAAAGCACATAAGGAAAAAGAAGCACTCGGATACTAAATATCTCATCATTCAGGAAATACTACATTTTTGAGAATTATTAGAAATTAGAAAAGTAAAATTGAGCCACATGTGTCCGTGGACAACTTGGCCTAGAACACTTAAAATGCCAAAAAGGTTTAAAACAAGGCAAGAGTGGACGCAAGCAAGAGCCATCTGAAGCGAATCGGGCTGAAGCCGTCGACCTCCCCGTGCCCTTTCTGGGACTCCGGCCTCCAGCAGCCTGGGGCAGGTGAGCACACCTGGTACCTGGGAGGGGAGGGTCCCGAGGCTGCAGCGCTCGCCTCGGGCCCGGGGTGAGGGTGCTCTGACCGCGGGCTTGCGCACACGAGTCAGCGACTTTCCTTCTACCTCCGCCGGCCATACTGACGCACGTGGGGTCATTCCTTCCTCGCGTCTCAGAATGCCTGGGCAGGAGAGGCCCGGTGGCATCGCCCTGGCCCTTCCTGCTGGCAGTTGTGTCTCCACTCCTACCAAAGAGTGCTCATGAGTGGTCTCCTTACAGCTTGACATTTCCTTAGCTCCTTACAGCCGTGCATCCCTGAGAATCTGTTCTCAGTGTTTCTGGACCATTAGCCCTGGTCTCATGTGGCCACATGACAGTCCCCCAGACTGGAATCCAGCACAGCCACTGAGCCCTGAGGGGTGCTGTCGTTGGAAGAGCAATGTCGGGCATGCTCTCCTCTCAGTTGGCAATTGCATATGTTTTATTTACAGCTTCACATTTCCTTAGTTCAGAGGATAATGTTATTTTTGTCCTGAAAATCAGCCTTCCTATTAATAACAAATGCAAACCCATGGCCATATCCTGCCACTGTTCCGTGCTCAGATCGATTGCAGGATACAGCTTATGCTGTGTGTGTATTTTCTTTACTGATGCAACGTTCTGTTTAGGTACGTTTGACACTGCTGAGGTAGGATTCGCGCAGAGCACTTGAGAAAAGTCCCAACAGCTTTTATTCCCCTGGTTTCCTTACCACCAAGCAAAGATGATTTACAGGGTTTTTGTGGAGTTTTTATAGAATGAGGATTTGGGAGGTTAAAAAAGATGTTCAGATCATCGGCTCTGGCTGCCTGGTGGTACAGATAAAAAGGACGAAGGCCCAGGGAGCTTAGAGGCTTACGGTCATCAGCTGGTCAGCAGGATCGGTGCTGGAAGCCAGGCACCCTCTCCTCGATTTGAAATTTCCTCTGTGCTGATAACGTCCTCTGCAAACACATGGATTCGCTGAGTTTGCTGCCGTCCACCTTCGGGATCTGTTCTGGGGACCCCGATCCGCCGCTGATGCTGAGTGACTCGGAGCCAGCGAGTCGAGAGGAAACTGTTGGCATGACCTGGATTCCCATCGGCCGGGTCTTCAGGGCTCCCTCATTTTCCTATTGGTTAGCTCAGAACAACTTTCCTCTGGAAATTGCCGAGCTGCTTGTGCTGTTATTGGCACTGGCGACTCATCCGGGCGCAGGGCTGGAGCTGACCGGCCGTGCTGCGGGATCGGGGCAAGTGCACGACCATGCTCGAAGAGTCGAATCAGACATTCAGGAAGACGGCAGGCCCCTCTCAGCCCCCCAAGCCCTTTCTTTGCACAATTCAAATAGGAAGCAATCTTGGAGCAATCTGAAAACATGCACAAGCCCGCCGCTGTTAGCCAGAGCGAAGGCATATCGATCTCGCGCTGCCTCTATTGATTTCATGTCACTTCTGTGATTTAATCATATTCTCTTTCCTATCTGTCCACAGTCTTTACTCTATTGTCTGCCATGAAGCAGCCAAGGCCTTCCAGCCTCTGAGCTGGTCAACATAACTTTGTTTCTCGTTTGCATCGTTTTCAAGAAATGATTAAACCGCCTGGAGTAAGACACTGGTGAGCGGTGTTACATGGAATGCAGGATGTCTTGTGAAAACTCAGGTCACAGCCGTGGCACCCTGGCCACGGTGCAGGTGTGGGTCAGGGTCAGTGGAGTAGGAACGTCTTCTCTTCAGCTCTGAGCCAAGCACTTTCTTCTTGGGCGATGCATTTAATTCCCCTCCTCCCCTCAGTAGAGGCTGGGTGTGCGCGACCATTGTCTACCACATCAGAGGTGGGCACGGTTCATGCAACACAACGCATATCCAGAAGCAGACGCTCGTTTGGAATGAGGAGTATTCTAAAGAAAGTCTTTGAGATGTACTTTGTGTAAAAATGGCTTTAATTTCCAGGACGACTTTTATGCACGGTGCCAGCCTACCAGCCAGGAGTGCTGGGGCGCACAGGCAGCTGCCGTTGGCGGAGCTGGGGGGACAGCTGCTGGCCGAGGCTTTCTGACGGCGAGGGCCACCTGTGAGTTCCAGCCCTTGATCGCTGCGTCTGTGCTTTCTGTCTGCATGTGGGCCGAGAACAGGACTGTGGGACACTCGAGTACCTGCTTGTTTGTGTAGATAATGGTGAGGTTCTCAAATGGAATCTCCATGATTAGAGAGCTTTCAGATTTTTAAAACAGTGCTTTTCACTTATTTAAAGAAAGTTTTGCTTTTATTTTGCTCTGTTTTATTTTTTCAGAAGATATATATATGTATGTACGTATAAGGAGAGGAAGAGAGAAAGAAGACAGAGTTCTCTATGAATGCTGGTAGGGACCCACGTGGGGTCAAGACCCCCCAAAATGTGGTTACCCCTCCTGCTGGCAGTCGGAGACTGACACCACAGGCACCCTAAATGTGTGCCCACTCAGACCACGCCTCCCTGTGTCCCTGAGCACACCGTACCGCTGCCTTCTCATCTCCATCCGCAGAGATCAGGATCAAGTGGTACTTACACCTTGACCAAAAGTTTTAGCCATTTGCAAGTTAAGAATCACCCCACAAAATAAGTTGCATTAAAGAGGGAATAAAACTGACACTTATGTTTAGTTCATATTGATGGAACCCCATCCATCAGGCCTTATGGGAGTGGTTGAAGCCGTATTCATGAAAATTTATGGTGTTCAATTCCTTCATCACCATCCAGGAAAAACATAAAGAAATATGTTGGATACTCAAAAAGTTAAGAAAGGGGTAAAGACAATAAACACAAACACAAAGCCAGAAAAACAAGAAAAGCAAATGATTTGCACAGAAGTTAACTCATTAGAAAACAGAGGAATAGCCAAAGGGATTATACGTCCATAACTGGTTGGTTGGAAAATTGTGATGAAAGTAAAGACATCCAAACAGTCAAATCAAACAGAAAAAACACAAATGCACAACGTGAGAAACAGAAGAAGAGGTGTGGAACAGCAGATGAAGTTATTAAAGGGTAAGCATGAAAATGGAGATGATCATAATGTTTGTAAATGTGTAGATTTTAATAAATTGCATTATTTTCTGGGAAAATAAAGACTGGCAAAACTGGCCCCCATAAGATATTTAAAGTGTGGATAGATTGGTGTTCTTGGAATAAACTGCAAATGTTGTAAAATAATTACGTCCCAATCAAGAAAACATAAGTCCAGGACACAGACCAGTTTTAGTGGCAAGTTCTTTTTTTGAGAGAGAGTGCATGCAGGCGGGTTGGGGAGGGGCAGAGGGAAAGGGAGAGAGAATCCCAAGCAGGCTCCATGTCCAACGTGGAGCCCAACGTGGGGTCTGATCTTATGACCCTGAGATCATGACCTGAGCTGAAATCAAGAGTCGGACGCTTAACAAACTGAACCACCCAGGCACCCCAGTGGTAAGTTCTTTTAAACTTTTAGGAAAGAGATAAGTTTTTTTATAGACTTTATTTTTTAGAGCAGTTTTATGTTCACAGCAAAATTGAGAGGAAGTTACAGAGAGTCCCATAGACCCTCTGCCCGTATCCATGCAGAGGCTCCCCCGTATCAACCTCTCTACCAGATGGTACATTTGTTAGAATTGATGAACCTGCATGGGCACATCATCATCAGCCAAAGTCCATAGTTGACATTAGGGCTCACTCTTGGTGCATTCTCTGGATTAGAACAAACGGGTAATGACATGTGCCTCCATTCTGGTATCTGTATTTTCACTGCCCTAAAAATCCTCTGTGCTCTGCCTATTCCCCCTTCCTGCCCCACTAACCCCTGGCAACCACTGTGCTTTTTTCTGTCCCCATAGTTTTGCCTTTTCCAGAATGTCATAGAGTTGGAATCATACAGCATGCAGCTTTTCCAGATTGGCTTCTTTCACTTAGTAATATGCATTTGAATTTCCTACATGCCTTTTTATGGTTTGATAGCTCATTTATTTTTAGTGCTGAATAATATTCTATTGACTGAGCATACTACAATTTACTTTTCCATTCATCTGTTGAAGGACCTCTTGGTTGCTTACAAGTTTTGTCAATTAAGAATAAAGCTGCTATAAACATGTGTGTTTGCAGGTTTTTGTGTACACATAAGTTTTCAGTTCATTCGGGTAAATAGCAAGAAGCACAATTGCTGGATCATATGGTAAGAATATGTTCTGTTTTTTAAGAAACTGCCGAATTTTCTTCCAAATTGGCTGCACCATTCTGCATTCCCGCCAGGCAATGGATGATGGTTCCTATGGCTCCACATTCTAGCCAGCATTCCGTGTTGTGAGTGTTCTGGATTTTGGCCATTCCTATAGGTGTACGGTGAATCTCATTGTTTTAGAATAGATAATTTTCATGTTGTTTCATGTTTGTGTACCCACAGACAAAATGAAAGATCTTCTGAGTTCATGTTACTAAGTTCACAAATTTTTATTAAAGAATTATTAGCATAATGATTTGACCAAATCAGTATGAAATATTTGACCAAAATAGTATGAAATATTACAGACCAATGTTATACATACAGATGCATTATATTGTAAACAAAATACTTCCAAATCAGATCCAGCAGAGTATGGAAAGAATACTACACTTTGATTTCAGAAATGAGATGATGGCTTAATAGAGGATACTATTTATGTAATTTGTATTATGTAATTTATGACATCAACAGGCTTAAAGATAAAAAAAGTTCATCTTGATAAATTTCTAAGAGATTCTATTGATGATAAAAAAAAAGGTTCTAGCAAATTAGGAATAGAATGACTCTCCCTTAACTTGGGAAATATTTTGCCTTTTAAACTGAAACTTAACATCAGATGTTAGGGTAAAACAATCAAGAGATCACTATTAAACTTAAGAATCAATCAAGAGAGCTCATTTTCCTACTTTAACATTGATCTACAAGTTTTAGACAATGCAATTAGACAAGAAAAATATAAGATATCATATAAATCCCCCAAAGACAAATTTTAAAAATTATTGTAACTTGTTGATGGTTTGATTGTCCATCTAAAAAACCTCAAGAATAAATTGAAAATATTGTTTGAACTATTAAAACAATTTGCACTAGTTTGGCTAGTTACAGTATAAAAATACTAACAGGTGTTCTACATTTTGGCCATGACTAGTTTGAAAATTTAAGGGGAGAAAAGATCATATTCATTATAGTATATAAAGTATCTTTGGAATAAATTTAAGAAATGTACAGAACACACATAACAAACATTTTTTTCATTTAACTAAATAGAAAGCTATGCCATGTTTCCAACTGTGAAGGCTTAATATTATAAAGATACAGTCTTCTTAAAACTAATTAAAAAAATACAATGTAGTCCTAACCAAAATCAAGTCAGGATATTTTTGGAACTTGACTAAGTGATTCTAAATTAGAAAAATAACAAGTAGGTGGAAATAAACAAACATTTATAGGAAAGAAAATTAATGGTGTATTTGTTATACCAGATTAAATGTATCATGGAGACATATTAGAGTACTACGACAAAGTTAGATCAATGCGAAAAAGAGAAAACTGAGAAACAGACCCAGTATTTAAAATAATTTAGTATGTGATAAAGTGTTCATTTCACATTAATGGGAAATAATGGGTTATTCAGTGAATAATCCACTGGGGCACAGGGTTATTGTCAGGAAGAGTAGGGGTTCTTTCCATCAGACACCAAAATAGATTTCAAGGCGATTAAATAATCCCATGTGAAAAACAAGCATAAAAGAATCAGAGAGAAAAAAACAGAGTAATAGTTATCTGATCTTAGAATGGAGGAAGTATAAAGGCCCGTATTTACAGGTTTGACTATATTAAATTTAAAATATTTGCAAATTAAAAGTAGTATCTCAAGTTAAAATGCAAACAAAATATACTAGGAAAAGTACTCACATATGACAGGCAAAGAGTTAAAATTCCTAAATATATAAATGCCCCTAAGGTTCAGTATGAAAACGTTGAACATCTAAGGAGAAAAATGAGCAAATGTCATTAATAGACAATTTTCAGGAATAAGACAAATGACCACTAAAAGTAAGCAAAGTATTCAGTCCCACTAGTTATCAGATAATTTACAGTAAAGTTAAAAAAATTTAATGGTCAGCTGGCAGAAGTAAAATAATAAGATAACAGCCAGCCCAGAGTTGGCAGAAATCTGAGTGATACAGACACTCCCATGTACAACTGTGAGTAAATTGGTACAATCTTCTGGAAGTAACTGTATTACTTTTCGTCAAGATTTTTACTGCTTAAACCATGTGACAATAAATAAATAAATAAATAAACCTCTCCTAGGAATTTCTCCTAAAGAAACAGTAAAAAAGTTACATACAATAATTTTTATTTCAATGTTGTTGATAATACCAAAAGATCGGAGACCATCTTAATAGCTAAAATGCGGGATTGTCCAATAAAGGAAGCCCTCTTTATGTAGTGGAATACCACTGTCTCAATTTGGAAGGATATCTAATGAGTTGGGAAATTTGCCTAATGTAATGATAAGAGACAGAAAGGATGCCACCTGTAAGAAATCTTATAAGCCCAATATTGCAAAATGCATGTTTTATATATATATTAAGTACAGAAAATAGTCATTGTTGAGCTTCTGTTGGTAGAATTAAGGGAGATTAAGAGCTACCTTTCTGTATCTTCCAAATTTTATACAATGAGTGTGCCTTATTATTATTATTATTATTATTATTATTATTATTTTAAGTAGGCTCCATGCGCGGAGCCCAACGCAGGGCTTGAACTCACGACCCTGAGATTAAGACCTGAGCTGAGGTCAAGAGTCTGCCGCTTAACTGACTGAGCCACCCAGGCTCCCTGAGCGTGCATTATTTCATAATCAGAGGCAAAAGGCGAATATTACGAGGCTAGAAGAAGGGCTCTGCAGACTGAAATGGAGAAGGGAAACTCTAGGAGAGCACCTGGTACCTGCAGTGAGTTCAGGTACTCAGGTTTCTCTGACTCACATCCCAACTGGACAAGCAACCTGCAGGTGTTTTCCTGGTGTCACTGTTGAGATTTCCTGTGAGGGAATGTTCGCTAGAAGACTGGAACCAGGCAGGTACTGCTCCATGGACTCACACCAGGTGTCATACAGGTGTTGAGAGCCGGCCCCTGGTGGAAGAGGGGCTCTTGGTGTGTGGGGGTCGAGGAGGGGCCTCCTTTCCCGACCCTTGTTTCCAGCCCTGGCTATGGACAGGTCCTGGGCTCAGGTGAGCTAGATCCTCCAGAGGGTAATATTTTAGACTCTTGGGTACTGGGGAAGAATGACCCTATGTCATTCAGGACTGAAGCTGCAGGTGTAAAAGGAAGAGAAGCAGGGTCTTGGAGCCTGGCAGGTTGGGGGTGTTTATCTCGGTTCCCGTCAGCCCACGCATTTTATAACACCTCGACCCGATGCTCTTTTGCTCCACAACCATACACTTCGAATGGAAGTTTGGCACTTCTAGAGCAGTGTTGCTCAAGTTCGGTACCCAGAAATTCTGCGTCAGAGTCAAAATATCTAGAGGTGAGGGGCGTCGCTCCTTTGCCAGTGTTTCCCCTTGTCTTTGGACACCTTCCTCACACCTCTGCCTGCAGGAGCAACCCCGGGGAGCTAATCCATCCCTCCTATAGCACATATTTGAAGACAGCTGGCATGTTCATCTCTTTTTCAGCACAACGTGATTCTCATGATTATCTTATTTAGAGAAAGTTTCTAAATTGTGTTTATTTTTCAGACGAAGAACAGAGGTTCAGAGAGGTTCAGAGCTAATAAAGGGCAGATTTGGGAGTGGACTGCACAGCCCGCCTTCCTGAGGGCGTGCTGAAATGCGGAGCTCAGCGGACTGGCTCTCCTGGTCTGTTCTCTGCATCCTCCTTGGGACCCAGTCTAGCTTGCTTGCTTCAGAGCTGGTCTGTACAGTGTCCGGGTCTGGACCCCATATGCTGAATTTGGGTTGACTGACTGGAGTCTGAATGTTAAAGCCTATTGAGGTAGCCCAAACTGGTGTTATTTTTATTATATTTTTCAGACCTCCCCATTGGCCATTGCGTTCGCTGGGTCTTTCACTCATG
This sequence comes from Mirounga leonina, assembly GCF_011800145.1. NCBI lineage: Eukaryota > Metazoa > Chordata > Mammalia > Carnivora > Phocidae > Mirounga > Mirounga leonina. The sequence goes on from NW_023270680.1 coordinate 3,733,977, forward strand.
TACTCAATCATCCCTTTCCCAGCTCGAAGCACGTGTTTGACCTGAGTTTAGGATTTTGTACTAATGCCGGATAAATTCCATCTTATTAGTTTTGCTGTGTATCTGGACTCTTTATGTGGTTTTAAAATAATTTTGATCAGGTCATTTGAATATTAGCTACATCTTTTGTTAGAGGTTCTGCCACATGGATGGGTGTGGAGGGGCACAGCTCAGAGGGTGGAGGCTGCCCTCCACAAACAGTGAGCCCGTCCACACCGCTCGGCCCCACTGGGGGCCCTTTCCCGTCTGCTGGAGCGTCCTGAGGCGAGGCTGCCTCTGTGGTACCCTGGAAGTGGCCCTATTGAAAATGATCCACCAAGAGTTTGTTCAAAAGGCAGGTGTCAGCTTCTTCATAGCAGAAGGATGAGAAATGATGTGAGATAAATGCCGGTGGGTGAGCGCTGTGGCTGCAGGAATCTGCACCAAGGGCTTCTCAGGGGACGCTCAAGGTCGTCGGTTCCCCTCCCGCTCTGGGAGCTTCAGTGGTTTATCATTTGCTGTACATTCTGGAGGTGCACTCTAGCCTCTGCGAGCTCCCCACAGACATCCGTGGGGTCATGGGATGTCCCTCAGCCACCGAGCAGATGGCTGCTTCCCGGGGAGGCCGCATAGCACTGTGTTCTTCACATGGCAGACCTGCACACTTTAGCATAAATTAGATGCCTTTGGCACAATAGTAAAACAACAGGATGGATTCTGTAAGCCACACAAAACCGTCCCCATAATTTTGTAGTGATGTCTCATATATATTTAAGTTTATCCACTTACTGAAAAAATTATATGTTGGGATAATTTCTAAAAAACAACGAGTGTCTTTTCAGTGCTCAGTAAAATGTTGATGCCCATTAGCCCTCCTCTGTCTTCCTGACCTTGAGAAGCTCAGTGAGTCACCCTGACAGCAGAGCAGTTTGAAGGGCTAAGATCTGGCCTTTTTAGGAACCGGGTCGCCTTAGCATGGAGCTTCACCCTGTTCTTCCTGGGTTCCCACTTGCCTACAACTTCTCAGAGCTCCCCACCCCCTGATGATGGCCCCAAATGGGTCATATCAAGGTGGAAGGCAGAGAGAGCAGTGATGCTCAGGGAGTGAAGCAACCAATCCGATGAATGGGGGCGGCATTTGGTTTCAGGATCCCTGCTCTTGTCCCTTATGTTGAAAATGTATTTGATTTTCATCCCTTGGAAACAATGCCACCACCTGGGATAGAATACCAGGCGGGAAGGAATGTGCCCTGCCTGGGAATGTTCTCCATGCACTTGGGGCACTGTTAGGCCCCCAGGAGAATTCTCTGTCCAACCCAAGCTCTGTCTGCAAGTAGTCATGGCCAAAGCGCTTAGCCTATTGGGTGGCTTCCCTGACAGGGGCGGGCCTAACGTCCTCCGTCTCCTCAGCTCCAGAGCACGAAGGGCTTGACAAAGAGAAGCCTTTTGCAGTTCCTCAAGTGCCCGCACTCAGAACACTGCCTGCAGCATGCAGGCCGGCCCCGGGACCCCAAACCCCCAGCGATGCTGGGTAAAGGCTTCTGCAAACCCTCTTCTTTGGCAAACAACATGCTCCCTCCCCTTCGAGAAAAAATCATTATGGAAATTACAAATTCACTTGAAGTTAGATCCAATCACATTAAGAAAATCAGCCTTGTCATTATGGCAATGTTTTCCTCCTGGAATTCTGGGCAGAGGACAAATGCCACCTCCCGCGGTGTCATGGGCTCTCGCCACACATCCGAGAGAAACAAGTCAGGTCTTCCGGGTGGAAGGCGGGTCGAGTGAGCCACGCTCCTTTCTTTTTTTTTTTTAAAGATTTTTTTTTTTTTTTTAATTTGAGACAGAGAGAATGAGAGACAGCATGAGAGGGAGGAGGGTCAGAGGGAGAAGCAGACTCCCTGCCGAGCAGGGAGCCCGATGCGGGACTCGATCCCGGGACTCCAGGATCATGACCTGAGCCGAAGGCAGTCGCTCAACCGACTGAGCCACCCAGGCGCCCCGAGCCATGCTCCTTTCTGAGCAACTGTCCCCTCCCGGCCGATTGGGAGGAGGTGGCCACCGGGGGCTGCAGGTGTCTGTTAGTGCCAGGTGAGGGGCCGCCGGGCAGAGAGGGCACAGCTCGGGATTAAGCAGGGCTCCTGGAGAAGGGGCACTTAGGTTAGCTTAGAGTGCTCTTCTGGGGGAGAATTCCAGAAATTCCAGACACCTGCCTTCTATGTCGCACTACCTTTCACCAGGTGAGATGTGTCCGGGGCAGGGCACCAAACCTCTCTGGGCCTGGTGTCCCTCTGCCTTGAGAGCTGAGTCTGAGTCCTGAATTTCCTGATGATGAGCCGTGGGACCTCCCGAGCCTGTGCACCTCCCAGACCTCGCTGTCTCCGTCCGCAAGGCCAGGGCGTGGCAGCTCATTCACCTGGGGGCTCCTGAGATAAACAAGACACAATGCAGCACAGCAAACAGGAGATCGATGGTAGCCTCACTGTCTTTGTGAAATTAAGGCATCAGATCAGGCGGTCTTGAGGACCCCTCTGTCCCGTGGTCCTAAGGCAGGTGGTGGTGAGCTCTGCTCCAGCCCGGCCACACAGCCTGCTGATGAGAAATGTCACCTGCTCGCACCTGGAGTGAGCCGCCTCCCTTCGGGGCCACTGGGAGCCGCGAGGCGGCAGGGGATGGGCGTCCTCTCGGGGCAGAGTCAGTCCTGGACTACGTGGGGCTTACAAGGCCACACTGCTGTCTGGACACGGACTCCATATGGGTCAGACCCCTGGCTCTGGGGGGAGCAGACAACTTGCTGCGGGGTGTCTGTGGTGCAGGGACCTGGGTGGACCCTGCAGTGCCCGACGCAATGTGGGTGCGGGAGGGCAGCTGCCTGCCCCTCACACGGGAGGCCGTCCCCCCTCTCTGGGTCCTGCCCGATCCCAGGGAGAGAGGGCAGGCCGACCTAGAGAGTCACTGACAGCTCTGGGGGCGATGCCGAAGGCCTGGGAGAGGAGGGGCATGGCCTGGGTCAGAGCCCCAGGCTGCCCGGAGGCGGCAGAGTGGAGTGCGAGCCTCGGCTTCCCGTCCTTCCCACCTGGTCCAGCAGAGAGCCACCCACACGGCTTCCCCCGCAAAGACCATGCGGCTTTCCGCTCTGTGTTCTGCCCACTGCGAGCAGGCGTTCGCCTTCTGGAGGACTCGGAGATGGCTCTGCACTTCCGGTTGGTCCCCAGCCCACGTTTACGGAGTGCCTTTCTTCTATGACTGTCCCCCTGTAACTCTGACCTCCGGGTGGTTCTGCTGCACAAAACCCCTTTGTTCTGCACCCGGCCGCTCACTGTCCCACATTGTCGAGTCACTGCCTGAGTCACTGCTGACCCGGCAGTCCTCCCCTCCCCTTCCAGAAGCTGTGAGCTCATCCAGTCCCCGGTCCCCATGGCCAAGGACACTGGGCTTGTGCTTCCTTATGGACTCCCCTCCTCCCCTGCCTGTTTCCTCCCTGTCCCTTCCTTCCTCTCCTTCTCCTCCTCCTTCTCTTTGCTGTTGGGGTTGGTGACAGAGAAAGTGAGCAGGGAGACTTATTTTATGAGCACCCCCTAAAAGGTGTCCCTGATCCTAAACAGAAGGAGTGGGACCTCTGAAGATACACGGGGGTGGGGTGGGGGAAGAGATGGATGTCCCAGGAGGATGGGGGCTCGGGTCTGCAACCAGACTCTGCTCCCCAAGCTTGCGGCTTCTGCTAGAACTGGCCCCACATGGAGGTGGGGGAGCATGCTGCCTGGTTAAGATAGGAGCTGGATGGCCAGTGAGGGCCTTCGGTTCTGGGTCGGAGACTAGACTGAGTGACCTTTAAGCCTACTTCTCTTGCTTAGATGCCAAGAATCTGTTTCATCAGGAAGATTCTTTGGGGAGAAGTAACATTGAATTCCTGACTCCCTCACCCTTCCTTCCTTCCTCCCTCCCTCCCTTCCTTCCTCCCTCCCTCCCTCCCTCCCTTCCTTCCTCCCTTCCTTCCTTCCCTCAGTGAATATTTCCTGAGCAGCATAATCTAAGGCACTGTGCTGGACACAGTGATACACCATGAGCAAAACCGCCGCCATCATGGAGCTTAGAGCCTGGCAGGGACACGACACCAAAGAAACATGAATAAACATGGAAGGGCTCTGGAGGGACAAGATGGTTTTTGAGTGGGATTGCAGGGAGGCATAAAAGCGAGTAGTCTACTGGTTCATTGCCTGGCCCAGGGGGACTGAGAATAAGTTGGGTCCTGGGGGGAGGGGTAGGTGGAGAAGTAAGGCACCTGAGAAAGACCCACCTTCTTCATCATTTTACCAACCAAGGCTTTTGGGGAGTCTGACTTCTGGGTTCATGCCAGTCAGACCTGACGGGGCTCCATCTCGGGTCCTTCTGATGTCCTTCTGGACATCCCTCGGGATGTCCTTCTGATGGTGCCCACTGCCGTATGCAGGGCGGTCCAGCCAGGCTGGCAAAGGCTGAAGGGAGTCTCACCTGACTCTTCTCTGCCTCAGTTTCTCCCCCAGAAGGAAGGGAGCCAAGACCTGCGGACTGGCTGCGCTTACTTGGGGATTTGAAAGCACTGAACAAAGTTTGGCAGAGAGCACGTGCTTGTTGGAAAAGGTGCCGCTGAGGAAGCCACTGGCCACTCTGACTGTCTGGGCAGCATGGGTGTGACTCTGGACCTGCTCTGGGCTCCACCTCACTGATCTCAGGCTGGCTCCTGCAGACGGAGCACGGCCGTCCCGTTCCCTCCCTCGAGCGGCCAGAACCCCAGGCCCGGAAGCCATTCGGCTTCTGCACAAAGCTCCTTTGACTTCTTCTACCCGTGGCCACTCTTTCCCTCCACAGCTGTCCAGATGGCTTATTCCCTTTTTGCCTCCCATCCAGCCAGAACAGGTACCCTGGGCTCGGGAGGGAACAAGAGTCTACTCATGGGACAGTGGAGAGAAGAGCCCCTGCTGGTGACCAGGTGGCGTGGGAAGCAGTGCGGGCCCGTCTGGGTCTCTTGGCCGCAGCGGCCCTCCTTCCTGGGAGGCGGGTGCATGAGGACAGGGTCCTGCCGCCCCCGGCCCTTCCAGACCCAGTTGGCTTTGGCTCTTGTCGATTTTGTTGTTTATTTGATTTTTTAAAGATTTTATTTTTTATTTAATTTATTTATTTTGGGGGGGCAGAGGTTAAGGGAGAGAGAATCTCAAGCAGACTCCGTACTGAGCGTGGAGCCTGATGCAGGGTTCAATCTCACGACCCATGAGATCATGACGTGAGCCGAAACCAAGAGTTGGATGCTCAACTGACTGAGCCATCCAGGTGCCCTCGATTTTTAAATTGAGATATACTTCACTTATCATAGAATTCACAGTTTTAAAGTGTGCAATTCAGTAGTTTTTAGTGTGTTTGCAGAGTTGTGCAACCAGCATCATTGTCTGCTCACTAACATTTTCATCTCCCTGAAGAGGAGCCCCACACCCATTAGTGACCTCCCACTTCCGTCCTCCCCAGGCTACAGCACCCACCTTTTACTCTCTGCCTCCGGATTCACCTCTTCTGGATACAAGTTGGGTCACACGGTACGTGGCCGTTAGCGTTGGGCTTCTCTTACTGAGCATAATGTTTTCTCAGTTCACCCACGTCACGTATGAATAGTTCGTTCATTTTCATGGCTGAGTAATACTTCAGTGTATGGATCGACCGTATTTCTCTATCCATTTATCAGCTGATGGACATTTGGGTTGCTCCTACTTTTTGACTATTGTGAATAAGGTTGTGGTGAACATTCATGTGCAAGTATTTGTGTTAGTGGATATTTGTGTATCTTCTTTGAAAAAATGAGTATTCAATCTTTTGCCCATTTTAACATTGGGCCATTTGCCTTTCTTTGGTTGAGTTCTAGGTGTTCTTTATATATTCTGGATACTAGATCATTATCAGATATTTTCTTTCATTTTCTCACTCCCTTTCAAGAGAAAGTGGGTTATCTTCTCTCCTTGTAGTGTTCTTGGATGCACAAAGTTTTTAATTGGATGAGATCCAGTGCATCTATCATTTCTTTAGTTCCTGGTGCTTTTGGTCTCTCATATATGCATATGAACATGTATATGAACATGCAGGTGTATATGTATATGTATATGAGGAAGAGGATCCAAACTCATTCTTGTGGACATCAGTTTTCTCAGCACCATTTGTTGAAAACTCTAGTATTTGCCCATCCAACTGTCTTGTCACCCCGGTCGAAGTTAACTGACCACCTATGGGAGAGTGCATTTCTGGGCTCTCAGTGGTGTGGATCTGTATGTCTCTCCTTAGGTTCTCACTGTGTGGTGCTCCTCCTACCCAGACTGGAGGATGAGCCGAGCTCTCGGCTCCTGGAGCGTGGCCGTGTTCCCCTTGGCCAACTGACTGGCTCTGCCAGGGCCCAGAGCTGCTCCAGAGACAGCTGCACCCATCCATGACGTCTTTGTGTCAGCAGCACCTTCTCAGAGGGAAGATGCCTGAAATTCAGGATCTGACGCCCAGTGCTCTGCTCTTGAGAGTCTTTGTTTTCTTTTTCTTTCTTTCTTTCTTTTTTTTTTCTTGCATCTTTATAGTCCTTGAAAGCAACTCTTTACATAGTCACTTCTACTTGAAAGAGGAGGGATTATCAAAATTTTTATTTTCTGGCCTAAAGTTTATATCTGAAAAGCATACAGTTTATATTGGGCTCCCCCTGCACCCAGTTAATGGGAAGAGCCCGAGAATGCATGCTCTGGGTTTACATCTTCTGGGTAAGACCGCAAGCCGTGTGGGGCTGTGTCCTTGTCACGGCCTTCCCACCAGCGTGTCCTCCCTCTCTCAGCCTCCGCGTCTGCATGTCCTGCTCATTCAAGTCCTAGCTCTCGTCCGATACGTCGGTGCAGCCTTCCTCAGGTGGGGGCGGTGGGCGGTGCGAGCTAAGGGACTTCGGGGAGCGCACTTGCTGTCCTATCCCACGGCCATTTCTTGAGACCAGGGTTGCCCAGGGCCCACTGGTACCACTGGGCCTTGGCTGCTACAGGAGGGGACAACGTGTCTGTCTGTCGGGGCCACACTTGACAGACAAGAAAGGACTTGGAGCCTCGAATCAGATGGCGACGTGCCGCCTTTACAGGGGATGAAGAGGATGCTGCAAAGTCAAGTCACTCTCCCAGATGGGGTGACTTACTCCTCCATTTGCCTGACGTTCCTGGTTTTTGCACTGCAAGTCCTGTGTCTGGGAAATCCTGCCTCTTGTCCTGCTCAGCCCCACAGCCCTGAAGGGCAGGCCGGGACTCGAACTCGCAGCCCGTTCACTGCAGAGCCTCTGTGCTTGGTGATGCTCTGTCTCACATCTCGTTCCCGCCTGTCCGCCGGGTTCTCATCCTGGCAGCGTCGTGCCCTTTCCAGGCGAGAGAGGAGGACCCAGGGGCTGCGTCAATGGGTGGGAGCCCAGCTCGGACCCAGGCCCATCTGAAACTCACTGTGCTGCTGGCCTGCCCCAAACGGGGCAGCGGGAAGCATCATGCCATCTAAAGACCTGCTTTGCCCAGAGCCCCCCGTGGGCAGTAGGAAAGAGCTTGCCTCCCTCCCCAGATGTCCCCACGTCCCGTGGCCTGGGTTGGCCCTGTTCCTAGGAGCGGGTGTAACAGACCAGAGCCCCTTCATCACTTCCAACACTCATCTCCCTCCTAGAGCTGTGAGGTGGGGCTGGCCTCTCCCTGTGGGGACGCAAGGGACCCCGAGCCCCATCTGGTCACGTGTCTCCCAGGGTGATGTGCAGCTGGATGGCATGCAACAGGTGTCCTTCTCCCCACTTACTTGATGCTCTCTCCTGGGTCTTCGTTCAGCGCATGCTCATTCCTTCCGGGCCTGTCTGCCCCACACCTCTGCGCTCTCCCCTCCCACGACCCGTGCTCCCCATCAGGTGTCCCGACCTCAGAAGGTCTCTAACCAGGCAGAGGGAGCGGAAGGGGTGCTGGGAGGCTGACCTCCTAGGGACCCTTCAGACAGGCTGGGAGGGGAGCGAGGAAGGCCTGGAGGGAGTCCTAGGCGGTCACCAGAGAACCCAGGCCCAACCTGGGGAATCTCAGGGCTGGGAAGGGAGTGCCCGGCCACAAGGATGCCCCTTGAGCAGGACAGATCTGGGGAGCGCACTTGCTGACCCATCCCATGCCACTTCTTGAGACCACCTCACCCCACCTGCTGCACCTGCTTCTGCGTGCCTTAATGCCCCAGGCTTTCTCTCAGGGAGATGGTGGGTGGCGGCTGGTGGAGGTGGGCAGCCGAATAGCCAGGGGAGGAAACAGCCACAGCCATGGAGACTGGACAGCCTGCGGAGACGGGACCTGCAGGGGCCGTGATAACCCCACTGAGCCACGAGGATCATGAGGAGCAAAGCCGGTTCCTGATTCCAGAGTTGCTGACTCTGCCAGAACGTTTCCTCGTGCCTGAGTCGGCTCAGGCGGGGTCTATCTGGCCCTCCAGAAGCTCCCCCCAACCACTCCTCCCTGCAGTCCTCCAGGATTGCCAGGGGATGGGGGAGCACAGGAGCAGGAGGGTGCTGGCAGCTGCGTGCGACAGGGAGCTGGGACGAGCCGGGTGGGTGCCCCGCGGTCCCTGGGGAACTCGCGTGGAGGGCGATGGGGCGAAGGCCCCCCAGCGCTGGCTGCCCTCGCCCTCGTGTGCGTGTGTGCGGGCTTCCCTCTTCCGCAGAGCAGTCTCTGCTGTAGGGCCGACTTGTCACCAGAGAGGTAGACGTGGGCAGTCACTCATGTAAAACCCTGTTTGCTCCCGCGCAGAGTAATTTTCTAATTGATCCATTGTTTCATAGAATTGGAAGAGGCTTCAGAGGTCCAGCCTCCAATCTAGAGCTGACACATCCGATCGCTTGGGGACGCGCACGCCCGGGCCAGCCCCGCCCCTCCTCCCGCAGGTGCGTCTGGTCACCGCAGGTCCCCGCTGTGCCGGCTAGTGAGACGCCGTGCAGACGGGCGCTATCCAGAGTCGGTTCCGAATCCTGTTCCCCTCCTCGGAGCTAAGCCTGCCGACGCCTCCTGCCTGAGGGATAGTTGCCCTCCGGGGGCTGGGTGGGGGCCGGACTGGGGCCCCGGCTCGGGAGCACCTATGACCACCAGCGTTCTTGTTTCTCATCGGGGGTCGAGAGCATGAAATTCTTAGAAGGTTGTCACCGCCCAGTAAAAGAGTGACCCACTGTCGATGAGCGGCTTAAGTGTCCAACCCTGTGTGGCCAGGCAGCTTCACGGAGGATCTAACGTCAGGTCGAGAGAAAGACATTTTGTTTCTACAGAACCGAGTGTGTTCTCCAGACCTTGGTATGAGTGTGAGTCCACAGGCTTGAAAGGTAGACAGCATCTTTAAGATAAACCTCCGTTGGCTACCGTAGCCCAGAGAGCAACTTGCATTTGGGTCCAGCGGCTTCTCTTGATGGAGATGCTGCTGGCTTGCTGTGACTCGCAGGGGCCGGGGGCCCCCGCTTCGTGAGGCAGGACAGGCCATGGCTCGTGAGTGGCCGTCGAGCACCCGCTCTGGGCCGGACGCTGCATGAGCCGTGTGCTGGTTTCCTCAGTCTCAGCGAGTCCATCAGATTCTCCTGGGAAGGACCGGCCCCTGTCCTGCCGACGCCAGGTGGGTTGGCACAGCTCTTGGTTCTGAGTGATGAAAACCCACTCAAATTCGTTGGGACAGAGAAGAGAGTTTGTTGCTGCAGTGACCGAGCATCGCGGGGCAGGCGCCGTTCCCAGCAGCGCCGGGGCCCGCACGCGGACACGGGGACCCTGCCCCTCACTCGCACGCAGCTCCCCACCACCTGGCGGCCTTGCTGGCCTCCGCAGCTCCGACAGTGGCCGTGTCTACAACTCACGGTTCTGGGAGGATTCTTCCGAGCCTGCCACTCCCCAGAGAGCCCTGACTGCCCCAGCTGGGCCACACGAGGCGGCTACCTCGACTCCTCCAAGAGAGGCGGACAGAACACAGCCGTCTGGGAGGATGCACCCCTTCTGGAGGCCTGGTGGGGGGTAGGGGAGCCCCCACTGCGGAGCCAGAGCAGAGAGCAACGGGGGGGGGCCCGGGGGGCCACGTCAGCCAGGCACCGTTGCGCCCTCTGTTCCAGCCAGAGCAGCGCCGGCCGGTGGCCCAGCTCCGGGCAGAAGCCGGCCAGCTGTTTAAGCAGAATCCTGACAGGGACCTTCCTTGGAGGGGAGGAGGGACAGAGGAAAGGGCAGATCCGGAGGATGCTGGGCTGCATTTTCCCTGCAGATGGGGGCCTGGTGGATGGACGCCCTGCCGGGCCCCCACTCCACCTGCCTATTCCCGACGGCTTTAGGCCAAGGAATATTCCAGAATCTTGGTTCTTAAGAGGATTTCAATTTGGGCACCTACATTTGTTTAACGTGCAAGAAAGTCCTCGGTGTCGATTATGATAACTGCTTTTCTACTTTTCTTCTTAAAACCATTTGTGGAGCTGTCGCTTCTGCTCGACCTGCGAGCGGGGGCCACTCTGCGTTCGACCCCGCGCTCCCGAGGCTGTCGTGCCTCCAGGCAGGTGGTGGTTGCTCAGTCAGTGCTGAGCTGAATTCAGGGTTTGTTGGGGTGGCTCCCACATTTCCCTCCAGAAAGGAAAGAGTTTTACCCGTACTTGGGGCTGATGGAGGGGCTCAGTCTCAAACAGCTACTGGCAAACATTAGCACAGACACCCCAAACGTGGCAGTTGGGGGTTCTATGACTTCTGGTGCCTGTCTAAGTGGACATTCTAGGAGATTCTGAAAGCCGTGGTTCATAGCACTAGGATGCAATTGCACCACGGTTTGTGCTAGGCACAAGGTGAAGTTGGTGAAACTCACCCTTGGGCAATTTCTACCTTTCCTGGTGGAACCCCACCCAGCCGGGCTCGCTTTTCCCCCGACACCCAACCATCATCCCTGAGCCCCTCTTCCCACACCCCAGAGATCTTGTCTTTTCTCATTTCTGCTGTTGCCCATCACAGTATTAACAAACGACGCAGGTAAACCAGCAGGTAAAGCACTTTGTTTCCAGCGTTTTCCTTTGTCAGGTGGCCTCTGGAAAGCCGTCCCCTCCTACCACACTGCAGGGACACCGACCCCAGCCTCGGTCCTCTGAGGGCTCATATAGGAGGACTCGCCGTGTCAGAGCGTTCGCCTGCCGCACTGATTTGCATAGTGTCTCTCTCCTCCACCTCCTTCCAAAAAAGATTGGTGGCTAAAATTAACTTAGAGTTAGGACAATTAAAGATGAAAGGAAAATAAGGATAGAGAAGAGATGAAGCCAGATTTGGGGTTTTTCACAAAATCATGCAGTAGGGTCCTGCCAGTTTGCAAGGGGCAGGCCATACGGTTTACTCGGAGACTTCAGTAGTTCACAGAGCCCAGCACTACCAAGGATGCACCTTGAACGCTAACGAGAAAAGCAGCGCTCTTTCCCCGGAGAGGCCCAGCCCTTTGAGAGCCGCGTCCCGGTCTTCGGCCACGCCCTGGTGACATCCCCACCGGGACGGGTCAGCAGCGCAGCCTGCTCTCAGCGCGTGCCTGTTGGGGGGACAGGAGCGTCCCAAGCCTGCTTCCGTGTGGGGGAGGCTGTTTTTTTTTTTTTTTTTTAAGATTTTATTTTATTTATTTGACAGAGAGAGACAGAGTGAGACAGGGAACACAAGCAGGGGGAGTGGGAGAGGGAGAAGCAGGCTCCCAAGGAGCAGGGAGCCCGATGTGGGACTCAACCCCAGGACCCTGGGATCACGACCTGAGCTAAAGGCAGACGCTTAACGACTGAGCCACCCAGGCGCCCCTGAGCCACCCAGGCGCCCCAGGGGAGGCTGTTTTTAAGGTCCTCATTTCTCTCGCGCAGTGACGAGTTTGGGGATCTGTCCCAAGAGGAACCAGAGCTTCGAGTTGAGAAATGGTTCTTTACACGTGCAATCCTTATTATCCACATTCCCTGCGTGCAGATTCGCCTCCCCGCGCACGTCAGTGTGTAACCCTAAAATCAACATTCCGGGCGCTGTCGTGGTCCTTTGCGGTCCCAGGTGTGGCCGGACAAGGCAAGGCCGCTTCCCACGGCAGACCAGTGCCTTTCGGCGGTGTCCCTGCACATCCTCTCACACCTGTGTGCAGTTCGCTGGTGCTTTCTCCGTTGGAAACGGCCCCACGTGGCGCCCAAGTGCCGTCCAGCGCTCCTGCACACAAGAAGTCCTCGATGGGCCTCGCAGGGAAATTCTCTGTGCTGGATGACTGGGCTCAGGCGTGAGTGACGGCGCCGTGGCCCTGAGTTCAGTGTTAATGAGCCAAGGATGTATACTCACTATGGTGTCTTTAAGCAGAAATGCACATAAAACCAGGGTGTGTATTGACCCACGGAGGAGCATGCTGGGCCCAGAGGGTCTCGGGAACCTCACCCGGTACTTCCGCCGGGAGTGGGGCTCAATCCCTGTGGCCCAGCATTTGTGGCCACTTGGTAGGACGTGGCGGCCACAGAGCATGAGCACGGGCCGCGTTTTAACTGCCCTGCCGTGCTGGGTCGGGTTGGCAGCTCTCCTGAGCCGAGCGCCCGCTGCCCTGCCGTGGGCCACCTCTCCTGGAGGACCAGCTGCTCTGGTGGCCTTTCAAACAAGCACCCCTTTATTGGGACCGCGTCTGGTTCACAATGGCATTTGTTCGTGATGCGATAATGGGCCTTTGCTGGGCGCGATGTGGCTGGTCAGGGCTGTGGTGCCGCCTTCCGCCCCAGATGCTGTCACCTTTATGGGGGTGGACTTCCTGCTGTCCAGGCAGTCTCAAATGGCAGCTTCTGACCTTCCGGGCCCGACAACAAAAGGATTTTCATTTGCCAGAGGCTTGCTCACCCCGGGCCTGCCCTGCTTTGGTCACGTTGCTTGGTGACCTTCAGGAGAGGGCCATGTGGAAGTCTGGGCATCGAAGCCCACTCGCGCCCGGGACAATGGAACCCAAGTGCCAGATAGTCTCAATACCGGCTTTGCTATCCGTCCCGTTCAAAACCTGTAGGAGTCTGAAGTATACTGTGCCGTAACCAGCGGGCCTCCCAACCATGCAGAAAATGCGGTGTGGTGTGGGGAGGGCGCCGCGGCCGGGCCGGCGGCTCTGCTGACCCTGCAGACACCGGCCGGCTCTCCTGCGGATGCATCAGGAGACCGTGGGGAGGGGGGAGCCCCCGGCCCGGTTGGCAGCGCCCCCCGGTGAGCTGCAGTTTCTGGGAGCAAGCAGCGGGACTGGCGGTGCCTCAGACAAATACCAGCTGTCTCTGCATCCAAGTCACAAAGGGTGCACGTCCCAGCTGTGTCCTGAGTGCCCACCAGGCAGGTGACAGATTTCAGTAGGACGGCGCTCACGCCCAAGCAAAGGGTAACAGCAGACGAGCGCACAGCGCCCGGATTTGAATGCCGGCTCTGTCGTGATTTCAGGAGCAGCTACCTCGCCCCGCTGAGCTAAAGACTTAGCTTTCTTGTCCACGAGAGGGCTGCTCGATGCCAGCCCCGCACTGAGCCGCGGGGTCGGCCCCGGCCCCGGCAGACTTGCCAGCATCTTCGTGGGAGCTCAGTGCACGCGTCTTTCCCTCTGCGGACCGATGCCGGAATGTTCCTTCATCTCGAGGACCTGAACCTGCTTACAGCCGAGAATTCCCGGGGCCCCCCTTTCAGGCACTGACGCGTCTTCCATGACATGTTAGTAGCTATAGGGAAAGAAGCAGTGAAGGTGACGGTAGGGACGGGTCGGGGGTCAGCCACATGTGGGACGGTGGTGGCCTCGTATGCTCCCAGTGTCACCCTGCGTGTCTTCTGCCCATTTTCCTGAGAAGGAAACTGAGAACACGTAGCTTTGCATTCAGCTCGTTGGTGGCAGGGCTGAAGTGATAACCCCGCTGTCCTGTCTCGGTCCAGGGCTCCTGCTGCTGGCTCGTGGCTGAGAGCCACGGAGAGCTCATGAGGGCGCAGAGGAGGAATGGTGTGCCCTTGGCAGAGGGGAGGCCCCTGGGCCCCAGGGAATGGGGTACAGACCATGGAGTCCCCGGAGGCCGGGCTGGTTGGACTGGTGCCTGTGACCAGGAAGCCTGTGGGTCGTAACTGGGGTTCACCCCATTGAGAGCAGGCTGGAGGGGGCCGCAAGGCAGGGGGCAGGTAGTGGGTCAGGAAGGAAGGAGGAGTGGGCAGCCTACTGCTTCTCCCTGGCACCTAGGCTTGGTCAGAAAGCCCCTTGCTTCAAATAGAATGAGGGGAAGGGGCTTTGGATTGTCTCTTTGATGGGTTGATTGACCCACTGATTCATTCATGGAATATTTATAAGCATCTTCCATGTTCCAGGTGTGGTGATCGGTCACGGGGATCCAGGAAGTCAACAGAATAGACAAAAATCCTTACATCTTGTTAGAGGAGAAATAAGGCAAACAAACAAATAAATACAAACTCAGGGCATATTCGCACTGATACACATTGTGGAGAAAGATAGAGCAGGCCGCGGATGGGGGCATCTGATGGGTCCTGAGTGCCCACCAGGCAGGCGACAGATTTCAGTAGGACGGCTATCCGTCCTACTATCCGTCCCGTTCAAAACCTGTAGGAGTCTGAAGTATACTGTGCCGTAACCAGCGGGCCTCCCAACCATGCAGGTGACCGGATGGGTCACCGCTGCAGTTTTAAATCATCTATGTAGGATGAAAACCAACAGCTCAGCAAGGAGGAGCCCAAAGAGCTGAACGGGGCCCGTGCCTTTGAGGAGGACCCTGCCATGGCCACGAGCGGAGGAGGTGCCCGGAGACCACCGCGTCTCCATCAGGAGGCCTGGGTCATGCACGGCAGCACTTGGTCACTCACAGATGAATTCTCGCATCACTCAGGGTTGGGGGTGGTGGGTGCCTTGCTGGGGGGCTCCAGGAGCTACAGAGGGAGCGGCCACAGGGACGGGGAGCCGCGGTGAGCCCTCTTCCCACACTGATGTTCGGGGAGAAGAGCCCGGTCCCGCCGAGCACCCGCTCAGGGCAGGACACAGCCCAACACTTCACCCGTCGGTGCTTCTTCCTCGTGACACTGGAAGTGGGCATGTTTATCTTGGGTGTAGAGATGGGGAAACTGAGGCTCGGTGTAATAAAACTGGGGAATGCACAGTGGGGGCCAGGAAGCCAGTCCCTGCTGGAGCCTGGGTGGGCGGGTCCTGGGTATGTCCTGCTCTCCTAACAGAGGCCCCCTTCTAGAGGGTTCGTCTGGGGAGGGCGCTCAGCACGACTTGTCCACAGACAGGGACCTGAGCCACAGCCCCTCCACACAGGATCCGCCCAGTTATAAAAATACCCGGAACCGGCGTGGGGTGGATCCAGGAACAGACGCCTCTCCTCGTCCTGTTCTTGCAGTATTGGATTGTACTGTTACAGCTCCCCAGAAGTCCCTGGTGTGTCACAGAAGTCAGGCAACGACACCGAGATTAACCCGTTCTTCAATGACCGGTTCTGGCTTCAACCTTTTGCAGTGTAGGAGGGGTCCTCAGAGCACATGTTCTCTGTCTGCTTTGCTCCTCTTGAATTTTCAAAACATTAACTCCTTACTCTCACCCAGACAGTTTTCCAAAGGTGCTTTACCCGTTCTTTCTACCTGGAGCTGGAGTGTTTTAGAGCAAGGGAGAAGGGGGCAAGGGAGGAGGAGAGGGGAGAGGGGAGAGGGGAGGGAGGGCCGGGGAAGGAGGGAGAACCACACTTCTTACTTGGATTCCTGGCCCTTTCCCCAGACAGCTGGCTGGCTCGGGGACCAGCTGAGCCCCTCCTGGAGCTCGGGTGCCCCTGCTGCCCCTCGAGGTCCGTGTGAACCCGCTGGCCTGAGGGTGCTTTCCGAAGCTCGTTTCCCCCTCAGGGAAAGCGGTGGCCAGCCAGGCCTGCACCGTCGGCACTCCAGCGACACAGAGGGGGTGACAAGGTCCGAGGGAAGTGGGGGCTGCGGGGTGGGAGCAGGACACCGGTTCCTGGGGCTACCACAGAGGGGCCATGGTGCCAGTCTCTGGTATGACGCGACTCCCCGTGTGACCTTGGGAATGTCCCTGGGCCTCAGCTATTCAGCTGGGAAGACACCTGCCCAGGCTACTTACAGAGCCCAGGGGACATCTGCGAGCAGAACACTGTGCTCTTAGCCATTAGGATGGTCAGTGTGGTCAACAGGTCAGCTGGTATTTTGCCCAGGGGCTGGGCCACGGCTGACGTGGTTTACGGGATGGTCCCCAAGCATCACTCACTAACCAGATGACAGTAGACAATTGTTCACCTTCTCTGGGACGCAGCTTCATGACAATCCCCGCCTGGTCTATTTGCTGACCTTCTGGGGATAGAACATGGTAGTGAAGGTGAGCAGGTCCAGAAAGGGACAGAGCGGCAGGGAAGTGAGTTTTATGGAGCTGCTCTGAGGTGTATTGAGGAGGACAGGGGGGCAGCACCCTTGCTGAGAGGTCCCCCGTCTGGCCGCGTCCCAAACTCTGGCTTCTGGCAAAAGGCCACTTTGAGCCGGGTCTCAGTGAGGCGGTGTGTTGCCTCTTGGGTTTAGGGGACACAGAGTCCCATTTCCTCAGGACTGGGGTTGACACCTGGACTGGGCTGTTCTGAGTCCATCACCCCAGGTGCTCAGCCCTTGCAGACGGGGTCGGGGAGGAGGTGCTGAAGAAGTGGGTGGAGCATGCAAAACAGGCATGGAGTTGTTCGGGGACACAGGGGTAAAGCCACCCAGTGTTGGGGCACAGGGGTCTGCTGGGAGTCTGGCTCGGAGGGCGCAGCCACATGGGCCCCTCGCCTGCCTGCCTGACACTCCACTGCTGCTTATCTGCTCTGGACAGTCTCCTGCCCACAGGGCTCGCCCACCCTCTTCCCTTCTGGGCTCCTCTCAAGTCAGTGCCTCCCCCCACCTCCCTGCTGAGGACACTTACGCCCCCCACCCCCGTTGGTCCTCATTATCCACCGGCTCATATTTGTAAATGCACCTGCTAAGATTTACTTGTGACTCCAATGTATTTTAACTCCTAGTATTGGGGTGCTTTTGTGGTCATTCACACAGGTGCACACAATGGTGAAAATTCGGGTCACCTGACAAGCAGGCTTCCCGCTGAGGTCACAAAGGCTGACGCTCTGCATTCTTGCTTCAGCTCCCATGCTGTAAACAAGGGGCCTTTTTGGTGTCACGCTTGCTGCATTTTTTGCTCTTTGCGGTTTCGAATGGCCGGGGTGACCGCAGCGCTGGGCCGTGGCTGAGCTCCTGAGCCCCGGCAGCCGTGAGGCCCTGTGGAGAAGACACCGTGTCCGGCGGGCCTGGCCTGGACGCGCATCATGGCACTCTGCCCGGAGCGTGGACTTAGTAATGAATCCACAGTATTTATCAATAAGAATAGCTGTCTTTAAACAGAAACCCATAAGACACAACGATCTATTGATCCGGTGATGGAAGCATCGCGAGCAGAGGCCCGCGTCTCGCCGGGAGCGCTGGCTCCGTGTGGCGAGGTCAGGGCTCCCAGCGAAACTGCCTGCCCTTGGTTTGGACCAAACCAGACCTGAGGGGAGGGAGGACGGGCAGCGGTGTGCAGAGGCCCCCGCAGACTCGCTCGTTCAGGCCGATTGTGCGGCCCGGGCTCGCAGAGGCGAGAAGGGGAGGGGTGCAGGAGCGCCCGTGGGGGCCTGACCGTGCCTGGACACTGGGGGGCTCTGCCGCCAGACCCCCGGGTTCACATACTGCTGGGGCCGCTTGTGGGGCCGCCCCAGAAAGCAGCTATAGTTCTCTGTGCCTCGCCTTTCTCAGCTATAAATTGGGGTACTGACTGTCCTGCAGACAGAGGGGTGCTGAGGAGTTCTGAGCTCCGGAACGCACACGTAGGAAGTGCTCTACGCAAGAGTGCCACCAAACTCTGTGAGGGCCGGTCGGGGAGAAGCAGAGGTGCTGGCCCCCCAGCCTGAGGCGGGCGAGAGGCGTGTTTGAGGGCGCCGGACGAGGCGGGGACGGAGGCGGCCCCCCGTCCTCTTCCCCAGCTCACAGCCCGAGCTGCTCTCCTCAGCCTTCTTCCAGGCCGTTTTATTTCTGGACTTTCTCGGCCGGCACATCCTCAACTGTTACTTTTTAGAAGGAAACTGCTTATGTAACTGTCCCCGTAGAAAGGGGATCTGGAGGGCAGGGACGTGCCTGCAGGGAAGGGGGGACAGTGACGCGTGTCCGGGACCCCCATCCTTGTCAGGGCCTTGGGCCACCTGAGAAAGGCTTTTAAATTAAGGCAACTCGGGTGGTGAGTTTCTAAGAAGGAGTTAGAAGGCCCATGAAAGTGGCTTCTTCAGGCCTCAGCAGACCCTCCAGTCGCCCATCTAACGGGGAAGACTGGCCACAGCCTCAGGGTGCTTTCCTCGTGAGGGCAACACCAGAGGCTGGAAAGGGGAAGACGTCTGCCTCCTGACGCGGACGGCACAGGGCCGCGACTCAGGGGTTTGGCACTCCCAGTGCCCGCAGAGAAAGACCCTGGTCAGAGGGCTCCCTGGGAGTCAGGCGCCCTGCGTCCCCTACAACTGCTCCATCTGTGCTTTGGTCCTGAGCGATGGAGCATTTCCACGGCCATGACTGAGGTGCTGCAAACCTGCATCCGAAGGCAAGGGCACGGCCATGTCCGCAAGGGCACTCCGCATGCAGAGGCTCCGGCTGGTCCTGCAAGCCCCAGTTTCTTCCTCTGCCTGGGTGCATTGCAGGACCGCACGTCCCAGCCTCCCTGGCCTACGGCTTGGCCCCACCGCGGAGTCCCAGCCAACAGGAGATGGACAGAATTGATGTGTCCAGAAGTGAGTGTTCCCCTTGGACCGCTGGATGTGCTTGGGGATGAGTCCACAGAGGATGGGAGAGGCACCCGCTGTTGGCGCAAGAAAAAGCTTCCACGGTGGTTGTCCCGTTGTGTATTTTGAGTCTGTTAGCTTGGCCCAGCCCACTCTGTGAACGCACGCTGATGATCGGTGGAGAAAGATTCTAGCTGCTGACTCCTCAAATGGCCAGAATATTGTGCGTCCCCACACACAGATTCCTCCACATTCTGGTCCATTGTGCTTCCCAGTAAAACCAGCAGTTCAAATGGGGATGGCCTCTGCATCGGGAATCCTACCTAACTGGGTCTCGGAGAGGGCCAAGCAGAAGAAAGATATTATTGCCCCATGCCGTGTCCCCTCCCCTGTGGTCCAGGGGTCTGAGGCATCAAATGAAGCTCCTGGGACTTCCTTTAATTTAACCCTCCATCCCCAACAGGCTGGAGTTTCCAAACAGACCTTCAAGACACCACTGAATTGTCACCCATCACAGTCAGTTAATAAATTGATGATTAGTGTCACTTGCTAATTGATAATTAGCATCATTAACATATTTGTTAACCCGTAGATCTAATTGTTCAAAAGGAAATGCCGTGAGAAGCCAACAGGCCTGAGCCCGGCTGTGTGGCGGCACTCGGCGCTCCAGCCGCGACCGTGGAGCTCCCGTCCTTGCGGTTCCGAGCGGGGACCCATGTTGGGTCGTGCTATGGGGCCTTCCGGTGCCAGCACGCACAGTTGGACCCGTCTGTGCTCAAAAACCTTACAGTTGTCTTAAAACCAAAGCGCCGTACGGTTGAGAAGAGCCATTCATCCTGGTGGGATCGCGACTCTGCCCTGTGGGTGTCAGCCCATTAGGGGAAAGGGGACAGCGGTTGAAGCTGAGTGCCGCGCCCTGATCTGCCTCGCTTCTGCAGGAGGCTTGCAGGGGGCTGGACTGTGTCCCCCAGAGTCCTGTGTTCAAGCGCTGACCTGCAGGAGCTCAGGCTGTGACAGTGTTTGGAGATGGGGCCATACGGAGGGACTCTGACCCAGTCTGACGGGCATCCTCACACCGGGGAGAGGAACCTACCCTGCCGACACCTTGACCCTGGACTTCTGGCCTCCGGTAGGTGTGAGGGTGTAAATTCCTGCTGTCTACACCGCCTGTGGTCCTTGGTGATGGCAGGCTCATGCAGGCGCCCACGTGGTTCTGTCCCTGACTGCACCAACACCAGCTCCCACCACCCTCTCCCCGTCCACACCCTCTTCCTCACACACGCCGGTGTTCTTACTCTTCTGAACATCGGGCTGTGCTCTCACCTCCGCAGGGCCTTTGCACGGGTCACGTCATGGGTCTGGAATGTTCTTACCTGGGATACCAGCATGGCCCTCTCATCCACTCACCTCGTGTTCGTTCTCATGTCAGCCACACCAGGCCCACGTCTCCCTGCTGGTTCTTCGCAGCACCCACCACCGTCTGTTATTTATTCATGGTCAACTTCTCCCATGGGAACGGACTCCTCTGAGGTGGGACTTGGCTCGCGGCTAACTGCCTGGTGCTCATGGCGTGCTCACCCTGGCATGTAAAGGGGCCGGCAGACATTTGTCGAATGGCGAATGAAGCGGTGAGCCTGTCACACGGGAGGTGGGTGACTCCGCCAGGCCCCCCATCTTCGCCCCTCAATCTAGAGAGGATGTGGTTCCTCACTTCGCCTAATTGATATGGATGAGCAGGAGTGGGAGCAGGGTGTCTGGGACATCGCAGTGTTTAATGCGTGCACCTTCCCTCTTGCTCACCCCCACCGATGCCACAAGGGAGGTGGGGTAGTGTACGGGGTGGGAGTGCTTTGGAAAGTCCCACGGTCGCCAGGCTTTGCCTCCCGTTGGCTCCAGCAGCCCCCCTGATCACGCAAGGCTGCGGCGGTTCTAGGGGTGGTGTCTGGAGTTGATGTCTTTGCAGAGCTGGCCCGGGAGCTCAGCCGGAGGCTCGGGACCACTCTCCTGCTCTGTTTTCTTGGGGTTCATGGCATGCTTCCTGTGGTGCCCCCTATCCACAGCTCAGCCCACTCTCTCCTGGTTGCCAAGTTCAGGCTCTTCCTCACCTTCTTCCTCAGTCCAGCACACAGACTTGGCTATCTGTCCCTCTATGTCAAACCTTCAGTGGGTCCCTCATTTCCCAGAGGGTTGATTCCAGTCCGTGCCTCCTGGCACTCGACAGCCCAGCCAGCTGACGGCCCGGCTTCTAGGACGACCTCCGCTGTCTCTGCTCCTCTCTTGGCAGGACCCTGCTTTCTGCCTGGCAGCGGGGGCTGCAGCTGGGTGTTAGGGGCTGACTAGCACCATCGGAAATGGATCTGCTTAACTGAGAAACCGGAAATGCACCGCAGGCCTGGTCTGCCTTCCCGCTCGGTCAAGGGCACGAGGAGCTGGCCGTTCTTCATGTGGTGGTGGCTTTCCACGTCCGAGTTGCAACAGAAATGAACATGAACGTAACAAGGACCATTTACAGGCAGGCCCAAGGCCAGAGGCAGAAGGACCCCCCAAACTGAGTCTCAGCTGCGGGTCTGAGGTCCTAGAGACAAACGTTTCTGGGGGGGAGTCGTCACTCAGACCCACACCCCCTTTCTCCCAAAAGAGGGTTGTCACTCAGACCCACATCCCCTTTCTCTCTTCATCCTGTGAAGGGCAAGTTGTGGGTGTTTGGTGATGTTCTTCCGGAGAGAAGGCGAGAGCCCAGCTGGAGTTGACAGACATGTCATTTGTCCTGGGCTGTGGAGCCACAGGGAAACCCAACCACTGGGGTGAAGCCCAGGGCTCCATGTGTGGGGGGAGGGCTTCTGGTGAAGACCCCTCGTTTGGTCCTGCTTCTGTGGGTGTGGAGAGAAAGCCGTGCTCCCTGCTGCCCAGGACTCCCTCATTATCAGGAGATGGCTTGGTCCTATCACTCCAGGTGTCCCCTCAACCCGGGGAGTTCCGGAAGATTTTCTGCACTCTTTAGGGAAGCCAAGAATCTATACTGGTCCACTGTGATTGTGTCAGCGTTTTAGGAATGAGAATACGGAGAGACGTAGTTCACTCACCTTGACCAGCAGAGCACCCTACAGAGTGTATCTGCCCCTACCTGCACACAGTAGGACCTCAGCTATGTTGGCCAGACTGAGGAGTGGGTGGAAGCCGGGGGAGAGCTGAAGATGGGCATCCTTCCGAAGAGAAAAATCAGGTCTCAGCTCTCACCATTCCACTTCTGGAGCACAAACAAAAGTGGACAAGGACAGGTCAAGGGACTAACCTGACAATGCGAGTTATGGTAACTAGACATATTAGTTACTAGTTACCTAGGCCCATTAATGTTAACTAGACAATGACAGGCCAAGGACCAGATACTGCTTTCTGAAACTCGAAGCGGCATCGTCCCTGGACCAGGCGGGGCCTACACCTCCCTGTGGGGACGTTGGCGTGAGCAGAGCAGATAAGGTCTCTCAGATGCCCAGCACCGCAGGGAGGAAGCCAGCTGCTAGCTTGACACCGGGGGAATGGAGATGTAGGGCAGCGGTGGACTGTCCTGCTGGGAGCCTGGGACCCTCCCACCCACAGAGCTCCATGCTCAGTGCTGCCCCTGCCACTGTGTAGACTCGCGGCTGCAGAGCGGGAGGAACCTCTGGAAACTTCTGGCCAGTGGCCCGTGGCCCGGCTGGCTGCATCAGAGACGGGGAGCACCCCTGCTGGGTCCGGGCCTTGCAGATCTGCCTCAGCATTGAACCAAGAGGCTCAGGAGACACTGACACATCCAATTCATGGACTGGGATGGGGACCGCTAACCTGGGCCAACAATCCCGTCTTGTGGATGATGACACGAAAGCTTGGAGAATTAAGTGATCTGTCCAGGGTTGGCCAACAAAGGACGGCCCTGTGGTTGCCCTCTTGAAATCATCCTTTAATTCTGTGAGAGCTTGTGTTTGGAGCTTGGTCCAGATTCCTCATAAACTTGACCTGCGTGCTGTGGGAGGTCAGGAGGAGATACGACAGGTCTTCTTGCTCCCATGTAGACCCAAGGAAACCGGGACCTGACCTGGTCTGTGGCTCGCCTAAGGTCTGCTGTGGGTTAGGGCCAGAGGGCGGCGACACCCGGGTCTTCAGCCCCATTCCCTGTTGGATCCAGCAGATCTCTAGGGAGCGTGGCACCCGGAGACCCTGTGGAAAGCTCAGAAATCCAACGATCTGTTTGCTTCCTTCAGCTGATCTGCACCCTGGACCGCCTGATTCCCGGGACTGACGGCCCACCACGGCTGCCGTCTCGAAGCCGGCACACCCACAGGGCTCCGCTCGGAAGCACTCGGGGCTCCTGGGCCCGGCAGCTTGCATCTGTGTGTGCTGGGGCTGCTGAGGGGCATGAAGGGGTCTCTGGGTCCTTTCGGTTTTTCTTGGGTCTGAAATTTGGGACAAAAGAACTTTTACAAGAGTCACAGATAAGCCCAGCTTCCACCTGCATATCCCCAGCTCAGTCTTCGGAGGGGCCACACCCGTTCCCTTCCACAGGGACCAGCCCATGGTGGTCCTTGGGGCTTCACTGGCTGGTGTCGGCGGGGAGGCCCTCTATCACTGCCGCCCTTCCTTCTGGGGCTGCTCAAGTGCCCTCTCCTCCGTGAAACAGTTTGGGTTTATTGGGGCCTCATTCATTCATTCATCAGCCTGTTCAGAACTGTTCACAGGCTGCTTCCCGTGCATGGGCACTGGCGGAGGTTCTGGGTGCCGAGGAGCAGAGATGACGTCTCTGACCTCATCAGGCCACATCTGCAATTTCCCTGGACCGGACTCCCAGAGACCTGGCATGGCAGTTTAGCAGGTAATTGTGCTCTGTCTCATAACATTGCCTGTCCTTCCTGCGTTAGTCACCTCTGTCCAACTAGGGGCTGAGCCCCTAAAGGTGGGACACGCCTCCTGCCTTTCCGAGGCTCCGGCAGGTGCTTGCAGGGGATGGGCAGGTGGAGACAGCTGGGCAGGCCTCATAGGAAATCTCGCGCTGTCTAAAGAAATTGATATGACTTCATACCTTACCACGTGTACATATTAGCAATTATTGGGAAAGAGTAAAAACAGAAATCTTTATTTTTTAATGGGACATGATTAAACTTTAATGACCAGTGACCTCATGAAATGAATGCCGTACAATGCAATTTACTCATCTGTGCGTGTGCACACCTTCTGGGAAGTAGACAATTACATAATTAAGTATAGATTACCACAGGCATGTCATTACACATTTTATTATTCCTTAGAGACTTAATAGTAATACTCGGTATTTATATGTGCTTTTCATTGGATTATCTCCAATCACTTTACAAATATTATCTCATTAATCCTTTGCAACAGTTTTGTGAATTTCCCCATTTAATGGATTAAAAACCGCAACCTGCAGCGATTAAGTGACGGGGTGAGCACCCACACTCTGCTCTCGTTCCCGGGAAAAAGCAGGCCTCGCCACCATTTCCACCGGCAAAGGGTGTCTTGTCCTTAAGTGGGAACTAAAGGGAAAAGAATGATTTCTACGTTCTCATGAGAGTAAGTGGAAGGGAGATGGTGCCTCGGCTACTGGTTCTCTGACCCCTGCTTTGAGGGCTGGGTGTGGTGTTTGAGTTCTGGAAGAAGACCGTGCATGACACTTACCCACAGAAGCTGCTGCTTCTTCTCCTTTTAAATGTGTGAATCTTGGGAGCGGGAACCCGTTCATAAGATCCACTTACGAACACTTCTGCTTCTCGTATTGGGGGATGATGGCCGCGGAAGGTAGGGTCGTGGAGCAAGATGGTACCCAAGGGTGTCAGAACCAGTCTTGGCCTCTTTGGAGATGATTTTAATCGGGAATTCGGGGGCATTTCTTGAGGGTTTGTGTGTGTTCTTTTCATTCCCTTTACCCTTCATAGCCTCCCTGCTGGGTGAGTAACAGTCTGAAAATATTAGGGAATTCACCAAAAGTCACACTAGCAGTGGAGTGCTGAGGGTCAAAACACGTTCGACTGACTCCAGATCCAAGGCAGGCTCTGTGGAAGATGGTCCTAAAAACCTAAATTAATTAGAAAAGACTGCAAACATTGAATTCTTTAGCATATAGCTTTTCCTTCTGAAACAAAATTTCCTGACGCCTTAAATCGATGGGATATAATGCAGAATAAAGTTTTTCTCCCCTTCTCATGAAACATTCCAGTTTGGTTTAAAAAACTATTTCCATCCTGGTTCTCTGTGATAGTTCTAAATTTCTTTCCACATCTGAAAATAGCTCCTGGTGAATATGCTCATATGACAGAAGTTCAGAAAGGACATTGGTGTCCAATGAAGGCATTCCCAGAGGTGTTTTCCTATCTGAACAGCCCCATTTTCTATTAACCAAGTAAACCAAGGTGAATGGTCATTGGAACCCCATGGAGGACAGAGATCTGGCTCAGCTCTCTCATCGTTCACTCCGGTGCACAGTAAGTGTGCATTAGTATTTTTATAGAAGTAAACAAAATATTTGGGGATTATGAGTAGTCCAAAAAGCATGTTTCTCACACAAATACTTGTTGTTTGCTTTTCTCAGTTTTACCATCAGGAAAATGGGTGGGAGTCTTGTGTGACTGCGCTAATCTCAGTGCAGTTTGAAAATTATGTCAGACCCTGGGAATAAGAGTGCTACGGGCTGTGGTGGATTTATGTATAATTATCATTAATTTACCATTTCAGCTTGAGTCTGCAGGAGAATATTAAATGCATCAGATCTTTATTTAATGGATAGTTCATGATGGGGGTTCTTGAAGAAACAAATTACCTAATTAATTTGTGGAAATTTGACCTTTTGGATTTTTAAAATTATTATAGTTACCCTCAATAGCAATAACCCTCAATTGTTTGTGCTTCTTCATTGTTGTGAGAATATTACTAGGACTAACCTTCTGGCAGAATCCTTGCGTGTGTTCATGAAGATTTATGTTCAGTCTCTAAAGTGGATACACATGGTTCATACAATTGTATTCAGGAAGCAAAATTACCCTGTAATCTCACCTTGCACTGAAACAGATCGAAAGAAGGCATGTGTAGTGAGGAAAGACTGGCTCTCTGGCACCCAGATGACCTCCATGTGGGATTAGGGGGTCTGCTCCCTTCCGGCTGAGGACCAGCACACCTGGTGGCCAATGACGCACTGTGTGTGAGCTGTAAGTCAAGGAAGGACCCATGCGATGGCAGGCAGGATGAGAAGGGGTAACACGAGTAGAAGGGGGCTGTGTGACCTTGGGGGAGTCTCAGCCTCTCTAGGCTTTGATTTATTCATCTGTATAGTAAGTGGGTTAGGTTATATTAGATATCAGATACTGGAACATTCAAGACACATGAACACAGAAACTCAATGACTAACCTAAACTGGTTACTCTCTCTTTCTCTCTCCAGACGACCTGGTTTCACTCTTGCTTTGCTTCTTCTGCTTCTGCCCCGTTGACCATTTTTCTGCTCCATGAGTAAGCCAAACCTAAATCTTACCCCAGGGATTTTGCACATGCTGTTCTCTCTGTCTGGAACCCTCTTTCTCCAGTGATTTCTTGCATAGACCTCAGTTCATCATTCAAGTCTCAGCTCAGTATCACCACCTTTGCTCAAATGCTGCTTCTTGGCTCAGCTGTCCCCTGGTCATCTGCTGGAAAGTAGCTCCTGCGTTCACTAATTCCTCACTAAATGAAGACCAAGGAGGGGCGCCTGGGTGGCTCAGATGGTTAAGTGTCTGCCTTCGGCTCAGGTCATGATCCCAGGGTCCTGGGATTGAGCCCCACATCAGGCTCCTGGCTCAGCGAGGAGCCTGCTTCTCCCTCTGTCTCTCTCCCTGCTCATGCTTTCTCTCTCTCTCTCTCTCTATCTCTGTGTCTCAAATGAATAAATAAAATCTTAAAAAAAAATGAAGACCAAGGAAAGGAGGAAATGAAGGTGTAGAGTCCCAGGCTGTCTCCTGTGTGCTCGTTTGCTCGGTGTCCTCATACTGATGAGTCTGACCTCTGTGGACCTGTTTGATCATTGCTCCCGCAGAACAACAATTCTCCTGACAACAGGCATCATGTTGGTCTTGTTCCCTGCTTCTCCCACTGCTAAGCCTCAGGGGCATGCAGTAGGGGCTCAGAAACCATCTAATGAATGAGTGAACAAATGGACAAATGAGATGCGGTCTTTTCCTTCAAGAAGCTTAATGTTCGTTGGTGTGAAAGTGCAGAGTAAAGGAGGAGGTATGCAGGAATGCATCTAGTTTAGTGGCTGACACCTACGGGCTCACACATGTTTTCTCTACGAAATGATTCGAGAACTTGCATATATTTTCATAGGTGTTACCATTGGTGAAGCACCTTCTAGGTGAAACACAGAAATGGTGGGAAACAAGCATGGGAATCTGCTGTAGGAGGCAGCTGGTTTCAACAATACTGGATGAGGAGAAGAAGGTGGTGAAGGTAGGCAAAGGGACGGTGTGGGTTGAGGGACCATGCAATCACCAGGTTCCAAGTGGGGGCACTGCAGAACGGTGTGGAGGGTCTGACTGGAGAGGTTTTATTTTAAAATAACCCTTTTCCTCTTATTGCACTGACCTGAGATGCTCATTAAAAAAATCAGAAAACTCGTGGTGAGAAAAAGAAGAAAATCAAGAACACTTGTAATTGTATCCACCCAAGAAATCACCACGAACATTTGATTTCCTCCTTCCAGATGCTTTGTGAAGTATGTATCTCTGCACAAAGTTGGATCACTCACGACATTCTGTTTAGAACTTGCTTTCCCCTTTGTCCCGTATTAGAATCAGGAGCATGGCTCTCCATCACTATGTGGGAACACCACGGATCCCAGTGCCTGCCCTGCATCCCTCTGTAGAGAGCATTGCAATCAATTGAACCTGGTTCCTGGTGTTGGTCCACTCAATTGTTTGTGCTTCTTCATTGTTGTGAGAATATTACTAGGACTAACCTTCTGGCAGAATCCTTGCATGTGTTCATGAAGATTTATGTTCAGTCTCTAAAGTGGATACACATGGTTCATACAATTGTATTCAGGAAGCATGATACCTACCTCACACACTTCAGGTTTTGAGGATCAGAATGAATCTTGGTCATCATTTCCATTAAAAGTCCTTATTGCTGACCTTTGGTCTCCTCCGGGCCCTGCTTTGTATGGTACATTTCTGTCACAGCGTGCACAAGCTAGCTTCACATAATATTACCATATTTAGTAAATAAAAATACAGGATAGTAGTTAAACTCAAATTTCAGATACACAATAAAAAAATTCTTAATATAAGTATGCCCCAAATATTGCATGGGACATACTTATACCAAAATAATTTGTTTCTCTGAAATCACTTGACCACCTGAATTTTATATGGCATTCTTAATCACAGGGAAGATTTAGTCTGAAACAAATATGCCAAATGCTTTTGAAAAACTGAATCGGGCAGCTGTGCACGCATGCTCACTCCGGCCTTACTGTGGTCCTGAGGGATGCTCCTCTCCGAGAATAAGAGCCAGCGCTAACTGAGCACTGATCACATCGTAGCCTTCTCAAGCTTCACATCCATGTGACTCTATACTAGAGCTCTGCAAAGCGGGCACCACGCTCCTCTTTATAGACGGGAAAACCGTGGTCTTCCTCACCTGGCTGTGAGAGGCCAAGCCTTGAATGCTCTTCAGAGGGACTGAGCCTGTCTGCCCCCTCCATCCACTTGTGGTGCAGCCCCCGCCCAGCCCTGTCCAGCTCACACCCTCCTACTTCTTTGCTATCTTCCTGTTAGAACTTCTGTTCATCTGTGGAGTGAAATTTTTAAAATCTTCCATCTGTACTATTCACCCATTCCTGGAACAGAGAAGACAACATGGGCAGATGGGCAGGGTCTAAAGCTGTTCTGAACATTATGAAAACACATAATAACAGTAGCAGATGCTCACGGAGTACCTTCTCTATGCTAACTTCCATGCAACACATTTACCTGCATTATTTCACTTAATCATAAAAAACCTGTGATGCACATATTGTGAATGGCCCCATGTTGCAGATGAGCAAACTGAGGCCATGAAAGCCTGAGTGTCATGCCCAAAGTTATCAAACAAACCATGGACAAAGTTGCCGTTGGGTGCAGGTCATCTAGCACCATGGCCAGTTCTTCCCCCTTGTGCACACTGGCTCACTCTGCCTTTCCTTCCCATGTTCCGAGCCAGGCAACACACTGATCCCCAGGAGAATCTGCTGGACACATGGCCGCCTGAAATACTCCTTGGAAGTCTGACCATCTGTCCGGCTTGGAGGACAGCTGTGTGTCCCATGACAGCCCTTCCTTCCTCTCCGGGTGTGAGTCTGGGCAGTGTCTGCCCACGTCTCTCCACTGCGGATCTCTGCGGGAATGGCGCATTGGAAACTCACCTGACACTGTGCCTGGTGGCCACCAGTGGGGCAGGGCTTTACCTCAAGGTGACTGAGGCAGGAAGGAAGGATAGAGGACTGTGCCATCAGCTGCTTCTGTCTTGGAGTAGTTTTTTTATTCTGCTCGAAGGAAAACATGCCTGAAAAGCAAACACAGCTTGGTCCATCTGCTGGGAGGTTTTGCAGATGTCTTCATCAGCATGGCGAGCAGGCATTCAGGTTGTATGGGGTCCCTGAGCCCACTCTCTGTGCTTTCTGTCTTAAGCATGTGCTCCCACTCCCGATCTGCTCCTAGGAAGCCTGGGGGCTCAGGTACAGAGTATGCAAGCAGAATGGACATATATGTGTGCATGTGCACACACGCATGTATGCATGTGTACACATATGTGCGGGTGTGCATGTGTGAGCATTGTAGATGCATATGTGCATGCACATATGTGAACATTGGTCTTTTGGGTTGGTATTGTAGCTATTCCTTTTCAGGGTGGTGGTAGAAGGCTTTGTCCTTCCTCAGGCATTTGAGGCACCAGGGATTAGGGCCTTTTCTGAGGCCTAATATGCCTATTTGGACTTTCATGACACCAGGGCAAGATGACTTGGCAGGGGAGGTGAGAAAAAGGAAGCAAGATTTCCATCAAGAAGATTTTTTTTCTTTCTGTGGATTTCAAGATGATTTGGATTTAAGGATTATTTGCTTTGCTCTTTCAGATCAATTTATTGAAGATGAGGCTACCAAATCCAGTGTATATTTTAGGAGATGAAACCAAATGAATAGCCCATGATAAAATCCATCCAAGGCCTTAGAGTTATCACTCTCAATATTTTCAGCTTATTAAAAAAGGCAACAACCAAGCAACAGTTTCCTCTTATCAGATTGCCTGCTGATTCTTCCTGTGATGTGATGGAAAGAGTTTAGGACAAGGAGCCAGGGGGTTGAGTTAAAACTCTTGGTTCTTCTGTGACTCTGGCAAATGAGGGCAATGATGATCATTGTGACTGCTTGTGTGGTGTCACCATCACCATCATCACTATTATCAATATCATGAACGTCACTGTATAGTGTTGCTATCATCACCACCATCACCATCACCACCACCACCATCATCACCATCACCACCATCATCACCATCGCCATCATCACCACCACCATCACCATCATCATCACCATCACCACCATCATC
>NW_023270680.1:3764403-3795539 GCF_011800145.1 Mirounga leonina
CATCACCACCACCACCATCATCTTCACTATCATCATCACCACCATCATCATCACCATCTTCACCATCATCATCACCATCATCATCACTTGTGTAGTGTCACCTTGGACTAGCCACTCTCTTAAACACTTACCATGTATTCACTCATTCAGTGTTCACAACACCCTGGGGAGGAAGGTACTGTTCTTATTATCCCTGTGTTACGGGTGAGACTGAGCACTGAGAGGTTAATAAACCTCCCAGGGCCTCCATCTGGGGGCTGTGGAGATGGGGTTTGGGTCCTGCTGTTCCTGCCCTTGGTCATTAGGCTAGCCCTGCATTTTCTCTTCAGTAAGATGGTCATAGTGGTGCTGTCTGAGGACGGGAGGATGAGGGCAAGGAGCAGATGCAAGGCTGCTGGGCACCAACACTGAGACTGAATATCCACATGAAGAAAGAGGCTGCTGGGCTTGGGGTGAGGGGCCCACAGACCAGGAGGAGAGTCTCGCAGACAGGGCTACATGGGGCCAAGCCAGTGAAGGGCCCGAAGCCCCCCTGCCCCACAGATTCCCACCTGGCTGAGGTCCTGAGATGCCCATGGTGCCAATGTTCCCCAGGAAAGACAGCACCAGACAATGCTTTGTTACTCTGCTCAAATGACGGTTCCAGGCCAGAGACTGCATAGAGGAGGAGGGTCAGTGCTGGTCTATTCTGAAGGAAGTTTTCCTTTGGGAGAGTGGAACATGCAGATGTGGGGTGCTGGGTGGTTACCACAGGGGACCCTGGAGCAGGGGTCCTGAAGCCACGGGTAGTTAGTGTGTGTTTGGGGGGTGGTTAGTGGCCGAAGGTAAAAACGGGCTAATGGCCTCTTGGTCCACAGAGGCTCCAGGAGCCGTCAGGGTCATGTGGAGAGGGAAGGGGAGCTGGGCTCTCTTTACTTTTCTCCACTACAGTCTTGACCCTGAAGGTGTCACAAGAACTGACCGGGTAAGCAGGAGGGAACCACAGACACTTGGGTGTGAGATGCATTTACATGGTGCCTGGCCTCGTCTTCCCTGACTTTTTTGCATCACGGCACACGCAGAGAACACGGAGATCTGCACATCACCCTGGAGTTAACACACAGCAGGGCTGGCTGAGGCTACAGGTGGCCCACCAAGGTCTGTGGAGGCCTCAGGACTCCCTGGTGACCCCAGACCCTGTGGGCTGCCCACTCTCACGGCACCCGGCGTCTTGGCCTGGGCTTGGGATGCGCAGTGAGGCCCCCTGTGGCCGGTGGCCGTCCTGGCTCTGTGTGGGCATCACCACCTTGGAGTTGGCCCTGCGGACTGCCGGCAGCTCCCGCTTTGAGAAGCACAACCCGGCATCTTGTCACCTCCACCCTCTGGTCCTGGCCCTTCTTTCTGGAGCAAGAGGACCAGGTATCAGGAGATGGAGACCGGGGAGGACAGATTTGCCAAAGGCCCACTGATAGGGGGTAGGAGAGCCTGACAGAACCCCGCTCAGTCTTTGGATGTGGATTCCCAGCCGATTTGTCTCAGCTCATTGCTTGGCGGTCATACCACATGTTGGCCTTGCCTCCCAGCAAGACGGATATCCTGACGGGGGGCAGGAAGGCCAAGACTGAGGCTCACAGTCCCCTGACAGAGCTCAGTCTCTGCAGCGTGCAGACCCCCACGCAGGTCTCAGGTCCATCCCTTGCTGGCTGAATGCTGCTCCTCAAAGACTCTCCTTCCTTATTTATTACACGAGAAGAACAAATGGACCATAATTTTTATGTCCCAGGGTAGTGCCTGGCACCTAACAGACGTGCAAGATTTGTTCATTTTCCCTCCTCCTGCGGCTGCCGTGTGAGCGCCCGGCAGACCCGCACCAGACGATCAGCTGACTGACGGAGCAGGCTGCAGGCCCCGGTGTGGGAGCAGAAAGGATCTGACAAATGTCCATATGCAGCCAGTCTCACAATCTTCTAGGAGAGAAAACACCAGAAGGCCTGAGTGTTTGAGTCGTGGGGAAAATATTGTTAGGGGACGAACCTACTGTACAGCAGGTTTCCCCATGTGTGTTCGGTTGTGCTGCGGGATTTCCGCTGCTCTTTGTGTTTAGTATTTGATTTTAAGTGAGTTTAAGGAGCCATAAAAGCGGGGATATTTTAAGATCAGAGACAATGGGGGGCTGACTTGGGCTCATCGCGGAGTTATCAGAGGATAAGCCAAAACTGATAGGCGCAAATCAGCCATTGAAAGGCAGGATAACCCCGGGGAGGGAAGTTCAGGGGTAGGGAGGAGGGTGGGAAATCGCCTGTGATTATTCCTAGTTTTCCAGATAAGTGGTTACAAAACTTGGAAACAGACTAGAGCATAAATCACCTCAAGAGAACTACTGAGCTTTACTCCCTTCTAGAAAATCTGGGAAGATGTGAAAAATTTCTTAGAAGCAAAGTTTTTGTGGTCTAAATTGTGGTGTGACAAGAGTTCAGGACGGTCCCCAGGGAGCCAGGGCTGAGAGTCTGATGGCGGGGGACCATCCCAGCACCGGGGCCAGAGCCCTGGGGATGGAGGGGGTCCCCAGGACAGCTCTGGGGAGCGGGGGCGTGAGGAGGGGGCAATGACAGGCATAACCACTGGGTGGGCTTCTGAAACATCTGTCCTCACTTGACGCTGGCATCTCGTCCCTCAGCTTGTTCTCTGCGCTCAGACCTACGCACCAGCCTATCAAACCAGCAACAGATGTCTAATGCTAACACCTGACTTTAGGAGGCGTGCGCTGGTAGAGGGCACTATGGATTAGCTCACCCCCTTTGGGAGGATAAGATATTTAAAAAGTCTATTTAAAACTATGTGTAGACTTTAATTTGTTTAAAATTATTTTAAAAACCTCTACTTTAAAATTTGCATCGCTTTGGATCTGGTGACTCCAGTTTCAGGAAGGTGTCCTAAGGCTCTGTCCTCAGGTGGTCTCCTTCTGCCACCAGACAGAGGGTTGGGGTCCTAGCCCTTCTTCCTCTCAGTGGAATGGTGAGGCAACCACCTCATCTTCATGTGTCGGTGTTCTCATCTGTAAGCGGGAAGCCTGGCCGAGGTCAGCCCTGAAGTTTCTGCTCTGATTTCTAGAAGAGTTCTGGGGTTCTCTGGAGAATTCCCCAGAGAATTCCCCAGAATGCCTACCAGAGAACTAAATATGCTCAAAGCCATGTGGAAGCAATACTTCACCATCTTCCGGGAGGACAGGGATAATGCAGCGATGAACAATGACAGGAAGGGTTTTTTTGATACAAATATTCTGTAGGTATGCATATTACGTTTTCTTTGTCAGTTGCATTGGGAAAAATAAATTATCACCAGTCAATCTCTTATAATAAGAGCAAGGCAAGGCTTAATTGCTTTGGTTAAGTGGTCATGACTTTGCCAGTGTCCATAAATGCCATTACACCAGGCCCCTGAGATGGATCTGCTGATTTATTAAATGGCGATGGGCAGGGGGGCCGGTGCGATTTCTCTTATAGGTTAACACCTAGAGTGGAGATGCCTGAATGGTTAGAGCTGGTATCAGGTACGGGGTCCTCGCTAAGGGAAGACAGAGCCAGGGTAGTGAAAGCTCCCAGAGTGAAAAGGGCGGAGTTAGTGACCACACGGGTGTGTTCTGGACCAGGAAATTTGTAGTGATTATGGTATACTGGGGAGAGAGTGACAGTTTGGGGCTGAGTCTCCCCTCCTTGTTATTTTTAGCACAGAAAGTGTTTTAGGTATTTTCCTTCTAGAAGCATAAACCCTTAGTCCAGAATATTTGCCAGGTGGTCTGATAATGTGCAAAAGACAATACATTTATTCATCCAGTGCAGATTTGCTAAGCACCCAGGATGTGCCAGACGCCCGTCCCTCTAAATTCTGAGAGGCAGCGGTGGAAGACAAACGTCCCCTCCCTCGTGGGGTTTACGTGGTAGGGGGCAGTAGGGTTACTGTTTTGTTAGGATATTAGTTGAACTCTCATGGCTGCACCGTCCGGCAGGGCAGGCTCTGGGAGCTCGGGGGTCCTGATGGTATCTAGCCCCTGGCGCACTCGTGGGCACACAGCAGGTGTTTCATGAGTATGCGTGGGATTGCACGACTAGCTGTTTCCTCAAAAAATTCTGGATTCTAGTTTCTGGCAAATTCCTGAGGGCAGGAGCAGCGTTTTGCTTTTTTGTCTTGTGTCTTCCCAGAACCAGCTAGTTCAGGCGGGATGAAGAAGATCACGTCTGCTCCTTGGTGGTGTTGGGGATGTTCTTTTTTTTTTTTTCCCCCTTTCTTTACAAGAGCAGGGTTACCATCTTTTACTTAAATAAAGTCACCTGGAAATCATTCTTGAAACACGGAGGTGATCAGATTATCCTCCTCAGGTCATTTGCAAAACGATTTCCCTAAAAATCCAGAGAAGGATTCAGGAATCACCAAAGAGAGGAGGTACGGGCTAGCCTATCTTTCTTCTGCACTGAAAAGTACTGTGTCAGGGACTTTTTTTTTGGTAACTCTCTCCAACTGAAGAATTCTCGAAATGCACAGGTTGGGCCAACCTTGCCTCCACTGCGCCCTGTGCTGTATTTGCTTTTCCTTTCAGAGTCTCTGAGTTGCCCAGAATCTGCCCAGACCTGGCATTTCCTGGCATTTGGCGTTGGGTCTTGACGGTATTTAGGCAAAGGGGTTGCGGGGTTGGGTGGAAG
Source organism: Mirounga leonina (assembly GCF_011800145.1). Taxonomy (NCBI): domain Eukaryota; kingdom Metazoa; phylum Chordata; class Mammalia; order Carnivora; family Phocidae; genus Mirounga; species Mirounga leonina. Next base: position 3,769,080 of record NW_023270680.1, read on the forward strand.
GTGGGAACAGGGCATTGTTTGTATATCACATGGGATAAGGAATTGGGGGACGGTGATGCAAAACTGAGGTGAGTATCAGGCCCTTGACCCGGCATTTACCCCCCGGCAACGAAGCTACTCCTTTTCTGTGACAATAAAACCGTTGGGCCCTGTCCATACTCCCACTTGACCCACGCGCTCAGATACTCTTCCCAAACAAAGCCTTCCCGTCGCCGCCTGCTAGCCACCAAACGCTGGGCTGCAGTCTACGGTGTTGTACTTGACCTCATGGGATGGCAACAAGGTGAACATTTCCTTACTTTATTTCTGCAGACGGGCCTCAAGATTTTTGTGAAATTCACTATTTACAGAAATAAACCTGCCCACTGCTTGTAAGTATCTTCCCTTGATCTAATAACCACGGAGAGGGAGGGATCACTTTTTAATTTCTTGCTTCCTAAGTTTTACAGGGGACACAGATTTAATAACCATGCTCCTGGTTTTTCCAGAATAGACTGGATTTAAAATACCGTCAGACGATGTGTCTAAATTTTTAAGCATGGCAAAAAGGGCCCTTCTATAAAGAAGTCTTCTTTCGAGGTGGCAGGAGGTACCCAGGATGCGGGGGTTGGTGGGGTGGACTGAGGTTCTCTGCGTGTCCCTGAACCCCAGCCTGCGCCTTCCAGGTCTGTCTCCACATGAGCTCCGTGGGGCAGCCTGGGGGACGTGCCAGAGGGGACACGGAGGGGACATGGAGGGCATTCATGACCCCACACAGGGGGAAACCACACCATTTTGGGGATTAAAGTAATCTGTTTTCAACTTCCTTGCTGGAATGAAGTATGTCCAGTGGTGGGAGGGTGTGGGGTAATGGGGGGGTTCCCAGGAAGGAGGGGTTCCCACCATCCCTGGGGTTGTTGCTGGAGGTACTGTGTGGTCCCCCGGGGTGTGTGACGGATGGTGAATCCTGACTCCGAAACAGCTCACAGACTGTCACAGTCCCCCACCTGCTCCCTCCTTCTGCCCGAACAGTTCTTGCTCGTATGTGTTCAACAGGGGGTTATTTAATGCCTATCGTGTGTCATTTACTCATTCAACATGTGTTTATTGAATGTTTACTACATTCCAGGAACCAGACTAGACTGGAGGCACAATGCCAGGTGAGACCTGTTTCTCAAGAGCCACAGCATCTCGTAGAGGGGACAGACGCAAACAGGTTAGTGCGCCCTGTCTTCCAGGAGAGGCCAGTGGGAGGGCAGAGGGCAGACGGCTGGACGGCCACGTCAAGATCCCGATAACCTGCATCGTCTTCAGGGTGTCCCGAATGCGGGCTTTCCCGGCCCCACCCCGGAGGCTCGTGCCTTCCCTGCCACCATTGGGGCACTGTCTAAACGGGACCGTAGGATAGTAAGGGTTAATGTCTCATAGTAGAGCTTTCAAAAAGACTTCTGAATTCTTATAAAAATAATGTACGCTTATTATAAAAATATTTTCAAAATACAAGGAAGCTTAAAAAAGGAGAAAAAGAAATTAAAAACCATAGTAACGTCTACTCCGATACGTCCACGAATCCCTTCCAGACTTTCCTTATAGACATTTTTTTAAAAAGATTTTATTTATTTATTTGAGAGAGAGAATGAGACAGAGAGAGAGAGCATGAGATGGGGGAGGATCAGAGGGAGAAGCAGACTCCTTGCTGAGCAGGGAGCCCGATGCGGGACTCGATTCCGGGACTCCGGGATCATGACCTGAGCCGAAGGCAGTCGCATAACCAACTGAGCCACCCAGGCACCCTCCTTAAAGACATTTTTTAACGGTTGTGCTTATAGCCGATGAAAACACAGCGGTCTCCTTTTTATACTTCAGACAGTATCATACCAGTTTTCTATATTCTTAAAGATTCTTTGTAAATAGGATTTTTCTTAATGGCTGAGTAATACGCTGTGACGTGGGTAAGCTTTTTTGGTTTAAATTTTTTCTATGACAAACAAGGTTTTGATTCTCATCTGTCAACAAAATAGTATTGTAGTATTTATACTACTGGGTTCACAGGACCTGCCTGGATGTTTTCACTGCATGTCTTTGGCACAAACAAGATGGGTTTTGACCAGTCATTTCTACTTCCTTTTATGTCAGTTCTGTCCCCTTCTGAGGGTCCTGTGTTCCCGCGACTGGTATCCCTGAGCCGCTCAGGGGAGGGCACTCACTTCTCATTACTACACGTGCTTTCAGCATTTTCTAGACTCTGAAATTGTACAGCAAGTTTATGTTTTTATGTTTAATCTATCCATTTCTTTCTTTGTTTCTAAGAAGAAAGTTAACTTTGAGAGAAAATGACTCCACTGCGGTTGTATAGATTTTAGGGGCTAATATTCGGATCTTCTGTAACACTGATTTTAGCAAATACCAGCTCCCGCAGTGCTGGATGAGCAGGTTCCAAAAACACAAAAGAGCTTCTCAGAGTAAGATGGAGGATGTCTTAGGTGAACATTTCGTTTCCGTTCCTTTTGATAGCCTAATAGTTGGAAAGATCCTTTTATTCATCCGGTCTCATACGCAGACCAGAGCGGTTCTTCGGGATTCTTTCTCTTGGGCTGCCTGCCCCCCAAACCCTACTGATGGGCACGGCTTAAACTATAGCTGGGTTGTAGCCCTGTTTCTTCATCCTGTTCCCGAGGAAAAGCAGGGGAAGGCCGTGGGCGCCCAGTGTCAGCAGCAGGGACCAATCCAACGTTCTTTCAGACAGAAATGCTCTTCTTTGCCCCTCACCCCAGCTTGATATTTGTGTACATATTTTTTTAAAAATGTGCCCTTATGGAGTCAGGCAAAAATTGTAAGACTCTGTTCAAACAGTCATTCAAACCTCCTTCTTTTGGAAGTTTGTGGTCGTTTGCCTTCTGAAGGATCAGAGTTGGCTCGAGTTCTCGGGTTATAATGAGGGGACAGTTGTCCATACAGGGTGAGACAGTCTTTGTCATGGGGGAAGCCCTGTGGTCATGTCTTTCTGTGAAAGGAAACCCCTCTGGAGTGGGATGTGTGAGTGTCCCTGTTTAGCAGCTGTCACACGGAGACTGGGGACTGGGACAGCCGGGCAGAGGCAGCTCCTTGTCACAAAGCGCACCTAACAGCCAGCGGGGCAGAGGGTAGGAAAGTTTCTCCACACAGACACCGGGGAGGTTAGGGAGGGGACTCTGGCAGATCAGATCCTGAGCATCTGCCCAGGCCATGGGGGCCGCTGAAAAACCATCTTGTTGTGCGGGGGGCAGAGCTGGAATCCCATCTGTGAGGAGCCTGGGCATCTGCAGCCTCAGCCCATCCCGTGCTGAGGGACTCTTGGTCCCCCCGAGTGCACGTAGAAACGTTCTGGTTACTCGAGGCCTAGCGTTTGCGTCGTCCAAATAGTCGAGCTTTGTCTGCATTATTCTGGTAAAACAGAGGCTCAGTGCCAGCCGAGTGGGGGCTGGAGGAAGAACAAGAGGAAGGAGCATTTTGATCGCGTTGTGACTCTTTCCCTAAATAACACGAACATTAATCATGACCTCTGCAGAGTTCTGGTGGTGACTCAAACCCAATTAACCAGTGAGCCCTGATTCTTCTCGCTAAGCAGGACCAGACTTGATCTGGAATCCAGGGCATTGCTCTGATGATAACACCACACCAGGAATTCCAGTTGTTTTCACATTTGGGGGCAGATCTAAACCCTGCAACGTCGTAAGGACACGGGTGGCACGCAGGGGCATGGGGGAGAGGACTCTGCCATCTGCACAGCGGAAAACTACCGCCCTGAGTCACCCTGCTGCCGCGTGTCATGTGCCTCCTCCCGCCAGGGTCCCTGAACCCGCGCGCCCCGTGGACTCTACCCTTGGCCTCCGATTGTTCTCTGTTCGGTTTCCCTGGGAGCCCAGGGTGACTCACGAGATGGCAGCGTATCGGGGTCAGAGGGGCCTTCCTGCGCCGCACACTCACACCACTGCCCGGCGTGAGGAACCGGGTGCCCAGAGCCGATGAGACTTGTCTGGTGTCACACGTGGTTACTGGAAGGGTGGGGACCGGAAATCGAGTCTACTGGTTACTGGGTTAGTGTTTTTTTCACGATGACAGGGCTCGGATCCTAGGTATGCTTCTAAGCCTAAGTCTCACACATTCGTGTGCTCAGCTGCTTTCTTCCGAGTGCCCCCTCGGTGCTGGGCTGCCAGCCCGTCCGTCCGCGGTGGGGTCTCTCAGCTGTCCCTCCCCCGTCTGACAGCTGGCTCCCACCGGGCATTTCCTTTTCCTTGCACGAACAAACCTCATTTCTTGAGTGCTTGGATTATTACAAGGCCTTGCGATCCTCCCTGCTTAGAACGATTCCTTCCCCTCCCTTCCCTGGGCTTCCCCCTGGGCCTTGCTAGGAGGCTGTCCTCTAGCTGCCACGAGTTATTTACACCCTGGAGTGCTAGTGACGAGGGAAAGTGAACTGATGTGTGTCCCTCTCCCAGATTTATTTTTACAGAAATGGGGGAGGTTTGGAGAAATGTCTCCTCTATCGAGACAAATGAATTCACCTGTTCTTTTAGTAAATATTTATCCAGAATCAGCATATGTCGTGATCAAAGGCGTGGGCTCTGGAGCGGGGCTGTCAGTGCTCAAATCCCTGTGCCCCAGGCACCAGCGGGTGACCTCAGACAAGTCGTTCCACTCTGTGTGTTGGTTTTCTCATCTGTAAAATGGGGAGGGTAGAACACCTGAGGATTAGTGAATTAACACCCAGACAGAGCTCAACACTGTGCGGACTTAACGAAGGGCTCAGTAAGGGCCTGGCGCCTGACTGCTATGCAGTGGTGGTGGGGCCGTGCCAGGGGAGCTGGTGGCCAAAGACAGTTTTGGGGGAGGCTTTTAGGTACTACCTTTCAGGCCACTGGATAGTGAACCACCTGTTTACCCATCTGACACTAATCTGGGACCTCATATGCAGCCTGGGGAGAAGGAGCATGGCAGGAGCAAGGCCAATGGCACCTGCCCCACCCCCTCCGTCCCGCACAGATGCAGCCTCCCAGGTCCTCATTGCCAGCAGTGGCCTGACTGCTCCAGGGCCTTCTCGCTGCCCAAGTGAGCCGTCCTGGGCCGGAAGCCCGAGGGAGGCACATACCGGTGACATTGAAGGCTCTGGCAGTCAGTGTCCCCTCCTCCCAGGACCATGTGGAGAGGGGCTCGGCCACTGCTTGCTGTCTTTCCCAGAGCTGGTGTTGGGCAGTGAGCTTCTGGAGGTGACCAGATGCATGTCCTCTGTCTGTGCTCGGCCTTGGACAGCTTCTAGAAGACTGCATGGGTATTAAGATATTTTTTGTGTCTCAGAAGGGGGACTGCATTTCACCTGGTGTCCTCAGGGCATGGCTCAGTGAGTGTCACTGAATATCTGTCTCTCCTTGGTGTATGGTGGTAAAACATACACAGCGTAGGACTTACCATTTCACCCATTTGTAAGTGTGCAAGTCAGTGTCATTGGATACATTCACCACATGGTGCAACCATGGCCTCCATCTCTACCCAGCAATTTCTCCAGCATCAACTCCGTAGCAGGACACAGTGGTGCCTGTCCCCTCCCCACCTGGGCACACTCTCTTCTACCTCCTGTCTCTAGGAGTGTGGCAGCGGCTAGTTCTCGAATGGACTTTTAAAATTTAGAATTTTTCAGACATGACAAAAATATAATGGACATCCTCCCCAGCTATAGAAAGTGAATGTTACAGATACAGTGGATGCATCCCGGCACCCCTCTCTGAGCTCAGAACAAGTTCTGAATTTGTGTTTGACATTCCTATGTCTGCCTTTGTAATTTTGCCATATGTAATTGCATCTATAATTAATGGGCAATATTGTTCTGCATGTTTTAAAAACTTTATGTAAGTGGTATCATTCTGTTCCTACCTGAAATTCTTCAGCTCATGCTCTCCCTCGATGTTGTGTTTCAGATTTGCCGATGCTGGGTCATGGGTTCCAGTTTGTTTATTGTTTGGCTTATTGCTGGAGGGCACGCCACTATGTGGGTGTACCATGTTCATGGATACATTCTTGATTAGTGAAACATGGGTCTCCAGAAAGTGCTGGGATGCACATTTGGGTGAGTGGTTTTGGGGCACATTGATAATTTTGTCAGGCTCTCAATCGAGGGGTGGAATCCTGTGTGGAAGGCCAGACACATTTTCTGCACATTGATTTTCAAAGCAGTTTTCCTGACTTACACTCAACAGATAAGAACACTCCAGGCACTTCTATTCCAGCCAATCATGGGTTTGTTTTTTTGTTTTTTGTTTTTTTTCCAGATAATGCATATGAAATATCAGAATAATTTTTTGGCATAAAATTTGCCAAAAGTTTTATTGATTACAAAATACTAAAGAAATACATTCTCATTGTAAAGGACAAAAGTATAGAGAGTAGAAGCTGAAAACTTTTCTTTCTCTCCACATCCTTCCCACAAAGCTTGGTGCCTACTGATCCAGGCAGAGACACACACATACATACAACACACCCTACAGTGTTAAAAACAAACAAACATGTATATATACACACCTATATAATTCTATATTTAAATATAAATAATACATTTAGCGTAAGCAACAAAATCTGCTATGCCCATTGTTTGCACTCCCATTTGGATTTGACATAAAACACCAGACAACCTTCCAAGTAGTTGTTCTGTTGCTCCCTGGTATTCCATTGTACAGAGCTGATGCTATTGATAAGCGTGTTCTTTAAAGAATGAGAAAGACAAACACCATATGATTTCACTCATATGTGGAATTTAAGAAACAAAACAGACAAACATAGGGGAAGGGAAGGAAGAATAAAATAAAATAAAAACAGAGAGGGAGACAAACCATAAGAGATGCTTAATTCCAGGAAACAAACAGAGCTGCTGGAGGGAAGGTGGATGGGGGGGATGGGGTAACTAGGGGATGGCCAATAAGGAGGACACATGATGTAATGAGCCCTGGGTGTTATATGCAACTGATGAATCACTGACCTCTACCCCAGAAACTAATAATACACTATATGTTAACTAGATTGAATTTAAATAAAAATTAAAAAAAAAAAGAATTTTAGCTAAAGTACTAAATCACTTTTTTAAAAAAAGGTATCCAATCTACAAGATCCAGTAGAAATTAACCTCCCCTCTGGTGCCGCCACAGTCCCCCCCAGGTGATGGCTTGGGCTGTTCCTCACGGCCCCCTGCACTGCCCCTTGCACTGCCCCCCCTGCACTGCCCCTTGCACTGACCCCTGCACTGCCCCCTGAACCACCTTATGAATTTCAGAGCAGTCAGGGATGACTGTGATGACATGGGTGGGGCTCTGTCCACTCCTCAGTGGACCTCCCACCCACCCCCCTTCTGTGCATCAGTCCCCAGTGGAGGCCTCCCAGCTCCTCCCGCCAGGCTATGGTTTTAGGAGCCCTGGCTGAGGGTCCTTATGGGGAGGGGCAAAGGGATGCCCTGAGCCCTGAAGGCACATGGGTGTGTGGATCGTTGCTTCATGACTTCAAGCATGGGGTGGGGGCTTCTGCATTTTCAAGGGTGTCTGGGGTGAGTAAGGCGAGGGTGGGGGGTGGCCCAGGGGAGAGCTGGTGGCAGACCAGGAGGGGCCTCAGTCGCATGAAGTGTTTTGGACTTTACTCAAAGGATGATGAGATAATGTGGGGGGGTCTTAAGGAGTGAAAGCAACTGACTTGGTTCATGGTTTTAGAAGAACACCACTCTGACCAGCATTAAACATAAAATGGGCCATGGGTTGGTGTGGTGGCAAGACTGGCGGTAGAGAGACTGGTTAGGAGGCAGCTGGTGGGATCCAGGTGGGGGTGAAGTCAGGGCTGGTGTGCAAGCAGGGTGCTTCAGAGAAGTGGGGGTGCCACAAGTGTATTTGGGGGGGAGGGTGTGAGAAAGGAAACTGACAATGGGAACTTCTAGGTCCCTGACTTTATGGCAACAGAGGGGCATTCCATGGCAGAGAAGATAGGAGGAAGAGCCTATGTTGAGGGTTGGGGGCAGGGCAGGAGACTGTGGGCTCCCTCCTGGACATGGGGAGCTTGATGCATCCACGACGCATCAGTCAGAGATCTTCAGCAGGTGGGTACCTGGGTATACCAGTTGGGGGCCTGCCAGGAGGTCTGGGTAGGAACAATGAAGGGAGGAAAAGAGGCTACATAGCTGGGCTAGGATGCCACCATAGTAGATGCACAGAGGGACAGCTGAGTCAGGGGCTGCTAGGTTACAAGACTGATGGAGGATGGACCACAAAGGGGCCTCCAGGTCTCTCTCAGCTGGCGGCTGCTCCCTGGAGCAGGAGGGGCTGCTGAGAGCTGCATGGGAGCTTCCCTGGGGTGTGGGGCAGGCAAGCAGATCGGGCTCTGCCTACAGCCTGGGACGGCTGGAGTCTATGTGTACACAGGGCCAAGGGCAACAGGGGACTTTGGATGTCCATTTATCCGCAGCATGTCACACTAATCTTACCTGCTCCGCAGGCGAATGACAAGTGTTACTGGATAAATACTGGCTTCCAGCGCAGTTTTCTAGCCCTCAGCCCCTTGCATGCATCTGCCTCTTCCCTGTTCGCCCAGCTGCGTAACAAAGACCCCCTCTGCCTAGAGGCCTCCTGACAGGGACGTGGGCTGCTTGCCTGTGCATGTCTGCTACAGTGTGTGTGTGTGTGTGGGGGGGGTGTCTGCGCCGTCGCTGAGCCCCACCCCTGCCGCTCGGATGTGCACCTTCCGAGGTGCTCAGGTACCTGGGGCAGAACTGGGAATAAGCCAGGTCTCACTGCCTTTGCTAGCTTCTTCTCTTGTGTGTGCTTCCCCGGCCACATTGTAAACTCCCAGAGCTTGGGTTGCCCAAGAATCTCTTGGGGGGTCTTCTCAAAATGCTGATTCTTAGAACCCCACCCAGCAACTGTGGTTTGGTGGGTCTGATGCCACTGCAAAATTAACACATCTTACCAGTAACGCTGGTGCTTGGGTCCTTGGATCCCACTTTGGGACACTGTCTTCTAGAAAGTAGGGGCCTGATGTGTTAATCTCTGCGTCCCTCAACATGCCCGGCTATTTAGAGAGGAGAATTACAATGATAGTAGTCCAATCAGAAAACCATTGTGAGTGATCCCAGGAGTGCGGTGTGGTGTGGGATGGCGCATATAGGATGGGGCCGCAGAGCAGAGTATGCTATCACATGGCATATAGTGTATCGTCCCTGGTCTCCAATGTGGGCAGCTAGCACGTTTATGTCGAAACCCGAGTTACTAATGTGGCAGCATGTCTTCCAATACAAACAATGATTGACACTCACCTCCAGAAAGAAAGAAGATGGGAACTTTCTGAGACCCAGACAATTTTCCAGTGAAGATAAGGCCAACCAGTTAATACACACTTAGTCACGGCGTTCTTACAACTTATGACTGCTGGTACCTCAATTGGATAATTGGACTGAACCTCGAAAACACAACCAATCCTTCCTGCTATTATGGGCGTGGGCCTCCCTGGACCTCAGCAAGTGCCTTGTGTGGCGTTGGTGACCCTGAGCCTCAGGGGCAGGTGGGGGGGTGCTGGGGATAGGTTGGGGTGAGGCTCATGGCCACGGCGGGCAGGCGAGGGACGCCAGGAGTGGCCCTGCTTCTCTGTTACCACCTGTCCACCTAGCTCACAGAGGTTTCCTAAAGGCTCCCTGACAAGCACGTGGGAGGCACCTGGTCTCCCTGGTACTGAGTGAAGCCGCTTCTACATGGGCACCTTCTGGTAGAAATGGAAGACAGCATTTCACGGGCAGGGACCTAACGAGGTCAGGTTCGTGCTGCCCTCATTGGGAAGAACCCCCTCTTTATTCCACCCCCTTCCCTCTCTCGGCAGCCCCTCACACCCCCAACACACCCACCCATTCATCCCCCCGAGGATGCTCCCATTCCAAACGCCTCAAGGCACCGCTCAGACTGGCCATATTCCCTGAGATTATCCAGTGACTGTCCTTTGTCCCCGTCCCCTGGAAGTGATCCACACAGATTATGATGACTCACATGCAGACGGCTGTATCCATAAAAGAAAGAGCTTATCTGTGCAATAAATAAAGTAATTGGCAGAGGTTCACTTATGTGCTATGTGAATTTTCATGTCCAGGGTGGGGGTAGGCTCGTGGGAGGGGGCTAAATGTGCAGAGCAGGGCGTTCATGTTGGAAGGAAGTCGCCAGGCGGCACTGTGAGCCTACTGTGCGTGGCCGTGTGTGTGCGTGCGCGCTAGAGTCTGAGCTTCGAGGAAACGCATTTCCGCTTCTACAGCTCCCCACGTTCTGATCATCGCGGCACCACCACGACACTGGATCTGCTCCCATTTCCCACGCCACTCTTTCCTTTCTCCCCTCATTGGATTTTCACGGGTCTTGAGGGATTTTGACCAAACTGAAAATATGCAACATCGTCGGACTGATTTATTACAAACACTTTTAAGTAGTTGCAGTGAATGTTGGCGCGCTCGGCTGCACGAGTAGAGATCAACAGCAATGTGACCCTGACAAGAGACCGCCACACCTTGTGGACAGCCGCGCCACGTCTAACCATCCGTGCCGGGGTGAACCCTTGTCTACGCATGAGGTTTGGGGCCCACGTTGTGGGGTTCTGGCTCACAGAGTGCGAATCCAGCTTCCGAGCGCAAACTTGTCACGGTCCCCTCGCGTGTGAAAACCGGAGTTACTAATGTGACAGCATATCCACTACCACGGACACCGTGATGAGCTCCCTGAACTCGGAGCCCCTGGGCTGCGCGAGGGCCTCGTGGGTCGGCCGTGTCTCTGTGAAGAGGAGGAACCGAGGCCCGAGGAGGTGGGCGCCCAGCACAACGCTGAGTTTGGGGGCACGAGAGAGGACGCTGCTGTAAGTGAGGAAGCGAGGCCGAGGGTGACCCAGCGCTGGAGCCGGGGGGGCCCAGAGGGAGGGAGCCAGGGGGCTCCAGGTGCAAGCCGCCCGCCGGACGGGCCCGGGGCCTGGAAAGCACATGTTCATCCTGGAAGTGCTCTCACCTCCGGAGAGGCCGGAGGAGGGCCACCCTGCGCGGGAGGGTCTCCACGGGCTGCGTGGCGCTGGGACCGTGCTTTGTGGTGAGCGGCACCCTCAGCCGCCCCTCAGGCCTTTTGAGTTTCCATGGCGTGCTCCGCGGCGGCTGAAAGCGTGTAAGAGGACACCAGGCCGCCATGTGAGGTAACGGCCTGGCCGCTGGGTGATGGGTAACCGTGAAAGCGCCAGTGTCGAGGTGCGGGGGGGAGGCAGCCAGACGTGGCCACCTGGGCAGCGGTCCCCGCGGCGGTTCGAATGACCGGGCACATCTGGAGTTCCATCCTTAGATGGTCTGACGTCTCCAGCGCCCAGCTGCCCCGTCCCCTCGGGGAGTTTTTCATTCAGCAGCTGCCTTAAGTGCCTCTTCCGTGTTCCATGAGGAGCTGCGCTTGCCCTGACGAACCGATGGGGAGTGAGCGCAGCGAAGCTGACTGTCGGGACCCCTGTCGAGGTGGGGCCACTCCCTTCTCTGCTCGCACACACGGCTCTGGGGTTCTCCCCTATCTCTCCACTATCCAGCTGTTCGCAGGAAAAGAGGATATCAGTTGTTCACACGCTAGTATGAACACTCCCCTCCCTGAGGCTGCTGGGTTCCAGGTGCCAGGACCATGACGACCTCACCCTGACCTCGAGGTTCAGGACCAGAGCCAGCTGTGAGAAGACAGGCAGGTAATCAGGGGTCACGGTAGGACGCGTGGTATCGCTCCCAGGGTCCTACTTAATGTGGGCGAGGGCTGATCCGGGACAGCTTTCTGGAGGAGGAGATGAGTGGGAGGAGAGAGGCGTGTGTGTGGTCCGGCAGAAAGAAGGGCTAGCCCCGCGAGCCACACCCAGGATGATGAGCCTGAAGAGTTTCGGGAGTTTGGTGTCACTGGCTGATGGAAGGACAGGCGCCGTGTGCAGATGGTGACTTGGCAGCTGGGAGCCGTGGAGGGCTCTAAGCATCCCGACCGTGTCTGATGCAGAGCCTGCCTGACTGGCAGACACAGGTGACGTGTGGGTCACGTCACGCACCACAAGAACAGAGCAGGGAGGCCATGTGGGAATGACAGTTTTTAACTGGGGGATCAGGGAAGGTCTCATTAAGGTGCCACGGAGAACAGACGGGAGGAGGTAAGGCGGTGAGCCGTGGGGCAGGGCATTTGGGCAGAGGGAGCTGCACATGCAAAGGGCCTGTGGCAGGAGTGGGCCTGACACATCCTAGAACAGCGAGGAGGCCAGTGAGGCTGAAGTGGAATGACTGGAGAGGGTAGGCCCTGCGGCCAGAGGAATCCATCAGTACTGGGTGTTCGCCCCTCGTGAGGTGGTCTGGAGGGCTTCGAAGAGGAAGCATCACATTCTGACTGGCAGCTGGGTCATGCCGGCGGCAGGGCTAATAGCCTGCTGTGGTAATTTGGGCAGGACCTGAGGGACGCACGGGCTGGGTGCCGAAGGTGCAGGTGGCCTGGATGTTTCCAGCAGGCAGAGGCCACAGACTCAGGTGATGTGAGGTGTGAGAGGAGGGGTCCCCAGGAAGAAGCCCGGGGCCAGGCCCGTGCACCAGCACGGCGAGACAGGGGAGCGTGGGGGCAGGTTTTGGGGGGAAGCTGGAGACGTCGGCTCTTGGTGACATCTGCCTGTAGCTCGGGAGGAGGTCCAGGCAGAGGTGCTGGATTCGGGACCTGTCAGAATAGAGAACGCAGACGTGATTTTTAAAGACACAACACTCTGTGGGTTCCCAGGGCACAGGTGGGGGACAGCGGACAGGTGCTCCAGGTAGGAAGGCGGGGACAGGGAGCTCCATGAGGAGGAAGAGATCCGGGTGCTGAGGAGGAGCGACCAGCAGGCGAGAGTCAGGAGGGGCCTTTCAAGGCAGTGCCCCCAGATGAGGACGTGCCCCAGACGAGATGGGCTCTGGACGAGGAAGGGCTTCTGGATGAGGAAGGGCTACCTGACAGGCAGCGTATTTAAAGGCAAAGCAGGCGTGGGGCCTGGGGGACACGGGTGGGAGCAGAAAGGGTGGGCTCGCCGGGGTCCTGCAATCAGCGCATCTCTGAGCAGCCTTGCTGAGAACGCCACTCGTCCACAGGCCGCCCCAGCCCCCACCCTCTGCCTGTGCCTGGATTCCTTGTGCCTGGCCTGGCCCAGGGTTCCGTAGCTGCAGGTGAGGCCTGTGCATCTGCAGGCCCCCCTGCCGGTCAGGGGGTAAACTCTGACTCCACCTGGGTCCTCACGTGCTCAAGTGTCCGGGAAGCCTGAGGTGACACTTGACAGCAGGTGTGCATCTTGCATTCTGCGCTGGGCTGCATGGCTGTGGAGTTGCTTGCCTTGCCTCCGGGCTGCAAGGGGCTGCGGTCTATACACACTGCCTTATGTCCTAGGGACAGCTCCCCTAGGGACCCCAGCTCGCCTGAGCCCAGTGGGGCTTGCACAGGACAGGTAAACTCTGTAGGCACCAAAGGCACCTGGACAACCCAGCTGTGTCTAAATGTGGGCTGCCTGATTCAGAAAATTATACGCACATCACAGCTGAGAAGGAATCTTTGCCACCTTCCGACTCGCCCCTTGTAGCCCTTACTTGAGATACAGAGTTTGTCAGTTGCCCGGGACGATGGACGGCTCTCAGACTGGGAACTTCCGACTTAGGTTCAGGATCTGGCACGTGCCACAGCTTGGGCAGGACAGGGCACGTGCTCTTCTCTGCTGACCATCTGCTCCTCATCTTGCGCTTGCCCCCACTCTGTCCTACGCAGGTCAGAAGCCACGCGTTCCAGTGACGTGACAAAGATGCCAGTCTTAGCCGGGGCTCCGTCGCCAACGCGGGGCGCCCATGCTAGGCTGCTGCCCCTCCTTCGGGCCCCACTGTCCCCCCAGGCTCCACCGCAGCGGCCCCTGGATGCTCGCCCCTTCTGGGCCTGCCCCTTGGAGGGGGGCGCCTGCCGGGCTTCCGGCTGTCCTCCAGGCGCCGACCCCTCAGCCCATGGGTAACTCCCCTCCCCTGTGTGCTGGGTGACGGGTGTCCCCACCCCCGTGAGAGTCCGTCTGTCTGGGAGGTGGGGCGATCTCAGAGGGGATTTTTTTCAACTGAGAGATTGCTGCCCTGGTGGGGAGGCAGGTGGGGCAGGGCCCCGTCCATGCAGCCTGCTGCCGGAGGAGAGCAGCCGCGCGGGCCCTGAGGCGCTGGGGAGGCCAGCCTGCTCCTCCCACACTCAGTGCGAGGTCTCTGAAGGGCCGAGGCGACACATGGCCCCGGGTATTCTGTGTTGGCTCGTGCGCTGCTCTCTGAGACGACTTCTTGTCACTCTGCCAGAAGGTCACTCAACACACACCCAGGGGACACGGTCAAAAACGCTCCTCCCCCCACCGCCACCCTCCCTCTCCCTGCGCGGGCCCTGGGGGTGGGGAGGGCGGCAGCAGAGGGGAGTCGGGGCGTCAGACACACCTATTTGGAAGGGCCACCTCGTGGACTGGCGGCACACTCATGGAGGCCCCAGGGCTGGGGGGTGTCCGGTGGGGTGCACCCTTCACCAGGGACAAGGCTTAGAGGTCAAGGTGCTTTTGCGTCCGTCTGCCCACTGATGTTCTGAGCTGTAGCCCAGGAGCCGGACCGGAAGCACCTGCACAGACCTGCACTTGTTCCTCGGCAGAGACGGTGGGCCATGAGGCACTCGATACCCCGTGAATCGTCTGCCACACGCATGCAGCTGGCCATGCCTTGGAGCTGACTTACTTGAAATATAATTGCTCCTATTTAGCTCCCAAGACAGGTGTCGTGATGTGTTGGAGTTATTTGCTATCTGTCCATTTCCCTGTAATTAACGATCTCAGTGGTTCGTTCAACTGCATTATCTGTACCTGAAAATTCCAGGAAAATATGATTCTTTATCTCCAGTGCATCAGTGGGTCTGGTTACCACAGGGCCGGCCTTCAGAGTGGAAGTTTGTCCGGGTCCCAAGTAGCTCTGGCCTTGGGCTGGGACCTCAGGGGTCTACTTTGAAGAGAGCTGACAATATGCAATTATTATGGCTATTATGACTCATAAATCCCATTCCTTAAAACGGAACAATTAAATACCACTCAGCGGTGATTAAGATTAACATTGACCAAGGAAAGTAGAAGATGGAAGAAAAACCGTCATCCTCAGATGCAGTAGTTGTTGTTATTTTGGAGAGGGAGATGGAGTGGGATGAGTGGGATTTGAAACCCAAAGGCCCTCAATTGCATAAGTCGCTTGGCTTATCAGAGCCTCAGTTTCTCCATGCATAAGCATTGGACAAAGAGTGCGAAGCATGGACTGCTTCACTAATTTATGTGTTACAGTCATGCAGTGACTGTGTTAATCTCTGGGTTTTAGTGTAGGTGCTGCTGAATGAAGTGAGCACCCAGTTTTGTTTTTTATTTTTTCATTTTATCTTATTTTTTATTTTTATTTTTTTCATAGCTTTGTTTTTTAAAAAATATTTTGGGGAACAAATTTAACCAAAGAGGTAAAAGATTTATACACTAGAAACTATATACTGAAAGGAATTAAAGAAGACATAAATAAATGGAAAGATAACCTTTGTTCATGGATTAGAACTCAAAATTGTTAATATCTCAGCACTATCCAAAGTGACCTACATGTTGGGGCGCCTGGGGGGCTCAGTCAGTGAAGCATCTGCCTTTGGCTCAGGTCATGATCCCAGGGTCCTGGGATCGAGCCCTGGGTTGGGCTCCCTGTTCAGTGGGGAGCCCACTTCTCCCTCTCTCTCTCTGCCCCTCCCTTCCACTCGTGCTCTCTCTCTATCTCTCAAATAAATAAATAAAATCTTTAAAAAACAAAAAAACGAAACAAAAAACCAAAGTGACCTACATGTTAAATGCAATCCTTATTAAAATCCCAATAGCAGTTTTTTTTTTTTTTTTGAGGAAATAGAAAATCCGTCCTAAAATCCACGTGGAATTTCAAGGGACCCCGAAAAGCCAAAACAGTCTTGGAGAGCTCTCACTTTTTGCTTTCAAAACATATTACAAATTTCCAGAAACAGTGTGGCACTGGCTTAAAGACCATCCCATAGATTGATGGAACAGAATAGAGAGCCCAGAAATAAATCCTCCTGTATGTGGTCAAACAACTTCTGGCAGGGAGCCGAGACCATGCACCCAGGGAAGGACAGTCTCTTCCACAAGGGGCACTGGGAAAACTGAATGTCAACATACGAGAGAAGGAACTTGGACCCTTTTCTACCCCAGTCTCAAAAATTAACTCAAAATGGATTAAAGATCGAAACATAAGACCTAATTTTCAGTTATATGTGGAACATAAGGAATAGCACGGAGGACATTAGGAGAAGGAAGGGAAAAATGAAGAGGGGGAATCGGAGGGAGAGACGAACCATGAGAGACTATGGACTCGGAGAAACAAACAGGGTTCTAGAGGGGAACGGGGTGGGAGGATGGGTTAGCCTGGTGGTGGGTGTTGAGGAGGGCACGTTCTGCATGGAGCACTGGGTGTTGTGCACAAACAATGAATCATGGAACACTTCATCTAGAACTAATGATGTAATGTATGGGGATTAACATAACATAATAAAAAGACCTAAAACTATAAAATTCCTATAACAAAACACAGGGGGAAGCTTCATGACATTGGATTTGTCAATGATTTTGTGGATATGACACCAGAAGTGCAGGCAGCAAAATCAAAGATAAACAAAGGAGATGACATCAAACTCCAAACTCGTGTACCACAAAGGACACAATCAACAGAGGGAAAAGGCAGCCTACACAATGAGAGAAAATCCTTGCAATTCCTAAATGTGAGAAGGAGTTAATATCCAGAATTGACTAGAAATTCCTACAGCTGACCTTCAACAACAAAACCGCCACATAACCTGATTAAGAAGTGGGCAAAGGACTTGGACAGGCATGTCTCCAGAGATGACGTCCAGGTTGCCAACAGACAGGTGGAAAGATGCTCAGCATCACTCATCTTTAGAGAAATGCAGATCGAAACCACAGTGAGCTATGCCCTCGTACCTGTTAGGATGGCTTTTATCAAAGGGCTGACAGGTAAGTGTTGGCGGGGATGCGGAGAAGGGGGAACCTTTGTAAGATGGCGCAGGTTATATGGAGAGCTGAACAGCAGCCCCTCGAAGAACTCCACTTCTAGGTATACATCCAGAGGAATTACTCCAAGAGAATTTGAGCCCCGATATTCACAGCAGCCAAGAGGTGGAAGCAACAGCCAAGTGTCTATAGGAGAGGATGGATAAACAACATGTGCAGAATATTTAATTCAGCCTTAAAAAGAAAGAACCTTGTCAGATGCTATGGAAGAATAATCCAGTCACGAGAAGACAAAGGCTGTATGATTCCACTCTTATGAGGTGGCTGCCAGGGGCCGGGCAGGGACGGAGAAGCGTAGGGGAGCTATGGTTTAACGGGTGTGGGGTTTCAGTTTGGAAGATGAAGAGGTTCAGGAGCACAACGTGAGTGTCCTATTCTTTCTAAACAAAGGGCAAGCCGGCTTTGGAAACATGCGCAGTCCTCTCTTTCTCCTCGCTCTTCCCAGATGGTCTTGTGAAATACTCAGGGCGTAAAGTCTTTTCTTCTTTATGTGAAGGACAGGAAAGCTTAACATGTTCCTTTGCTCTGTCTTTGCCTTATATAAAACATGTCTAAAATGTTTCTAGAAAGACCTTTGGGTCTGGAACCTGGTCCATCCTGTTGGTCCACATTGGCCGCACCTGGTGACCTTGGTCAGACCCTCTTCATCTGCCAAATGGAGAGGAGATGGTGGTGCTCCCCTGGGGCTTTTGTGACAAAATGGGGCAGGCCACGTGGGAGAGCTCTTACCAGATATTCAAAGACATTTATTTAAAGTGTTACTTCTGATGATCACACTTATTTTTTCATAAAAACCTTAAATAAGTTAGTTTTAGTTTCTCTTTTTCCGTTTTCACCCACTTTTCCTCCCTCTTTTGACTAGTTACTCAAGAAATTCTGACTTCTGGTTCTCGTTTCCTCTTCCTTTTCAGACGAGGCTGTGATTGTGTCTCTGAGGCTGTGTGTATTTTGGGATTCCCTACCTCATTGGAAAGAGGACTGATGTCACCGTTCCTCTTGGTTTGGCCACACCCCTTGGCAGGTGACCCAGACCTGTTCCAAATTAGGATCATTTGTGCTGACTTGGCTCTGCAAGGAGTTTTGTGTCCTCTGAACGAAACGGGGGCCCACCTGACACACTGGCTTCCTCCATCACGTGGGGCACTGGTCCAGCCTTACCTCAGAAGACACAGCTTCTTGGACATTCACACATGGAGTGTATTTAGGGAAAGCTTGAAGAAGCATTTTTTGATCCCCCACCACTTGCTAGGTCTTGGACTAAATTTGCCTTACTCTCAAATCCCGTCTTTCCCTGAATCCCATATCAACTGCGTGCAACCGTAGTCCCAAAACATAGATCAAACATCGTCTTTAATTTGTCCCGCTGCCCCGAACGTGAGTTCTGTAAAGACGGGGTGTTGGCCCAACTGCATGAGGCGTGAGCGGTGGTTCCCATACCTGGCTCTTCAGCGAGGCTTCGCTTGGCCTCAGACATGCCAGGTGTGGGATGCGGGAGTAGGTCTCTTTAGGGTACCCACACTGGAAGTGCAGGTATGATGAGTTCACCTGTAACTCCTCTAAGTTTCACTTCTGCCAGGTCACTGCAAAGTATCCAAATTGCTTGAGCTGAGATTTCACTTCCTTTTTTTCTTTTCTCAGCCTGACATGAGGACACTGTCATCTATTCCTTCTTCTGCCTTCCCCTCAGGCACCCCGAGGGTCCCCTCCAGGGCCGAGGTCAAATGCACAATTCCCACCAGGACGGTTATGGTGGTGTCCCAGAGGAGACCAGTGACCTGGGAAATTTCTGTTACCGTGCCAAGAAGAATGGGGGAGAGGCTTCTCTCATCCCCCAGGACTCTTCATGTCTCACGGCTATGCAGGATGCCCCGAGGAGAGGGGCGTTCAGTCCATGGGAGAGCAACTCAGGTAGGCGACTCACGTAGGCGACAAGAGTAGGCCAGGCAGCCATCCCCCAAGCATTTCCTGAACCTTGGAATCCTTCTTTGTGCTTCTCAGCCTTTGGCAGCTCTGTGCTTCTTTTCTTTTTTAATTCTATATAAGAAACTCTTTCTTCCTTTCAGTTTTTGCCTACTAATGATGCCAATCATATTCCAGAACATGAATTCCGAAGCACAGGCTTATAACAACCTGTCTTACATGATGAACAGGGATGCATTTTATCATAAAAGCTAGGGCCATTTGTACCTGGCAAGGGGCACAGCTGTAATAATCTCTGTACCTATATTTAGTAGAAAATTAAGCCAGTTTTTCTGGGCACTTAATAGTTTTCTACTTCACATTGTGTAAGTTAAACTTGGCTTTAGTTATGCCAGATTTCGATCACAAGTATGAAAGTACTCATATAATTAACTACTTGACCTACTTTATAACTCTTAAAAAGGATTACTTGATCAGGGTAAGGCTCTGAACATATTGTGTCTAGATTTTTCTATGTTCTTTTAAAAAAATTTTGGAACAAATAGATATATTTATGGGAAAAATAGATAAATGTGGTTTTTTAACTGCTCAGATCAGTGCATTTAGATTAAGTTTGTTGATCTCAAGAGTGACCACTGGGTTAAGATCAGTTCTTACGGGTTGAGTTGTGTCCTAAACTAAAATTTAGTTGTTGGACCCTAACCCCCCTGACCTCAGAACGTGACTGTATTTGGGATAGGGTCTTTAAGGAGAACATTAAGCTAAAACGAGATCATCAGGATGGGGGCTGATCCAATCTGACGGGTGTCCTTATGGGAAGGGGAGGCCAGGACACCCAGGGGGACGACCGCGGGGGGCAAGACGGCGTCCACACACCAGGGAGAGAGGCCTCGGGAGGAACCAGCCCTGCCCACACCGGGATCTCGGACTTCCAGGCTCTGGGTTGTGAGTACGTTTCTGCTGTTGAAGCCAAGGTGTGCAGTATTTTGGGATGGTGGCCCCAGGAGGCTCATACACAGGTTAGGGCTCTCTTTTCTCCACACTTCTCTTGTGACCCATGCGGAATGTGTCATCTCCCACTGATTGTCCACATCCCGCCTTGTCTTTATGAACGAAATTCTGCTCTTTTCAGCGAACAGTGTGTTTTGCCAAACGTACGACTTTCTAGTACCTCTTTGGCTCTAAAATGGCTTGTAGGCAGAACCATCTGGGGTAGACACTCCTTCCTCAAATAAAAGGCACAGCCTCTGGGAGAAGCCTTCACCTTTGCCATTCGGAGCTTCTCTCCCGTGGGGAATACGTGTGTCTGCAAGGTGTCTGCAAGAGTAAGGCAGCTGGCCCGAAGATGGACGGACAGAGGTCCCGGTGGCCCTGTCGCTCACCTCACCTCTCTCCAGGCTTGTTCTTCTGGAACAAATGCCAACCCATAAGCCCAAGTTTCTGTTGTTTGTGCCCAAACCCAGCTACAGCTGACTTGAGTCATAACCCGATGACTCACAAGCACACACCTGAATCTTGAGGGACACGGACTCAGTGGGCGACGACAGATTCAAGATGCACTCACACAGGCAGAAATGAGAACTCGCTGGACTGGGGCTGGGATGAATCTCCCAAGCTGGTGTGTGAAGGGGATGCATGGAAAGTTCTGAAAAGTTGGAATTTGGGAATTCCAAACATCCCCACTCTGGTGGTGGTGTAGCTGAATAGCAAGGGTGAGGGAGAGGGGACCGAGATCCATGACTCATCAGCACGGGGCCACTTCCAAACGGCTAACTGGCTCTCAGGCTGCAGCCCCGAAGACGCCTGGTGGGCCCACGGTGGACAGGGTCCTTTGTTCTGGCGTCATTTTGACTTAGGGGACGCTGCTTTGCCTCTGCCGAGCCTTGTAATTTTAGCAACGTGCAGAGCAGTGCCCACCTGGTGGGGAGTGGCCAGGGTGGTGGGGACTTCGCAGTTCGTGCTGAGGAGGGAAGGCGGGGGAGCAGGGCGGACCCTGGAGGAAGGCGAGGTGTGCTCATTCTGCAGGGCAGGTGGAGACTACAGGGAGCAGTCAGGATGGGGGGAGAACCTTCTGGGGAAGGAGCGCTCCCCAACTGGAATGGGTTGCTTCAAAGAACAGCGAGTTTCTCGGCCCTGGAGGTGCTTGGGGCAGCCCACGCGAGCCCACACCAAGGGCCTCAAGCAGGGTGGGCAGGCGGGTGACCCTTTGCAGCCCAAGCCCGGGAGCGGGGTGCTGCCAGGGGCCGGTCGGGATATGGCTCGTGAGGAGACCGGGTGTTCCCAGAAGCCAGAGGAGGGTAGGTGCTGGGCTGTATGGCAGGGAAGGGAACTTGGGACCGAGCTCGGCTCAGGGGTGACTTGATTCATTGGAAAGGGAGGTCTGCTCCCGGGGGAAGAGCGAGAACAGAGGTTGGCCTGGGCGGCGTGCTACTGACGGGGGAGAGAGTGTGCCGCGGGCACCGCAATCAGTCTGGGGAGGTCGTGTGGGGTCAAAACACGAAGGGCCCTGAGCCGCAGGTGAGGGTCGGCCCTGCGTGACCGAGTCCAGGAGGTGATCAACCAGGTTCTCAGGGGGTTTTCTCAGGGGAGAAAATACACTCCCCGGAGGGCGAGCACAGAGCCGGGTAAACTCTGTGGCCGGTCAGTGAGTTTGCAGAAGGGAGGGTGGCTGCATGGCGAGGAGGACGTGAACAATGGTTTTATCAAGGCAAACCTGCATACCGTAAAGTCCAGTGTCTTACCTGCACGGTCCGATGGCGTGTAACACACCCCAGTGTGCACCCTCGCCGTGGTGCAGCTTTGGAACATTTACACCACCCCCGAAGGATCCCTGCTGTGTTTTTACAGCTGCTCCCCCTTCTCCCCCACAGCCCTCGAAGCCACCAACCTGCTCTCTGTCTCCATCGATGGCCTTCCCTGGACATCCCGAAAAATGGAGTCACACGCCAGGTGATCGTCTGGGTCTGGCTTTAGTGTAATAGCTTCTGGTGTTTCCCTGCGACGGAGTGGATGTCGGCAGCTGATTATTTGTAATTACTGACTAGTGACGGGTTGGAGGAATGTGCCGCATCTTCCCTTTCCATGCATCCGGTGGGCATTTGCAGTGTTTGCAGCCTGGGACGATTGTGCATACCAGTGCCGTGAACATTCGTGTGCAAGTCTTTGTGTGCACGTAGGTTCTCATTCCTCTTGGGCACATACATAGGACCATGTAAACCGGGCTTTGGTGAGGAAGGGGCATTAGAGGGGTGAAGAGGTTAGGAGAGGGTCTATAGGGGGCTTGGGATGGCGTGAGGACATTCTATGGTCGGGAGCGTGGGTTGACGTCAGGGGAGGCTGCCGAAAGGGTGTGGACAGGTCAAGGGGTGGGGTGGGCAAGGGACCGGTCGTGGCAGATGGGGGCAGCTTCGTGTCCAGGATGGAGTGGGCACAATGAAGATCCCAGTCTGGCACCAGCTCTGAGACTGGAAAAGAGAAGACAGACCCAAGGCTCCATGGAAACCCTCTCGGGAGCTCTGGCTAAAATCAGAAAACATGAAAACTGAATTAGTGGAAACTCAGTGTCTCACCCTAACTAGAAGGAGTCCTCATGCCGACACAAGGGCACCCTGTATTTCTTTAAAATTGTCTGTTTGCATGTTATACTTGAAGACTACTCAGACATAACTATAAAATTACAAAATATGAAAAAACTGCTAAATTGAACCAAATAAAATTCACAAGGGCCCTGATTCTGATACCACATAGATGGTAAATGACTAAAAATTCTAAATGAGCACAGAAACACGTCTGTCATGTCAAACACATTAATTCCAACAGTCTAATATATATACTTAATTAAACTAGTGAAGCCATCTGTCCAAAAGCCTTCTTGGTGACACTTGAATTATTTGAGCAGAGCAGAGAGAAGGGTCCTAGACTCCATGTCTGCTTAGCGGACCTCCTTGTTGGACGTCATGGCAGCCACCTCGGTCAGGAAATGGGGCCACAGACGTCGCGGCCTCCCTGTGTGCACAGACCTGCATGAGCGCTTATGCTAGACGGCCCTCAGAGCCATTCAGAGCCGACGTGTAAGGAGTACTTGTTCCTCCAAAAAATACTTTAGCTGGGGTAAAACCCACATAATAGGAAATTTACCATCTCAACCATCTTTAAGAGTGCAGTCCGTTCCTGTTAGGGATATTTGCAGTGTCGTGCAAACCATCTCCAGATTGGTTCATCCTGCAAAACTAAAACTGTCCCCCTCCCCTGGCCCCCAGCACCCACCCTCTACTTTCCGTCTCTGTGGTTGGGGACTTCAGCAACCTCACACAAGTGGAATCACGCAGCATTTGTCCTGTGGTGGCTGTCTTATCTCACCGAGCACCGAGTCCTCAAGGTTCATCCACATGGTAGCAGGCATCAGGATGTCCTTCCTTGTGAAGGCTGACTCACTTTCCATTGTCTGCGTTTTGCTTGCCTGTTTCTCTGCTGATGGGCTTTGCTGGACATAAGGCAATTCTGTGTTTGATTTTTTGAGGACTGGAACCTTATTTCTTTTACAGTAGATTTTAAATCATGTGCTACCCTATGCCGTAAGAGAGTTCTAAAATTAAATGTTCATTCTCGGGGCATCTGAGTGGTTCAGTTGGTTAAGCGGCCAGCTCTTGATTTTGGCTCAGGTCATGATCTCGAGGTCCTGGGATCAAGCCCCACATCGGGCTCTGTGCTCAGTGCAGAGTCTGTTTGGGATTCTCTCTCTATCCCTCTGCCCCCCTCTCCCCGCTCATGCTCTCGCTCTCTCTAAATAAACAAATAAAATCTTAAAAAAATAAATTAAACTCTCATTCAGGAGAAGTTTCCCAAAAGCCACTGAAGTGAGCCAAACTCTCTACTTCCCTTCATTCTAAAACACAATTGAGATAAAGTGGTAAAATGGGAAAAAATCACTATCATGGGCTTTGGGGGATGTGGTTCTAGTCCTGGCTTTCATCCTCTCTAGTGGCATAACTTTGAATAAATCAGTTTACCTGTTCGGGTTCAGTCTTTTCATTTGTAGAAAGGAAGAGATTGAAATAGTGACATTGGAAGCCCCATGCGGCTCTCCCCATATCATGAGAATAACTTTCGACCAGAATGGTGAATGCACAATACTGAACTTACATATTGCATATTATTATGAGATATTCAGAACTATTAAAAAAAAAACTAGGCACAGTTGGAACTCGGCTCTTGGGGGTGAACAGAAGGCAAAAGGAGAACAGCAAACATGATTCTCCTGTGTGGGCTGCCTCTGATGCCCGTTTTCCCCACCGCGTCCCGCCCGTGAGTCGGACGTGACATGGACATCACGGGGGGCAGCCCCAGCGTGATCTAGGGCTGGAGTCGAGGCCCCGGGCACCGATCGCCGTGCAAGAGTGGGAATAATTGTTGAGGCAATTTTCATGGCATTCTATGAAATTATATTGTTCTAAGCCAAATTGGTATTCGAGGATTATTTTCCTTCACAAGCTTGGTGTTGGAAAATCCCACCGGCCACAGTGTTGGCGTAAATAATCCATTTGCCTTCTGTCAAAGGCATTGATAGTTTTTTTTTTTTTTTTGTCATTTGTTGGAATATGCATCATCCTTTTGGGTTTTGGGACAGTAGCAAAAGCTCATAACTGTTCTCTATCCAATATATCAAGATGATGGTATGTCCAACACCGCAAGCCCAACACGGACTGGGGATGAGTGATAAAGGGCAGCTAACGTAGGCCGGGCTAGTCAAATGTTGGATAACTAACCCATCATGCCATACTTATGTAATATCTTGTTTTTGAAAAACTCTGAACAATAACAAAAAAATCTGTGATAGGTCAGCTATTTTGAGCAAAGTCTTTTTTTTATTTTTCATGGATCTAAAATAATCTGTTTTCCCATTTTGCTAGAAATGAATTTGCCTTAGACATGATTGCCTGACTAATGACTATAGAATTAAGCTCCCGAGGACATTTTGTGGAATTAGGCTAAAAAGATTAACTTCCTACATGATGTCTGTATCCATATTACTTCTTATTAGAAATTAATTACAGTAACTTTCTGTTTTTTAGGATGCTAGAGGCAGTAACTGAATATAAATAAGGAAAACAAAAGGGAAATAAAGCAAAAACAAAGAGAAAAAAAGCAGATGATCATTTAATATGCAGACTGAATCTAAGCAAATTACTGTCTAGTCACAGATTTTCTGTATGGATAGATTTATGGGGAATATAATTAACTGAGTGAACAGACACATAACATCTTCATTTATTTCTCAAATACCAGACTGAATGTGAATCGACAATGTACCAACTTACTCTTGACATCCAAACAATTTGGAAGTAATTGACTCTTTGGATAATAAGGTCCTTTGGGGTTTTTCTGTTTCCCCAAAGATGTCTTAATAAACATCAATTAGCATTGCATACATAGGTCTACAGCTGTAGATGAAAATAATCTTTATTAGTTCTTCTGTTTGCTGGAATTTGGGGTAAATTGAGTTGACTGCACCCATGGAGTAAGCAAACACAGGTGTGCCCTCTCCTAATGGGACTTGTTATATTTTAATTATGTTGGCCTTTCCTAGTTAAAAATAAATCTCATCACAGATTTTACCTTCTCCAGTGAGGTTTCCTAGCTAACGCTGTGCACACCACCACCTTTTCCTGTGGACTCCTCGCAACACTTATCACTTTCATGTGGGTGCCCTGCGCTGGGTTACACCACGCCCTAAAGATTTCCCCTGAGGTTGATCTCACTGGCAAAAGGTGAGCCCCTTCTCGGGGTCATCCTGCTCCGGGCAGGTAATAAGGACTAAGTAGCATGCTTACTGAGCATATGAGGACCACGAGCAAACAGGGCCCCGCATGTGGAGGGCACAAGGCCCTGGGGCAGACTCCCTGGCAGTCTGGGCAGTGGGTTGGACTCTGAAGCGAGGAGACCCAGGCATGTGGTGATGACGGGGTTCCCAGGGTGAGGCCAGATGGAGAACTCTAGTGCTTTAGATTCCCCGATGTTTTCCTGCCCTTGGACCAGGTTGCTTTGTGGGGAAACGTGTTAACGCAAGTTTCTAGTTTTCTGGCAGGAATTAATAATTGTGATGATGTTGATTTTGTACCTCAGGTATAGAGCTTGAATATATCAGGTCCTTCAGGCCACGCTTGAGGTGCTGCATTGTTAACATGTGCAGGGCCCCTCTCACCCCTCTGTCTGCCTCTCAAGATCATCTACCTACCTGTATGTCTGTCTGTTGTCTGTCTGTCTATCATCTATCATCTATCTATCTATCATCTATCATCTATCTATCATCTATTATCTATCTATCTATCTATCATCTATCATCTATCTATCTATCATCTATTATCTATCTATCTATCTATCTATCTATCTATCTATCTATCTATCTAT
>NW_023270680.1:3795549-3902826 GCF_011800145.1 Mirounga leonina
TATCTATCTATCTATCTATCTATCTATCTATCTATCTATCTATCTATCTATCATCTGTCTATGCACCCATCATCCATCTCTATCATCTGTCTATATCTATCTACTATCTATCTTCTCTAGTTTCTAGACCTCACATCTGTCCCCTGATCCCCACATGAGGAATATTTTTATTTGCTTTGAAGGAACCCACTCCTTTTTGCAATCCCTGTTCCAGAAGGCAGATCTTTTCCTATTTACAGAAAGCTTCCCAGAGAGGCTTGCTTGTTTACAGTGATTTTATGCCATGTTTACCTTATGCAGGAGCTTAAGTGCTGAATTCAGCCCTGAGCTGGGTGTTGAGGGAGATGCTGTTCGGAGTGTGCGGAGGGGGTGGATGGCACCTGAGTGCTCTTGCTCAGCAGGCTGGGGGCACCGGTCTCGGGGAGTCTCAATGGAGAGCAGGCTGCCCGTTCTCACTGTTCCCCAGAGAAGGCCCGTCGGGCCGTCCTGGGGGCTCTGAGATCACTTGATGGGTCCGTCTTCCTGCCCCTGTCCCAGCACTTCCCCAAATCTCTCTGGCTCCTGAACTGCTATTCAGTACTGCCCCTTTCCAGAAACTTGCCCAGTCTCCTCAGACAAGTGAAGTGTCGAGGAAAGGTGCCGTGTTGTTGGGCAGCCGTGGGAAGAGAGGTGCAGTGGGCCCTGTCTGGGGGCCATGGCCTCAGAACAGCCCCCCCCCCCGATGTGCAGATCATCTGCAAAGAGGCTTTTCAAAAATTGTTTTAATAATAGATTTATTTAACTCAACATATCAAGAATATTATCATGCTCACTTGTGTTCAGTGTAATAATCATTGAGATGGTTTATATACATTCTTTCCTAGCACTAGGTCTTTGTCGCCCAGCATGTCTGTCCTGGTGCCTCTTGGTTCAGAACTGTCACACTTCAGATGCTCAATGTCACGTGACGTGGCTGCCTCGAGGGACAGCACCGCTCCCCTCCTGTTTTACTGTCTTCAGGACAAGACCTGAACACCCTCCCCTTGCCCTGAATAGCCTTCCTAGAAAGCCCCATGCTGGAAAGCCTACTTGGTTGCCTCCTCTTTGGACCCCGGAAGATTTTTTCCTCCTGCCTGGAACGCTCCTCCGCATCCTCTCACCTGATGACCTTCCCTGTCCGCCAGCCCAAAGCCCACCTTGCTGCTGTCAGGAAGGCTCCGTGCCTCAAGTCTGCAGTGGGTTCCCGCTCTGGGCATTCCCACCATGACCTCCCTCCATCCTTCCTCCACCAGCCTGCGTTCTTCTTGAGGTCAGGGACTCTCCTCTTCCCGGCCCAGCGTACACAGCGGGCATGGAACAACTCCTTACTGCATCATGAAAAGGCACTTCCACCGGGTATCCGAGCCTTTGTGTGGGGCAGAGGATAACAGTATGTCCTGTGCGCCCTAAACATGAAGAAAGAGAAAACTCTGAACACAGCAAAGTGGGAAGGCAGACGGGGGCGGCGGGGGGCGGCGGGGGGCGGGGGGGGAGCTTAGAAGGGAGGGTTTACCAGAAAGACAGTAACATGCTGGGTTCACATTGAAACCCGACAGTCCTGACATCTCAGCGTCTGGCTGCCACGTGGGAGGACCAAGTGGCAGAAGGCACAGGTAGGGGGACGGAGAGATAAGTCCCAGGGAGGAGGTGACAGGAGGCCCAGCTTTCTGATTCAATGTCCTGGGCCACTTTACATTTAATGCTTCTTTGTTCCCTGGCTTGGTAATGGCATGCATGAGGGGTCATCACCGCCCTGAAGGTTTAGAGCCCCCCAAGAGTCATGGATGTCTGGATATCCGAGCCCCGCTCCCAGAGACCCGGACTCAGAATGTCTGCGGTGAAGCACTCAGGTGATTCCAACACCAGCTCCGCAGAGAGGTGAGGGAGTGTCCCAAGGTGGGCCCTGGGGAAAGCCAGCCCCAGCCCCCAAGTACATATGTGAGCATGTATTTAGGGCTAAAAATAAAGCCCAGAGCCAGATGCACAAGAAAATTTGCCTCACTGCCTAGGCATCAGCTCAAACTCATCACCCGTCTTGCTCGTCACATCATCTGAATTTTTCTTGACACTTTGAAAACCAGGTCTCCTTTGGAGGCTGCGCCACGGCCCTCCGGAAATTGCAGCAGCTCCCGTGTGCGGGGTGCTCCCTGTGGTCAGACCTTACGGCTCACACCATCCTCGGTGTCCCCAGTGCCTTGTTTTACACAGAGTCTCGGCCCAAGGCACCACCTAGCAGGTGGACGAGCTGGGACGCAAGCCGGGGCACCTTTCCTGGCTTCTCGGGGTGGGGGGCCTCCTGCGGTATTAGAGCCCTTCTGGGCTCCAGGGGCCTGGAACATGGGGGTGAGTGTGCAGCCTCCTGAGAGCGTGGGGAAAGGCTCAGGTCTTGGGTGGATGCACGCTCCAGCCCGAGCTCTTAGAGAGCGAGCACATAGTGTTTCAGGGTGACTAAGCTGAGCTGGTCACCGTTTTTCTCCTTAATGGTAATTCTCATAATGTAGCTCCTGGAGCCCAACCACCTTCCCCTTTATTCTCTGGAACTGAATCAGACAGTATATGCTAAAATCCTCCTCTCGGGGCCAACCATGCTCTCGGGTGAGCTTGACGCCATGTCTGGTGTTCAACACACACTTTTCTCGTGGGGTTGGGGCTCGACCCCTCCGTCTCACCCGATGGCCTCGTCACCCGCACGGGTCAGGACCATTTGCGGGGAGGCACACATGTGGCAACATTCCCCTCCTCCTCTGTCCAGTTCCCAAGGACACTTGGGAAAAAGTCTTGCAGGCCTGGACTTCACTGCGAGGCTTCCTGGTGTGGTTACCGATTGGAGGCTGTGGGTCAATGGAATGAGCTCTCCCTCCTGAACTCAGGACTCTTAAGGCTGGTTTGTTACCAGCCCTCGGCAAGTCTGTTGAAGGCGGATGCTCGGTCTGGGTACCTTGCCGATGGCTACGACAGACTTCCATGAACGAGTGAGCCCACGGGACCCCGGTGGCTGACGGCAGGGCATGGGTGTCCACATGCGCTCGGCGCGTGCAGCAGTCCTTAGGAAGGGGCTCTCTGCCTTGGTTGCTGTCACAGAGAGAGGTCCGTGGGGAGCAGGGTCCTGGAGACGGGTCTTGGAAGAGGGTGGGAATCTGGCATTATTTCAGATGCAAATGTAAAATGGACATATTCTAAGCCCACTTTGTTACTTTAACAGAGTACGGGGCTCCGTTGCACCAGACAAGACATGTCTGTTCTTTGGCATCACTGTCCCTCCCTTCTGGCCTCCACAGCTGTTTCCTGAACACCTAGTTTGTGGACAACAGCATCACAGCCGCCGTGCGTGCTCAGCACGCGTTTCTGGAAGGGGGCCTCCACCGCCCCAGGCCGCAGGGCTGAGGACTTGTTGTCCTTGCTGAATTCTGACTCGTGAGCTGTTCTCTTAGAAAGGCACCTGGATTCTAGAGAGCTTGGCGTGGCCCAAAGCCTGAGCCTTGAGAGCCTTCTGGTGAGAAGCTTCACATCACTTCTCCCCACGTCAGCGATTAGAGGGCATCTCACCCTCACTCTGCCTTCTTTTGCCCCACTTTTACCTCCAGACACAGGAAATTCTGCCATTCTGCTCATTTGCAAGTTTTGTTTGTTTATGATTTCTCCGTGGGGTTGTCTCCACAGAGGACAGTGAAGTGGACACTGAGGATCAGTCAGTCAAGCATCCCCAAGAGAACCGTGGGTACTGGGAGCAGGGATGGAGGCTCGCTAGATTCTGGGTCTCCAGGGCTGAGCATGGCAGATCCCACAAGGAGGTGGCAGTGGATGACAAACCAGTGAAAACAACAAACAGAAGAAACAAAGACTTGGAGACGCTGAGGAAGGAGGTGGGGTGAGTTACCACTTGTCAGGGACAGCCAGTGACAGGTTCATGGGTCGTGCCTGTCAGCCTTCACAGGAGGGATATAGCCCCTGCAGAAGGAACTCAGTCCTTGTGAAGGGACTTAGTCCTGCAGGAGGGACTCAGTCCTTGGAGGAGGAACTCAGTCCTTGTGGAGGGACTCAGTCCCTGCAGGAGGGACTCAGTCCTTGGAGGAGGAACTAAGTCCTTGCGGAGGGATGCAGTCCCCACAGGAAGGACATAGTCCTTGTAGAGGGATTCAGTCCCTGCAGGAGGACTCAGTCCTTGTAGGAGGGACACAGCCCCTGCTAGAGGGATACAGTCCTGGTGGAGAAATTTGCTCCATGTAGCACCCCTAAGAGGATGTGAAATGACCTGCCAAAAGGCAGTGGGGTGAAACAGACAAGAAATAAAAGATGTCTCCTCTGGGGGAGTAATTTTGGTTGGTGGGTCAGGTCAGGCACCCGAGAAGGGAGGCAGAGATGTATGGACACAGAGCAGAGGAATCAGAAAGAAGCGACCCACGAAGATGTCGGTGTGAGTTGTTGGCAGGTGTGTGTGTGTGTGTTGCCCTCTAGGATGGATGGGCTGTGGAGAGGGGCTTCCTGGTGGACTGTCAGGGTCCCCATGTGTCATCCTTTGGGTAACCTTGGCATGCTCCCCACCCCTGAGCCTGGTCATGTCCGTGCTTTCTCCACCGTCGTGCTCTTGTCCCTCGGCCCTGGCCAGGGGACATGCCAGGGGTCGCCTGCTGGAGGGGAGGCATGCGGGGCAGGGCCATCATCCAGCCAACCCCAGCCTAGCCCACGGACCCCCTAAGATACCCCCAGTAGATGAGCCCAGCTCAACCTTGCAGAGGCATGAGCTGAAAAAAAGTTTCTTGTTGAATTCAGCTCCTGGATTTGTGGTGCTCTTTACTGCGGCAGAGGCTGACCGTTGCAAAGGCAGCCACGGTCCGTTCTGGACCATTCTGGAAGGGGCCGCCTCCTCTGTCTGCACTTTCGATCCTGGAGACTCTAGTGTTTTTAAGTATTAAAATCCCAAGTGCTTGGCTGGAGCACAATGTCCTTCCCTCATTAGATGACCAATGCTAATAGCTTCTTGGGGCTCCATGCCATCCTTCTGGTGTCTGCGACCCCTTAGTCAGCACACAGAAGCTACGAGGCGCCCCGGGACAAGGCTGGCCTGGGCAGACAGAGCACAGGGAGGGGGTCTGGGGACGGGTGTCGGCTGCAGCTTGTTCTCTCAGTTTGGGGGCTGGTCTGTATGACCCGGGAAGTCTGAGGGGCTTCTTTCCAGGGTCAGCTGATACACATCACAGCATCCCGTGCAATGCAGGAGAATCACAGACCCCCACAGCAGCACCTGGACACTCAGAAATGTGGCCTGAGCCTCAGGCTGTACCAGCGCCCCTAGCTCTCCGGAAGACTAAGATCGGGAGCGGGAATCCGTGAGTTCCCCCAAATCGAGCCTCGAGGAGCATGTGGCATGGCGGCCGGCATGTAAGGCGGTAAGCGGCAAAGGCGAATTTCACGCCTGCTTGCCCTGCTCTCTTTGCTTGCTTCTCACCCTGCGGCCGGAAGTGCTGCTTCATGGTGGCTTCCGCAGTCTGTGCCTGAAGGTTCGCTGGAATGTTGTTCTGTGACAGGGCGCGTTTATCCATCCCAGGCCTTTATGGAGCGCCACAGAATGCCAGGTGGCCAGGTCTGGTGGACGAGAGCTGGGTAGGCGGAGGCTCGCCTTACAGTGAGGTCCTGCTGTGAGGAAGGTGTCCGCCATGAGCCCCATGGAAACACAGGAGCCATCAGCCATCCAGGGACTCGGAGGCTCCCAAGGCATGACAGCGGGGACGGCCAGGGACAGCCACGTAAGGCTGTGTGTCCAGATGGTGAAGGTCTCCCTACCATGTTGACACATTTGGTCTCCATCCATCCCTCACAGAGCCAGCGTGTCTATACGAGGGAGCGATTGAGAAGATGGATTTTTGGGGGTCTTTACCCACAAAGGGACTTTTGCTTCCACTGCCCTGGGCCTCCGGTCACAAGGGAGCAGGGACTGATCATGTCTTCTGGGGAGAAGCCTCTGCCGGACGCTGGGACGCGGTGCGAGGCTGCTGTGGAGGCAGAGGGAGTGTGAACTGAGGGCAGGACAAGTTCACCCGGGCATGGGGGAGGGGGCTTGAGGGAAGCGGGGGGGCCCTGGGCCAGACAGGGGACTGGCCCACAGCAGGTCTGTTTGCTATGGTCTCTTCTCTGAGAAGCTTCTTCCCAGTGAGTCTGGTGGGAAATATACTTCTCCAAATACAAAACGAGACTGATCATAGATCCACATTGTTGGAGCTGAAAGAGGTGTTCGGAGTGAGGCCCCGGCTGAGAGGGAGCAGGGAAACCGCCCGGGGCGTCCCACTGACTTTCTGCAGAACCCACGTGGTGGGGGACTGGGTAGGATGTCCCCAGGGCTCCCCGCAATCTTGTCCCCGCGTCCCCACGCCTCCCTTCTGTGGGGTTTCTCCTCGCAGGCTGCCAGTGATCACCTATTACACATCCAATAATGGGACCAACATCCTCACCCTCAGAAGATAGGCTTATTCATGTAGAGTCTCCTCATTATGAAAAACCCTCTGCAGGTCTTAAATTGATCACCTAGTTCTAATAGAGCATGAGCTCCCCGAACCAATACAGATGCTATTTGTGACTATCAATAATTATATTCTTATTAGTGTAATTGAAGATCTCATTCTCTCCTATCTAGTAGCTAGGAGAAGTAAATCTTCCAATTATCTTCACTTTTGAGCTCTTTTTTTTCCTTCAAAATATCTCTAATTATCACTCTTGCTACAAGCATAATCAACTTGCATAAATGAGATTCTATTCTTAGCTTTGGTTTAGCTATCCCCCATCTTTTTTCTAGCACTTTGTATGTTATGGTGACAAATCCTAAGCTAACACATCTATTCCACACACAACCCAAACTGAAGGGACCAAACTAAAATCATATACTTACAGCATTTGACTGAGAAGAGTCTCAACACAGAGAAGAACAAAGGTGAGCTATCGTGCCCTACACCAGAGCCCCGCTCCCCTGCCCGGCTACGACCAGCGTCATGCTAACTCTCCGGCCTCAGCCGTGATCCCAGTGACCGTCCTGCTGGGGAAGCTGGAGCTCACCATCTGTGCGTGCCATGTTCCCCCGGCGCCTACTGTGCGCTGGGCTCCGTCTCACTCACAGAGCTCACGAGAGAACACTCCTGTCCAAACCCATGCTGAGTGCTAAGACTCACGGGAGGGGTCTGGGGCAGGCTTTTGGGTGGGGCCAAGTGGGGTGGGAGGTGTCCAGATGGGGACCCGCCCTGAGAGAGAGCAGGCCAGCCAGCGCTCTGGCCCCCCCCCGCCACGCTCACAGAGGCCACTGAGAACTACTTAAGGCTGCGGAGTTCGTGGCTCTAGCAACAGGGTTTCGTTCGATCTGTAGAAGCAGACGCCAACCTCACGCCCTGGGAAATCCTTCCTCTTACACGTTTCAGACCACTGCTGTGGACATAGTGTGGCCCGGACCCGTCTGAAGGACGCCGGCCAACCCTCCCAGTGGAACCGATAGCCCTCGGCTGTTGGCCCCTGCTACAGCCTCTGGGAGTTCTGCCGTCTCGTCGTCCTGCAAAGGGGACACCTTCATGTCGCTTTATGCTCCAGGCTGCTGGTGGTGCAAGGCTGGAGGGTGGCCGGGATCACAGCCACCCTCAACTGCGCTGCTGAGCCGCGGGCCCGGCCTAACGGCTGCTTCCGTCCTGATGGGCGTTCTCGGCCGTCGCGGGAGGCCGATGAGCATCAGTCCCCCTGAGGGTGCAGCCGCGCCGCCTTTAATTAGGGGCCGCCTTGAGTCATTGGACCCACCGGCTACTTCGGCCTGGAGGAGGGGCACAGCATCAGTTACGTCTCAAAAAGGATTTTTGTAGCTGGAAGGCATTTGCCACCACTTAAGCGGCTGTTCTTAAATTAGGCTCTCCAGCAGATGAGTTCATTCAGCTATTTGGGGGCACTCAGCTTGGTGACTTCATCCATTTGCACTTCCTCAAGTTTGCTGTTACATAAGGACTCAGCTGTCTCTACCCTAAACTGTGTCTCAGTCCTGCCCAGTGTTGGAAGGTGGGTTTCTGCCTGGAAGCCCTAGGGCTCTGGCCGAGGACCCCCAACTCATCCTTTGCCCAAGCCAGGAGTCCAGTTTCCATGGCGACCGTCTCCGCAGGCAGCCCTGAGTTCTCGCCTCCGTCACCTCGTCCCTGCAGCGTCCCTGCAGTGGGAAGAGTAGCATTCCTGGGGGCCTCTCTCCCACCCACACCAGCGGGTGACGCGGCTGCACCCCGGGTGGGCTTCCTGGGGCTTCGGCCCCGAGCACCGTGCACCAGACGACCCGACAACAGACATTTACCTATGCACAGTGCCCCAGGCCAGGAGTCTGGGGTCCAGGTGTCCGTGGTGGGCTCCTCCTGAGGCCCAGAGGGAGGATCTGCTCTCGGCTACCTCCTGGGCAGGCTGGTGGCCTCTCACTGCCTGTCTCTGTGGCCACATCTCCCTTCCGTATACGGACGCCGTCATGTGGGATCAGGCCCATCCTGACGGCCTCATCTTAACTGACCACACCTGCACCATCTCCAAATCAGGCCATGCTCGGAGGTGTGAGGGGTTAGGGCTCAGGCACATGGATCTGGGAGACACACGTCCCCCATGGCAGACCCCAGCACTGAGCACAAAATGTTGGCAGGGTGGACGTCCAGACAGAGGCTGGGGAGCCGACTCAGGGATCCAGGAAGCAGCCTCACCGTGCCCGTGGCCATGCTTTGAACTTAGAGGACCTCCACCCTTCCTGAGGGGGCACTCACACATGTCAGCCCCGCAGTTCCCCTGCTGAGTGCTGGACCCGGGCAGGATGCTGCTCACCTGCATTTTCACCCGGTCCCACAGGGCATGTCCCACTGAACTTACTCCCTCTCTCCCTGCCATCTCCCTGGCATCTGGGCTCTCCCTCCACAGCTGGCCTCTCTGTTCTCCGCATTCACCAGCCTGCTGGGACTCGCCCCGGGCTTCCCTCTCTGTGTCTGCCTCTGTGTCTGTCCCTCCATCTCTCTGTCTCTGTCTCTGTGTCTGTCCCTCCATCTCTCCTGGTCTTTCTCACATTCATGCAGTCACCAGATCCTGGGAGCCCACACTCTGGCTCCTTTGCACCCCCTTGTCCTTCGCTATCTCCCACTGGGTTTCTGTGGTGGTAGGTCCTGTCCCTGCCCTCGCCTATCTTGCTCCCTGATGCATCCTCACCTGGTGCCCAGACTGAGCTAAAATGCATGTCTGCACATCTTTCTTTTTTGCTTGTGCTCCTCCTGAGTCCCTGCCATCAGGCCCTCTCCTCACCCGCTGGCCCCAAGACCTCTAGGGTCTGTGGCCCCGGCCTGCCCACACCCCCAGCCTGCAGGCAGTGCGTCTCCTGCCTCCTCTCCCTGCCGCCCACCCCATGCTTCCCC
Source organism: Mirounga leonina (assembly GCF_011800145.1). Taxonomy (NCBI): domain Eukaryota; kingdom Metazoa; phylum Chordata; class Mammalia; order Carnivora; family Phocidae; genus Mirounga; species Mirounga leonina. Next base: position 3,804,957 of record NW_023270680.1, read on the forward strand.
GGGAGCCCAGCTTCAGCCTGTTTTACCCACTTGCTGCTTGATGTCTAGGGGGACTGTGGGCTCCTTGAGGGCAAGCACAGACCCCGTTGGGCTTGTGCCCCCAGACTGATCTCAACCCCAGGGCAGAGCAAGACCCAGGCACTTCTTGAAAGCGACTCCTGACACTCTCCAGCAGGACCGAACCCAAGTGCGGCCTGCTTCTTCTCCAGCTCGTGGCTGAGGGCCCAGCCCAGCACAACATGGCGCCCCAAAGAAACTCAAGCACAACGCCAAGAATCGGAAAAGGGCAGTTTGGGTCTATTTCTACCGCATGGAATTTCTGTCGAGGATGCGGTGAGGGTAGAAAGCTCCCGCGACACCCAGGCTGACGCCCGCTGGCTTTGGAGACGAGCGCCCCGGGCAGCGGTTCGGGCTCGGTGACCCCGTCTGACCTTCGGGAGAATGTTTTCTCTGCCTCAGGCTGTGCATTTGCAAACTGGGGACGACGCCAAGAGCAGCCTCGTGGTGCTACTACGAGGAGCAAGCGGGGAGCGTGCCGAGCCCTCGGGACCAGCCCCACACTCCTCTCAGCAGCTGCTCCCGGAGGAGGCGCTCCCAGCACCAGGGCGAGGGCTCTGGGGTCCCCGGCTCCCCGCACACTGGCGATGGGAGACCGTGCGTGATGCTGACTCGGCCTCCTCGTGCCACGTCTCCCTCGGTTTATAAACAACTGCCTTTCCGAACGCTCGGGGAGGGCTCTGCCCCGGTTTGTTCCTGAGCCCTACTCAAAGGCGCTGCTCCGTGTGGGACCACAGAACTCCGGCCACCGGCTCCCACCCACAGTCTCCTCCGGGCAAATTACTGGCTTTTGTTTTGTTTTGTGTCTCGAGATGGATTTGTAAGTTTCCTTTTTGTTAGAAGATGAACACGATGCTCCTGGGCAAGCTTTCTGTTTTGCCTTTGCTACCAGGAGACCCAACGCCCCGCTGTGGAAAAAGCTCGCGTCACTTCCCCCCAACTGGGGTGCCACTTCCAAGGTCTGTGTCCTGGTGGTGGGTCTGTCCTGTCCCCCGGGAAGCATAAGAACAGAATGACTTCGGGCGCCTGGGTGGCTCAGTTGGTTGAGCGACTGCCTTCGGCTCAGGTCATGATCCCGGAGTCCTGGGATCGAGTCCCGGGATCGAGTCCTGCATCGGGCTCCCTGCTCGGCAGGGAGTCTGCTTCTCCCTCTGACCCTCCCCCCTCTCGTGTGTTCTCTCTCTCTCATTCTGTCTCTCAAATAAATAAGTAAAATCTTAAAAAGGAAAAAAAAAAAAAAAAAGAACAGAATGACTTGGGCTCACACGCTACATTGGCCCTGTCTGTCCCAGGACGATGTTTGCTTCCAGCCCCCACTCCAATGCTCTAATCTCAAATCTGTGCAAGTTTCTTCTGACTTTTATCAGACTCAACAGAACTGGACAATCCTTTGTAAATACGAAACTGGCTTAGTATGTTTCGCCTTCACAATGCAACATTTAAAAAAAAAATCGGTAAGATCCAGAGCTTAGACATTTAAATCCTATGCAAATAATTATGGCGAAGGTTTGAATCAGAAAAATGCGCTTTGAGTTGGGCTGGCCTCTCCTTTCAGTATTGCCTTTTATTTGAAAATAGGCAAACAGAAAAGGAATTGTATCTATTTGCTTTTTCTGTTGAATATTTTAATGGTTTGTTCTGTCTGAGAAAACCTGATGTTTAGCTAAAGTTGACAGAAACCACAAGTGGACGTGTCAAAACAAGCCAGAGAAAGTTACTTTTGATGTGTTTTATTGAGATATCCATGGTACTTTCCAATTATTTTATGCCAAGAAAGGTAGTTCTTCACAAAAAATGATTTCTTTTGAAAACCACAAGTGTAACTTGTCAAACGTGAAGCATCATTTAAATCTATCCAAGGGAAGCTTCTGAGGGGGGCGGCACTGCTCCCAGCAGGAAGAAGAAAGCCCGGGACTGCACGGACTGGGACGAGGTGCGTGCGGCTGTCTCTCCCGCACACGGAGCAGACACGCAAGGTGCAGCTTCTTGGGCATCTGGAGAGGAATTCGCACCAATGTGCACCACCAGCAGACCCGCTCCCTGGAGGAACCAGCCCTGCTCTCAGGCTCTCAGGCGCCCAGCCCTGCGCCAGGGAGCCCCGCCTGCATCCGTTCTGAGAGTGGAGCCCTGCATCCGGCCTGGGAGGTGGCTTGAGGACCGGAAGGCCCAGCATGTGGCAGTCGGCTGGCCCTGGTACTCAAGGCACTGAGCCTCCCAGAGTCGGTTCCTCTTCTCCCTCAGGGACAAGCAGGTCCCCGGGGTGAAGTGAGCTTTAAATGAGGCAACACACACAGAGCACACAAGGCCATCGGTGCAAATGCACTTTCCACCCGGATGCCGTGGACTGGCCGGTTCCCGGCTCCAAGAGAGGCCTGGTCTCCACTCTTGCCCCGTCCTCTGCCGGCGAGCCAGGCCCCGGCCCCTCGGAGGGAATCCTGTGTAGACACACCGACTGCACACACATGAAATATGTACTTTCCTAGGCACTAGGGTTTTCAAAGGTGACTTCAGAAACAGTCCGCAAATACAAAGACAATGGGGAAGGAGGTGTTTTCAGATTAGACAGAAACCACATGAAAGTTGCCCCGGGAGTTGGGACGAGGTTTGAACTTGACTCAGCAGTGGGCGGGGGCTGATCCGCGAGGGAAAGCCGGATCTGAGGGCAGCCAGGAAGGGCGGCCGCCAGAGGCAGAGCCCGGAAGCCCCCGCCCCCCACCAGGGCCGGTCCCCCCTGGGAGAGTGGGAACACGGGGTCTCTGTGGCCCCAGGCAGGTCTTGCTGCAAGGGGCTTCGAGGGCTCAGGGGGCATCGCCCTAGAAGCCACACCCGGGAGCGAGAGGCAGGCCCAGAGGGTAACGCTGCGCCCAGCTCACAGGTAAGTCTGGCTTTGCCCTCGGGCTCCTACAGCGGGCACCTGAATCCTGCCACTCACTGCTCTTGACAAGAGGGGGTGAGGTGATGGACATAGGGGAAATGGTCTAAGCAAACACGTCACGAAAGCACAGGACTGAGCAGGGAGCACCCAAACCGGGGGTGTGCCCGTGGTGAGTGTCCAGCACGTGAGCACGCTGAGTCCGCACGCCGGCCCTAGGTCGGGGGTGGTGGGCTGGGTCTTACACACTTGACTCAGGCTGTGGGAACACGTGCAGTTGCTTTGTTTTCTACGTGAGGTCCAGACGTTAGCGGAAGCCCGGTGATGGTCTGTCCATCCCCTGTGAGACATCTGTGTGCACCTGCTCCATCAGGGATGAAACGGAAGTCCCGTGGGCCTCTCTGACCCCTTCCTTCATGCTGCTAATGCCCCCAAGGTCCTGCTCTCGGCTTGGGCCATTGCTGTCTGTCCGGCTGAGCCCACTGAGTGTGGCGTCAACCCTGACGCTTCCTATCTCTTCTTGTCCTATCTGCTAGACTTCAAAAATGGAACAGATTCTGCCTCCAGTGCCTTCCATGCTCGGGCTTTAACATGGTTCCTGCTTCTCTCAGCTTCTCCATGTGGCCACTTACTGACTCTATTCACAGCCTAGAATGGTGCTAACCCCCCCATTTCTCTTGGGGACCGTGGATGGGGACCCGGCTCACTCTGTCCCCTCCCTCCTCCTACCTCTAACCTCCCCGCTGCCCTGCACCAGAGGGCTGCACCTGGGGCCCTGCACACTGTCCCACATAAAAGTATGGCGAGTGGCCTTGGCCACCCGGCCCTGGATGGCCATCCAGCTCGGCGAGCTCTCCAGGAGGGCCTTGGCCCCGAAGGCAGCGTCAGGTGCTACCCCTGCATGGTGATGCTGGTCCTGGCCAGGTTCACGCCATTCCTCACAGCACGGCTGCCCAAGCTTTTTCCAGGCCGTGGCACATGGGGACACGAAGGTATCTGTGCCACGGGATGGAGTAAATGGCGAGGTCACTTCTGCAGAGACCCTGGGACAGCCCGTCCCCTCATTCCTAGCGCCCCGAGTGCCAGGGCAAACTGGTACATGCTGACACACTCCTGGGGTCCTCCTTCCATCCGAGCAGGGGTGGGGGGCTTTCTCTTAGTGGGGGTGATCTGTGGAGGAACCCCGGCCACGTGTCACCGTGGAAGCATTGCAGGCGCCAGGCCCGACAGCGGAGAGCTGGATGCACGGCGCTTGTCTGGACCTCCCTTCTCCCCAGGCAGGGGGTCGTGGGGCTCGGGCAGCCGGACCAGCTCTCTGTTCCATCGGAACGAGGAGGGGGACCCTTGGCCCCGCACTCCACCATCTCTGCCCTCTCTTCCTCCTTGGTCTGTGTCTCTGGTTTCCTTCTGTCCAGCAGGAGACGATCTGTCACCCTCTGGCTTCCTGGAGAGGCTAGGGTCCCTGCGGCAGCTCCCTGCACCCCTCCGCCCGCGTTTCTCTCTGTGACTTCCCGAGGAGGGGCAGCTCAGCCGGTTGACTCTCAGAGCCGGCTCCCAGCCTTTCCAGGGAAAACTGTCATAATGGATTAAGGGCTCTGTCTTCTTTCACACAATCCTTTATTAAAGTGCTTTTTTGCCTAAATTACACCATGCCTTTTGCCAAGAGGGGCTCTCACCTGGCACCCTGGTATTTGCTGCTTAGTCCTGCAGCCTGTGCCCTGCCCTGTGGCTCCCCGAGGGCGGGTGGCTCCCGTCCTGCCGGTGGTGGGCGCAAGTCTCCCCACGGCCAGTTCCATGCATGCAGGGCCGCTCGGCCGACCGGGTCTTCTCTCAGAGGGAGCACACCCAGCAGCCCATCCTGCTGGCCTGCGTGTATGTGAGCCTGGAGTTCACTGGTTAAAATGGGCGCCATTATTTGCAAAGGTCAGGGTGAGGCCCGCTGGGGGTAGCAGGGAGCCCCATCTGCAATCAAACAAGGACACGAATCAAGTCGGAGCCTGATGGTGTGCGGCATGTGGGCTGCATTCCCAGCTCTGAGGCTGTGGAGCGGGGCAGGCGTGGGGGGGCAGTGTAGGTGGGAACCCAGAGCTGCCCCTCCGTCCCCCCGGCTTGTCGAGAGTCCTGCTAGTGGCAGGTAGACCTTACTCGAGTCCACCCAAGGGCCATCGGAGCCCAAGAGTCATCGAGGCCCCAAGGGAAGCCCACGGGGTCAATGTGCCTTGGATAGCTCACTGAGAACATGGTCTTCCTCCCTCCTGTCTGTTCCTCAGCTGAGCGCCAAGGGGGGGCCTTCTCCCTTGCTTCCAGAACCTTCCAGCAGTTTCCTATTGCCTTTACCCTAGCTGGAGTCAGCTCTGTACACAGGGGAAGGCCGTTGGGCGGGGGCAGGGCGATGGCCTTGGCGCCCAGGGCTGGGGTGTCCCTCCGCCTGCAGATGCCGCCATGTCCCCAGCATGGATCCAGGACCATGACTCCCAAGTTCATCACGTTCACCCCCTGGCAGAAGAGAGTCTGATCCCGGCCTGCCTCAGGAGCTCCGTGTATACCCACAAGACTGCATCCTGTTAAGCACCAGGCTGAACTCGGGGACCACCCTGCCCCCAGCCCTCCCTATGCACTGCCCCATCCCCAAAGAAAAGTGGGGTACCAGGGTCCCAGCTCCGCATTGCTCTAATGGCCACATTCTGGCCAAAAGTAATATTTGTTCCTTTCAGAGTTTAACCCCATTCTTGTTTGTTCATTTTCAGTAACAAATTTCCAGTGCAGAAGCCTGGGGCACAGGAAATGGTCTGGCTCAAAATCCAGGTTAGGTTGCAGAATGTTGCCCCTCTGATATCATCACTTGGAGTACTCCAGGTCAAACTCGGAGTTTGAAATTCAATGTGAGCAGGTCTCTAACCCAAACTGTGCAAATCCACCACTCTGTGTGTGCGGGCGTGCCTCGGGATGAGGATGCTGAGCGCGCGAGGCACGTGCAGGGGTCGCACCCAGGGGTGAAGGTCCCCGCACGTGCAGGGTCCCAACCGGGGCTGAAAAACTTTTTGAGCTCGTTGTAGGTTTGCACTAGGCTTTCAGCTGTCACACGGAGTGATGGACTGTAGGTCCCTGGGTCAGGCTTGCCCGCGGGAGCACGGTGTGGGGTGCAGCATCTATCACACCCACCGCAGATCATACCTTCTTTGGAATCGTGAGTTTATCCCTCCAGGTGCTCCCGCGGATCAGTCGTCAGTGGTCTTTATTGCTGAGCAGAACTCCCCAGTGTGGCTGGACCCCGGCTTGTTTAACCATGTCCTGTTGAAGGAGGACATCCTGGTCGTTTCCAGTGTGGGGCCACTACAAATCAAGCTGCTACGAACACTTCTGTGCAGGTTTATATGTGAACAGCATGCATATGTTTTTAAGGACTAAAATGCTACCTAAATCCCTAAGTAAGTCATGGTCAGTACAGTGACAAGCCCATGCTGAACCAGTATGGCAGAGGGGGGAAGCCATGGTTCTTTGGGATCCCACAGACCTGGGTTTGAGTCTCAGCTCTGCTATTTGCTGGCTGTGCGATCTGGGACAAGGAGCTAACAACACGGAGCCTCGGTTTCCTCTTCTGCAAAACGGGGCAGTAACGCCCGTCCGTTGCTGCTGCTTGTTACGGTTCACTGAGCTGATCTGCGCCAGCACTTTGCACGGTGTCCTCAGCTAACGCCAGCACCTGAATTACCCCCTGCGAGGCCCTAGACGCTGCGGGGTGGGAAGGTGAGCCCCACCGCCCCAGTCACCTCTGGGCTTGCCCATGCCCACGTTGACTTCCCACCCCCGGCGGCTCCCTGCTGCAGCAAGCCGCCCCCGCCCCCCTCACGCCTCTCAGATGACCTCCTGCTAAAGACTCCTGCGCTTAGAAAACGTGTTCTTACTCATTTTATGAATATTCTTATCAAAAAGCATCACCCACTCAACTTTACTTTAGGAGCAGGGTTATTTCCTTTTTCTTCCTAAAGCAAAGACACCTCCTTGCCAAGGCAGGGACATTTTTATTGGTTCATTCCAGCCCAAATAGATCATTTAGATTTATAAGAAGCACGCCCAGTGCCAAACCCTTCGGGCACGTGTACCAAACAAGGGGTCAGGATCAGCATCAAACCTTTCCCAGAACTCCGCTCTCGGTGCCCAACCTCCCCACGCGTGGGAGAGGAGGGGTCCCGCTGCTGAGGCTGTGAGGTGCCAAGTGCCCACCGGAGTCTGCAGACCGTGGGGAGGGAGTATGGGCGAGTGGTTTCTAGGAACCGGGATGCACCGGCTCTGCAGAGAGTTGGCCCTATTGAATCGTTCTCTCCAGGGCTGCTCCCGGAACGTAGCCTTTCCTGTGTCCTGGAAAGGGTCTCAGGGCCTCTGGCGAAGCAGCACCCCACGGGCGGGGTCGCACCAGTGACTGTGAGGCCAGGCTGGTCTCTCTGCTCCTCTTGAAGAAGATTCTGAAACCGAAAACGCCACTGGGCCAAATGGAGCTTTTTGTTCCAAAGGATGAATTTGCTGGGGAACTGGGGGGAAGTCAGGTGTCTGTAGCTTCCCCCCGGTACTTTCCAGTTTCAGGATCTTTCTATAGTAGTGTTGGCAAAACGCGACGGCAACTAGTTTCGGCGCGATCGCGTGGGGAAGGGGTAGCAACTTCTGCCCCAGCACAGACTAGCAGCCGCAAAGTCAAGGGCGAGCCCAGCTCCGCGCAGACGGGAGGGGCGGTCAGCAGGCGGGACGCTGCCTCCGTGAGGCAACCAGACAGCCGGGCGGGGGCGGGGGCGGGGGCCGCAGGGTGCTCACCCATGCTCATCCACCTTTATCAGCTCTCCGTTGGGGAAGACTGCAAAAACGGTTGCTTGCACACCTTACGCTGGCCTCTCGCGCGAGGGCGGAGGTGACTCTGGTCTGACACAGGCCCCGAGAAGCCGTTTCCTGCAGCCCCTCCGTGTGGCAGATGGAGAATCTTCCAGCCCCTCCCGGCTGCTTGCTGCCCTCAACGCTCGTGGTTGTTGTTCTTTGGAAACAAGAAGCAAACAGGTTTGCACGTGCAGAGCGAAGCAACGCCGAGGGGCAGTGCCCACCGGGGACCCAGGACTCTGTGTCGCATCCTCCAGGCTCCCGGTGTGAGAAACGGCTCCGCGCGAAGCGTGGCTGCGTTATTTATGCAACTGCCTTGGCAAGACTGTCTTCCTTGGCAGCCTGGTGAGCCAGAGCACAGCTCGGCGCCAGGAAAGCCTGTGAGCCACGCGCACAAATCCGAGGTTCAGCCTGCTTCCCGGGGCCCTGGTCCCCACTGGTCACGCCACTCTAACAGTGCCCAGAACGCTGGCCTCTCAGGGTCACGGGTGCTGCCGTCCCCTCCGTGTCCTGGGTTCCTCTTCCCTAACGAGGGACCAGAGGAGCTGCTCCCGCACCCCTTGTTCTCTGCGCTGCCCACGAGGACCATTCGGGGGGCAGGAAAGGTGGACGGGGCCGGGGGGCCAGCTGGTCCACCAGCCAGGACAAGCACAGCATTAGCACCTGTCATCTGCGCCAGCCCCGCGGTGCTCTGCGGCTCCGGGAAGCTGGATCGGTTGTCCCTGTTTGACAACCAAGGAAACCGAGGCAGGACAGTTAAGTGACCTGCCCAGGCAGGGAGGCAGCATGGTGTCAGTAGCTGGGAGTGTCCCACGCCCGTGAGCGACGGTGGCTTCGTCTTGTGGTGTTGGTTCCAGGCGTGTGGCTGGACACCGAGCACAGGCGGTGAGCAAGGGTGTTTCTAAGCCACCGTCGACGAGACCGTCCCAGACGGACGCGCCATTGTTGGACGGACGGGGGGCGGTGTCCACCTGCGAAGCACAGAGCCCTTCAGGAGTCCTCCCGCCGCCGTGGAGGCAGCCCCCACCTCCCCGCGCCAACTCAGCTTCCAAAGGAGCTACGGTCTGGCCAAGCTGCACTCTGACCTGGCTTCCGTCAGGATGACTGAGGACCCCGAGGAGCTTTTGTTCATTATATTGGAAATGAAAACTGAAAAAAAAATTAAAAACACTTATTGATTCATTTAAAAATAAGAATAATAACAAGTTTCATAGTTTCAGCTTTTACGGTTATGTGTAGAATCCAATTTGAGCTAATTTTTGTATCCGGTAGGCAGGGGTTTATGTTCCTTTTTTTTTTGCATGTGGTTGCCCCATAGCCCCAGCACCATGGGTTGGAAAGACTACTCATTCTCTACGGAATTGTCTCGGGATCCCTTTTGAAAATTTCTTGACCATAGATGTGAGGGTTTATTACACTCAATTCACTTTCGTTGATCTACTATATGCATCACACCAATACTGTACTCCCTTGGTTACTGCAGCTTTGTAGTCGGGTTCCAGTCAGGAAGTGTGAATTTTCCAACTTCATTTTTTTTCAAGGCTGTCTAGACTATTATGGGTCTTTTTTCATCTCCATATGAATTTCAGGATGAGCACATCAATTTCTGTAGGAAAAAGGCATCTGCGATACTTACAGGAATTGTGTTGAATCTGCACATCAATTTGGGGGATTGTTGCCATCTTAACAAAATTAGGTCTTCCAATAAATGCCATGGATGACTTTTCATTTTTTAGGTCCTTAATTTCTCTTGACAATGTTTTATAGTTTGGAGGGTGTAAGTTATGTACTTCTTGTGTTAAATTTATTTCTAAGTATTTTATTCTAGGTAATGATATCATAAATGGAATTGTTTTCCTGATTTTATTTTCAGATTGTTCATTGCCAGTGTATAGAAATACAATAGATTTTTGTATATTGATTTTGTATCCTACAACCTTGCTACACTAGTTTACTTTTACTTATTTTTATTTTTTTAACAGTAAAAAATGTAATTAGTGTTTAAGACAATGGAGAAAGAAGTTTCAAAAACCATTGCATATGTTAATTGCCAAGTTAATTATCTATATAAGTGCTATTGACATTTTTTATTACTTTCAATACTTTCTTTAGTAGAATCATTAAGATTTTCTGTATACAAGGTCACGTCATCTGTAAAAAGAGAGAGTTCCTTTCCAAATTATTCTAAAAGGAGAGTTCCAATCTTTTTCTCCCTCCCTCCCTCCCTTCCTCCCTCCTTCCTTTCTTCCTTCACCTGTAGTTTTGTTTTCTGTGATTTCTTTTTCTGGTTTGATATTAGGGTGATATTGGTCACGTAGAATAAATTTTTGAAATAAACTTTGAAACAATATTTTTGGAATAGTTCGTGAATAATTGATATGAATTCTTTAAGAAATATTCAGTAGAATTCACTAGTGAAGCCATCTGGTCCTGGAATTTTTTTTTTTTTTTTTTTTTTAGATAGAGTGCAGGCTCTGTGCCCAGCATGGAGCCCAATGCAGGGCTCAATCTCATAATCCTGAGATCATGACCTGAGCAGAAATCAAGAGTTGGACACTTAATCAAATAAACCACCCATGTGCCCCTGGTCCTGGACTTTTCTTTGCTGGATGTTTTAAAATTACTAATGATATCTCTTTATTTGTTATAGGTCTATTCAGATTTTTTTGTTTTTTCTTGAGGAAGTTCTGATAGTTTGGATCTTTCTAGCAATTTGTCCACTCTGTTTAAATTATCTAATTTGAGACAAACCATGAGAGACCATGGACTCTGAGAAACAAACTGAGGGTTCTAGAGGGGAGGGGGGTGAGGGGATGGGTTAGCCAGGTGATGGGTATTAAGGAGGGCACGTATTGAATGGAGCACTGGGTGTTATATGCAAACAATGAATCATGGATCACTACATCAAAAACTAATGATGTACTGTATGGTGACTAATATAACATAATAAAATAAAATTTAAAAAATAAATTATCTAATTTGTTCACATGTAGTTGTTCATAGCACTATCTTTTTTTAAAGATTTTATTTATTTGAGAGAGAGAGAGACAGCAGGAGCGAGGGGGGACGGGCCGAGGGAGAGGGAGAAGTGGGATCCCCACCGAGCAGGGAGCCCAATATGGGGCTCTACCCTAGACCCTGGGATCATGAACTGAGCTGATGGCAGACGCTTAACTGACTGAGCCACCCAGGCGCCCCTTATAGCACTATCTTATAATACTTTTTATTTCCACAAGATTGGTAGAGAGGTCTCTCTTTCACTACTCATCTTAATGATTTGAGTCTCCTAGCCAAAAGTTTGTCATTTTTGTTGATCTTTACAAAGAATTAACTTTGTTTTCCTAATTTTCTCTACTGTTTTTCTATTCTTTATTTATTTCTGATCTATCTTTATGATTTCCTTCCTTATTTGCTTTAGGTTTAGTTTTCTCTTCTTTTTCTAGTGTCCTATCATGGAAATGTAGGTTATCATTGATACCTTCTTTTTTTTTTTAAATATAGGTAGCTACAGCTATAAATTTCCCTCTATGTACTGCTTTAGCTGCATCCCATAAATTTTGGTATGTTATGTTTTTTACTTTCAGTCACATCAAAGTATTTTCTAATTTCCCTTGGGATTTTTTATTTTGCTCATTTGTGCCTTAGAATGTTATTTAATATCCACATAATTTTAAATTTACCAAATTTCTTTGTGTTACTGATTTTTAATCTCATTCCATTGATGTTGCAGAATATACTTCATATGATTTATATCCTTTAACATTTATTTGGGCTTGCTTTATGTTCTTGCACATCATCCATCTTGGAGAATGTGCCATGTGTACCTGACAAGAATGTGTATTCTGTTGTTGTTGCACACCTCTTGGACACCTGTTAGGGCTGCTCGAATTACAGTGCTGTTCAAGTCTTCTATTCACTTGTTGATCTGCCTTGTTGTTCTGTCCATTCTTAAAAGTGGATTATCAAAGTTTCCAACTGTTGTGGAATTTTCTATTTCTTGCTTCCATTCTGTTAGTTTTTGTTTCATGTGTTCTTGGGCTCTGTTGTTAGGTGCATACACGCTGATAATTCTTATACTTCCAGATGGATTGACCCTTTCATCATTACAAAATGTCCCCCTTTATGTCTAGTCACATTTTAAAATATTAATTTATTTGACCTGATGTTAGTAAAGCTGCCCCCAGATTTTGCAATTATGGTTTGCATAGTGTATATTTTTCTATCCTTTTACTTTTAACCTATTTGAATCTTTGAATCTATATGCATGTCTTGTAGGAAGAATAGTTAGTTAGATCTTTGTTTTTTAATCCACTTTAACAATCTGTCTTGATTATATTGTTAATCCTTTTACAGTTAGTGTTAGTATTGATATGGTTAGATTTATGTCTACCATCTAATTTTTTTCTATATGCCTGTGTCCTTTTTGTTCCTCTATTTCTCCTTTAGTGCTTTCTTTTGCTCTAAGCACTATTTTCTAATATAACATTGTAATTTCTGTAATGATTCTCACCATATATATTTTTTGTCTATAAGAGACTCATTTTACTTTATTTGTATTATTTATTTTTTAATTTTATTTTATTTAAATTCAATTAATTAACCTATAGTATATAATTAGTTTCATAAGTAGAGTTGAGTTATTCATCAGTTGCATATAACACCTATATATTTTTAAATTATTTTCTTAGTGGTAGCTGTAGGGTTCACAGTATACATCTTAAGTTAGAATCAACCTCAGATTTATATGAAAAATTCAGGGAGATATTAAGATGTTACACCTACATAGCCCCCCCCCCCGCATTATACATATTGCATCTATAGATGTTACAAAACTAACAGTACGTTGCTATAATTATTACTTTATATAATTGTATATCTTTTTTAAAAAGCTGGTAGAAGAAAGGAGAGCAAATATATATTTTTGATGTTCATTATATTAATCTTCTTATCATTTCTTGTTCTCTTAATTTATTCCTGCAGATTCAAGTTACCATCTGGTGTTATTTTCTTACTTTAATATAGCTTTACTACCACTCACCTCCTGTGTGTATTGTCAAATATATTACATAGTTATGTCACAGTCCCAACAATATGATTATATCATATTATTTTATATAATTGCTTTTTAAATTGGCTAAGAGAAGAAAGGAGAAGATATATGTAATTATACTGTCTTTTATAATTACTTACATAATTACCTTTACCAGCACTCTTGTGTGTGTGTGAATTCAAATTACCATCTGGTGTCACTTGCTTCCAGTCTGAAGAACTTCTTTTAGCATTTTTTGTAAGGTGGGTCTACTAGCAACAAATCCATCTGTTTTTGTTTATCTGGAAATGTCTATTTCACCTTCCTTTTTTCAGAGATAGTCTTTCTAGATATAACAGCCTTGCTTGATAGCTTTTTTCTTTCAGCACCTTGAATATGCCATCCACTGCCTTGTGGCCTCCATTGTTTCTAATGAGAAGTTAGCTGTAAATCTTACTAGCGTTCCCTTGTAAGTGACAGGTCATTTCTCTCTTGCTGATTTCAAGATTTTCTTTGCCTTTCAACATTTTTATTATGGTGCATCTGTTTGTGTCTCTCTTTGCATGTATCCTACTTGCAATTGATGAATTTCTTAGATGTATAAATTAATATTTTCCATTGATTTGGGGAAGTTTTCAGCCACTATTTCTTTGAATATTCTTTCTGCTCCCTAGTGTCACTTCTCTCCTTCTGGTGTCCCCATTATGTACATGTTGGTGTGCTCTGTGTATTCCACATTTCTCTAAGGCTCTGTTAATCTTTTCTCTTTAGATTGCATACATGTCTATCAATCTTCCTTAAAGTTCGCTGATTCTTTCTTCCGCCAGCTCAAATCTACTGTTGAACCCTTCCAGTGAATTTTTCATTGTGCTCATTATATAATTTTCCATTCCAGAATTTCCATTTGTTGTTTTTTTATCATTTCAATTTCTTTATTGAAATTCTCTGCTTGATGAGACATTGTCATTATACCTTCTTTTACTTCTTTAAGCATAGTTTCTTTTAGTTCTTTGAACATAGAATAGCTGCTTTGAAGTCTTTGTTAAGTCTAACATCTGAGCCCTTTCAAAAACAGTTTCTGTTGCCTGATTTTTTTATATATGGGTCACACTTTCCTGTTTCTTTGCATGTCTCATGATTTTTTGTTGAAAACTGGACATATTAGGTCATATATTTTAGCAACTCTGGGTGCTGATTCTTCCATCTGCAGGGTTTGTTATTATTTGCTTGCTTATTTGTTTGGGGGCTTGACTCACAGTGTGCGACCTCTGATGTCACTCCCCAGAGGGCACAGTCTTGGGCATGTGTTCAGTCACCCTAGGATGACAGTGGTTTCAGCAGAGCCTTCTCTGACTGTCTTTTTCCCTGTTCTCTCTGTTAAGTTGTCTTCCTCTGTTGGTATCACACTCAGCTGTTAGCCTCCACTGATGCTGGCTCACTGCTCTATTGTTTTTGACAATGCCCCTGGGCATAAACGGCCACAGTCAGGTTCAATTAAACTCATGCCCCTTTGCTGAGTATTTGGGGCCTGTCTCTGAGTCTTGTTCCAGTCCCAGGGAGGCTCTTAGCGATCTCTCTCACTTGTTTTCTCTGGTAAACTATGAGCTGATCTGTAGTTCATGCTTGTATTCATGAAGCTACCAGCTTCTTCTTAATTTCTTACTACTAAAATCCCCATCACTTTTGACAACACCTGTAGGTTGATCTTCTTCATGTTCTGTTCCAAATAAAGGCAGTGTCCTTGGAAAGAGCTACAGGGCTCTCTGTTCTCGAGGCCTATTCCTACCTCTGCATCCCCTCTCTGGAACTGGGGGAGGGGACAGTGGCCTGCTTCTTTTGAGTGACACCCTTGCTTTACAAGCAGGGCACTGGGCGGGGGTGTTGGCCTCTGGTGTTGGCTTGCTTCTCTTGGAATGGAACCTCTGCCCTATAAGTGTGCTGAGGTAAGGGTGACTGCAGTCCATAGTCTTGGTGTGCTGTACCTGAGCCAGAGCTTTTGAACTACGAGTGGGTCCTGGGTAGAAGAAGAGATCCCTAACCTCTCAGCTGCTCTTGCCTGGGATCCAGCTTCTACAACACACAGCCGAGAGAAATAAGAAATGCTGGTGGCTTGGCCCACCCAGGGAATAACTACAGCCCTAACCTGACTTCTGAAATATATATGGAATATATATGTGTATTTGGCCAATATATACATAGGGCCAAATGTTACATTTATTGCTAGAGTGTTGTAGGTGATTAATAAATATTTCTTGAGGAAAAAATGTCAATGGATGGAATGAGAAGAAGACAAGGAGGACTCCAGTTTGGAGTATTTTATGTGGAGGCCAGCAGATTATCTCATGGGGTGGTGTCCTGACCGAGAGGTTGGGCTGGGTGATCTTTAAGGTCCTTTTGGATGATGAAACTCCATGACTCTAAATCCAGATGTGAAACCCATCTGAACCACACATCTAAGCAGATGACTCCATACCAGTACAACCCAGTCCTTGGCACTGAACAGAAGAGGTTCTTCTTCAGTTGCCCACCTGTCTTGGGTTACCTGTGTGGGGTTTTTCTACCAGTGGGGGCCACGCTTATGTTTCAAAACAGCACTTGGGAAGTCATTGCAAGTCTTCCCATCTGAACTAATGCTTAATGCTGCCATGTCATGATGCATGTGACGGTGGCCCTGTGACTCCCCTCCCTGGTCGGCTCCCACAAATGCCCCTTCCTGGTTGTGCCAGCATGCTCTTCACTGAACATCTTTTGTCCTGACCTGCATCCTCCACCCCCCACAGTGATTTGTCTCCACATGCAGGGAAAGCATGAACCTGAGGAGAGGTGAGCAGCCACGATTTGTTGTGACTGGGGAGGACTCAACAAGCCTTGCTTATCCATGGTCCCCTGTGAAGTACCAAACTCTATACTCTACTAATTTCTTTGTATCAGTGCTGCCAGAAAGACATTTTTTGTTGTTGTTCACATAGCTTGTTGCTGCTAAGATTAATTCTCTGTGTAAGAAAGATGCTCTGTCTTGGTGTTAGTGAAGTGCACAAAAACTTGCAAACGTATTTTTGTATCTCAGATGTCACGTCAACATAGACTGTAGATCCTCAAGGATCACTTCATGTGTTCTAACTGGCCTAATGAGTATAGGAAACCACAAATGAGGCTCAGCAAATAAATACATCTTCACATGGTTCTGCCTCTTTGTTCTTTCCTCGCTGTAGCCAGAAAGAACAGTGAGGAAATTCAGGCTCTTGTTTATGGCTCTGTTGTGAAATAGAATTGTTATCCCCGGTTAGATCGCTTGCCTTCAGTGAAAGTATCAATATACAATAGTATTGCCCAAGACTGTTGCCCATGATAGGATAAGCAGGGCATGTGGAATCCAAACACATGACCTTCTAGTAACAGGTACTAATGAAATAAGAGCAGCTTTCTTGAAACAAATGATCGCTGTGATTAGTAAGTGTGTCTTGGATCCTGATGAATGAATCAGCTAATTAGTCACCAGCCACCTACACTAATACAGCAAAAATGTGAAGTGGCTTTGGGCAGGGAGGGTCACACTGGGGGAAGCTGGGTGCGGGGGACATGGGAACTTCCTGGGCTATTTTTGTAACTTTTTCTACAAATCTAAAATAATTTCAAAATGAAAAGTTTATTTAAAAAATATAACAGCTCTAAAATTATCTTAGAGGGTAAATTAAAGTTAACATAATCTCTTCTATCAGTGCACTGAGAAGTGGAACAGAATTATGTGAACTCCAGGGGGGCAGTCAGCAGTCCAGATCCTCATAGGCTCTACTCACCGGTCATGTGGCCACGGGAAGGTCAGCTTTCCCTCTGGCCTCAGTGGTCTCATCTGGAAAGTGACATGTCGGACCCGGGGTCATCTCTGGAGTTCTCTCGGCTGGACACTGTGATTGAATGTGCAACTCAGCTATATGGGGGCGGGGGGAGGCAAAAACCTCTAAAAGGTCATCCTCTTCTGTGGAAATCCAGCTGGTTCCCTTTAAGTGGCAGCAAAAATAAGATGCTCCAAACCTGCTCAATAGCTGGGAAGAGTGCAAATTAATCCGTTTGAATTGCTAATTGGGGATTTAGTTGGCTGCACTGAGGGCTATGGGATGAAGCCTGGGTTTTGCTCTTTTCCAAAGGCAGGGAAAAGATTCTCTCTCCAGGGACCCTGATGTCCTCATATGTGAAATGCAGAAACTGACAAGAAAGCCAAGGAAGCACTTTGGCTTAGTCCTCAAAGGGTTGTATTCCAAGCCTATACCCCTGTCCTCCAGGGCAGTTCAAATGCCCCCTCACCTTCCATCCATAAGAAGAGTCTCTAATGTGGGTGTTATCTGGGTTAGAGGAGCTTCTGCTCTGACCTAGACTTCAGAGTAAGGATGGAGCCATACACACGCGTGCACGTGCTCCTCCAGGTGCTGGCGGCTGCAGAAGAGCCTCGCAGGCATGGCGGGCTTCGTGGAAGAATTGTGGGTGGCTGTCAGGTGACTCAGGTGTGTTCAGGGAAGATTCTCTTCAAAACATCCACCTGTGCCAAGTGCCCGAGAAGTTCCTTGTTGCTGTTGTACTTCTATGGATAAAGGGATTAGTCTTTACTAAAATATCCTTAGGAGACAGAATTTATTAAGCTATCATTTGTCATGTACATGCTGATGTGACATGATTAGTTCCCTTTTAACATGTGGGCTAGCCAGGAAGATATTTGGATGAAGGAGGAGGAAAGAAATAGAACCTGAGCACCCTATACTCCCAGAAGCAGGGGCCAGGGGAGAGGAAGGATGGGGGCAAGTGCTGGAGGCAGACTTCATTTCTCAGTTCCTGAGGGTGACAGCACACTGTTGTGCCTCAGCCTTGCCTTCTGCAGAAGGGGTTCACATTGGTATGGATCCAGATCTTTGAAATGTGAGGATGGAGGGTCTGGTGCTGGGATGTTGGGGGAAGCCCCGAGCCACCTTGTGCTCCCAGCAATTCAAGGTAGGAAAATATGAATTAAAGTAGGAAGGTACCTTTAATACCTTACAGGCATTAATGATCTGATGCTTCTTTGTGATCCTCGTGGCACAGTTGAGTCTAGAACCCAGTCCTTTTGAGCCCTAGTCAGATAAAGGGACAGCAAATTAGTGAAGAATGGCACTGGGCACAATTGAGATGCTGATGAAGTTGGCCATGTATCTTTCCAGCCTCTTTTGGAACCTTCAGGTCCCTGTTTGTGTAGGGTTCCAGTACCTTCCTACAAAATCCCTGTGCCCTCAAGCTACCTTCTGATTATCATAAAGCCCTCCTGAACCTCTCCTCCTCAGACAGTCCTTCAAGCTAACTTCTCCTGCTCCCTGAGACTTAACCACTTATGTCTCAGTCCTTAAAAACTCAACCTCCATGTGAATGAATTTGTCTGATTCATTTAGTTTGCCATGTTTAGGGCATTACAAGCTACCCTTCTTGGGATCAACATGGAACATTTTACCTTTGTGAAACATTTTACATCTTTTTTCTTGTTGGAGTTTCATAATATCTCAGTTAACCAGCCCAAATGTTGGCAGTAAAACATGGAGTAGAATTTAGGGCTCCTGAACTCCAATGCCCAAGTCTGTCGACACACCATGTGGAAAAATTAACATATTTGCATTCTATTAAGGTCCAGTGAATGATTTTATACAAGTGCCCTGGGAGAGGTTCTGGGGCTGTCAGAGCAGCCTTGAAGAGCCTGAGTCCTTGAAATCGTAGCCTGAAGTCAGCTGGCCATCCTGCCTGAACATTTGGTACTTGTTTCTGCCTCTTCATCTCAAAAACTGAACCTCCAAATGACTCCCCACCCCCACCCCACCCGCTTTCTCTGTGGATCGCACATCTTGTTTTGCTCATAAGTTGTTCCCTTGTCTGTGCTTTATTTCCCCAAGGAGAATGCAAGATCCTGGACTGTAAGCAGCCTCTCTTCTTGCTGAGCACTTGCTGTGCTTCTGAGTGGCACAGAGCAGGTGCTCACCAAAACTTGTTGAGCTGAATAGGGCACAACATGCTTGCTGGATGAGTCAGATGAAGGTGTGCTCCTCCAGAATATACCACAGGGGGTACGTGATGTCCTGGGACTGACGTTTTAACAAACACAGAAATTACCCTCAAAATGGATGCTGTGTCTTTTACAGGATCCCTTGGGTAAGCCATATGCTTACCCCATGTTTTAGCAAGTGGGCAAATGCTTACTCTTGGAACGCCTCTTTTGGAATTGACTTTGGCATTTCTTTGGATTAGCCTCAATATTGGCAAATCTTCATCTTTTGAAGGTACACTTGGATTTTGGAAATGGTTAAGTCATTTGGAGCCAACTCTTATGAAAAAGGTTAATAATTAAGCAGGATGATGCCAGTTTTGAATATATAAACAAACAAAAAATTAAATGACTTTAAAGCAACTAACTGGATATTTCAGTATGCTTTATATGGTATTTCTTGAAGGAAAAATATTCAGTCAGATATGCCTTTCTTGTAAGGCCAAGTGCTGTGCCTCACCAAATCACCCAAACATTAATTTGGATGTGCCTCCAAGTACTTGAGGAGGGGGGTCTTATCTTTTCACGTCTATCCTTCTCTTGGGGCATAGTGCTTGGCTCATGGTCAGTGTTTAACAAAAGATTTTGAACAAATGAATGAACGAATGACCTTGGGCATGTTATTAAAAATCAGTATGATTATTTTACACCAACGTGTGTGTGTGTGTGTGCACGTGTGTGTTCTTTGTTATCTAATGCTGCATTGTCACAAAAACATAATGGCTTAAAATAGCAATCAGTGTTTTTTAGCTGTCACTGTCACTCTTGGCCAGGTATTTGGGAAGGACCCAATGGGGGCATTTCTCACTTAAGATCTCTCATAGACTATCAGTCAGGTGTTGGTCAGGCCCCAGTCTCATCTGAAGGCTGGACCGGGGCTGGGTGACTCACTCCCAGGGCAGTGCCCACACACAGCTTGCACGTTGTTGCTCAGACCCTCCTTGCATGGCCTTCTTCAAGGGGCTGGTTGAGTGTCTTTGCTGCATGTGGCTGCTTCCCCTGATGAGCCACACAGGAGACATAGGCAGAAGCCAAAATGCTTTTTATGACCCAGCTTTGATGGCCTCACTCTACACCCTGTACCACATTCTGTTGGTCATGCAGGGCCAGTCCTCCTTCACAGTGGGAGGCTGGAAGCTCCCTCTCCCTCCACTCCCCCCACATATATCCACTCATTCAACACATGTTTATTTAGCCTCTACTATATGTTAAGTATTAAAGTTTGGCACTGAGGATGTAACAGTGAATAAGTCGTGACCCTGTACTCAAGGAGCTCACTGCTTGGGGGGCATCATTTGACCACAGTGTGTTAAGGGTTATGGTTGGGTACACATGAAGACCCAGAGGAAACACAGATAAGTTGATCTGGGGGTTCACCGGGACCTGAGGGACCAACATGAGTTACTTGGGCAAAGGTGAAAGAGAAGGGGCCGCAGGAGAAGGAACTGTCTGGGCAAGAGGCATGGAGTCATGTGTAAATATGAAGTGTTTAGGGAACTACAGGAGTTTGACCTGATCAAGCCAAGAGACACATGTAGGGAAATGGTGGGAGATGTGGTAAAGGTCAGCTGGAGCAGACCCTATGAAAGACTGAGCTGGATAGGGATAGCACAGGATCTATGTTTTGGAAAGATCACTCCATCACAGGTGGAGGGTGGATTAGAGACAAACCAAATGGAGACTGGTGGGTCTGTAGCAAGAATCTAGACCAGAGCTGATGTGAGCTCAAACCAAAGCAGTGGGAGTGGCTGGGGGTTGAAGACGGGTGGTGAACCTGAGAGGTGCTAATGGACAGACTCCCTGAGAGCAGGAATGATTGGACGTGAGGGTGAGTGGGTAGCCAGAGTCCAGACGGCAGCTAGCCTTGGTTGTGGAACTGAGTGGATCAAGTTGGGGAGGTAGACTGTGCTGGCTGATGGCAAAAAGTATGATTTAAAATTCACATATACTTTGTTGTCTGTAGAGTGAATAGTATTTTCTATTTCCACAAAACCATTTTGTTTCTATTTTTAGATAATTGCTTTTCTCAATGTTGAAGAAGTGAGTAATTTAAATAAAGATATTTACACTTTAAGGTTTTCTTAGTACTTCCAAACAGAGACATATGTGTAAATGCTAAGCAGAAGTTTCAAATCAAACCTTCTTGTTTTTCCAGTGCTCATTGTTGGGGCGATTCACGAGGGTGTTTGCCTTCCATCCTACCTCAGAGGAGATTTCTGGATTCTAGACTAAATGTAAACATGTTACTTATGTCATGGGATTAGAAAATAAAAATGTGAGATACCCAGTTAAATTTGAATTTCAGGTAAATAATGAGTACTTTTTTTTTTTTTTATAAGCATGCCCTGTGCAATATGTGGGAAAATCAAATTTAATTGGGCATTCTCAATTTTATCTGACAACCCTACATGTGGGACATTTCTTCCAATGACTTCTGGACATTTCTTGCAACAAAAGATCACTAAAAATCCAAATGGAAATGGGAGCTAGTATAGTGTTGGACATATTGCAAGTTCTTAAATAATTATTAGGAGTTTTGAGAAAATGATATCCCGTGTTTAGATAGGATGGTTCAGCTGCTTCTATCACTTGAACTCCATTACACCCTTTATGACCAACAAGAAGACACGTTGACACATTTTAAGCCCTCCCAAGGGGCCCTGCCTCATGGCAGCTTTAATACCTATAAATTATTTTTGCTCTTTCAGGCACAAGCCTGAGTAAACAGATGAGATTCGTTCTTTGCCTGAATGTCAATGAGGCTGGGGGCTCTGTTGGCTGCAGCCAACCCCTAGCATGGCAAGAGCTCTCTGTGGGAACACTCAAGTGGCAACCCCAGGATTTTTCACTTGGGCTCAAGACGTCTTAAAGGAAGTGAGGACATGAAGACCACATGGAGCCTTGTGGGTTAGAACTGGCTTCCTGAAGTGCCCTTTGAAGTCTAAATGCTGGAGGAACGGGTGGTCCATTAGCAAGAGCCACTAACTATGTCCTGATAGCTGGCTTAAGCTGTCCTCTGGACCCTGAAATGAGCACATTGTGGTGTTCTGGCAATCGTGAAGGTGGACCAGTTCACCCTCATCCTCTTGCCTGTTCCCAAATGCCAGCAGGCCCCCTTCTGAGGGATGGCTGGAGCAGAGCGAAACAGGGAAGTTGGAGCCCATGACGTTGCCTTCCTTTCTTAAATCAGTTGAAGAGAACTGTTTCAAAGGCACAAGGTGACTGTTCCATGACCCAAACCAAATGCCCTTGCAACACCATTTCTTGTGTTTAGACCCCTGCCACCCAGTAGTGCGATCCATGGACCAGCCTCACCTAAGAGCTTCTTAGAAATGCAGAGTCCTGGGCCCCACCTCAGACCTGCTGAATCTGACCTTGCATTTAACGAAATCTGCATGACCACAGTGAAATTTGTTTAGGTTTAGGTAATTGTGATTGATCGTCCTAGAGGGAGAGCCAGGGCACCTATTTCTCCACCCTCTCTGCAGTGGCCGTCCAGAATGCCACATCTGAGGGGGACTCTCGGTACCTAAGGACAGCACAGGCCCATGTGTACAAAGTCTCTGCCCTATGCAACTATGGCTAATGTCTCTGGCCAATCGAGGCCCTAGCCAAGCAGGCCTAGCCATCCCAGCTGTAGTTCAAGCTCCTCGTTTTATAAATGAGAAATGGTGGCCAAGAGGGGAAGTTACCAGCCAAAAGTCAAATAGCTCTCTGAATATTTGTCCAAAGTTCGAATAACAGTGGCAGATCAGAGGCCAGAAACCAGGTTTTCTGACTCCCATTCCAATTTTCTTGACACTTCATCTAGAAAAACGGAAGTAACAAGAATGCTGTATCATCTTGGTGCCATCAACGGGCCTTTGACGGGGCATTGAACCAAGAACAGAGCCTCCATGGTGTGTTTCGTGTGCTATTCAGAGAAAATAAATATAACACTTGAGCCCAAAGGCTCCTGCTTAGGCCACTGTTGACTGAGCAAAGGTCCACACTTGAACGTGAAATAGCAAAGTTAGGGGAGTGTACAGGAGTTTCTACAACAGCCTTGTTCTTGAAAAGGGCATTGAAGAGTCATCTTGTATTTGGGACCGTACAAGTCTCAACCATTCTTCCCTAAAGTGGAGACGCACCTGTAAAGAGAATTAACTGCCCATAATTTGCTGCATGAGGATGACCTTGTAGATTTGAGTTTCCTGAAATTGGGAATAACGTAGGACTGAAAGGGAAGAGGAAAGAGAGAATTTGGAGTGGGAGTAAAGAGTCCCAGAGCCAGGACGACTTCTCGCGGCCCTTTGCCTCTCGGCAGAGCACGTGTTCTGGGGCTCACATGGCGGCCGCAGAGACAGGCGGGCCTGTGCCTTTCGGCACCCAGCCTGGAGCTCGGCCGTGAGGCCCATCTGGACGGGCGACTTCAAGGAAGATTCAAAACTGCTTTGGAACTGGTCGGACAAGCGTTAGCGCCTGGAAAGCCGCTCACTGCTGTTGACGCTCAACTGCACAGCTCACGTCTTCGTGCTTGGGTGGCCAGCAGGACAAACCCTGGGAGCAGGTGGAAGGCGCTGCCATGGTGTCCGGGCCTCCCTCTTCACTCACCCTCATTGTAAGGGTCTTCTCCCCTGCCCTCTTCATCCCCGCAGCGCACCTGTCAGCTGAAGAGACTGCGGCTTCTCTCCCCCTTCGTGAGGCTCAGAAGGGCTTCCTCTCCTCCCTTCAAAATAGAGGAATAAGGCCCATCTTGGGGTTTCTTTGCAAAGTGGGCAGCCCTTTCAGAGCCCTTGGGAAAGCTCCCAGTAGAGAATTCAAGGCAGGGTGGAGGAATACATGTGCTTCTGGGCTTAGGAGGTTGTCTTTGGCCTGAGCCTTCGAGAGATTGAGCAGACGTTTCCCTGGAGTCACGGAAACTAAATGTGTCATGCTTTGCCTATGAAAACTATTGGCCGAATTGAAGAAAGTTACCAACTGGCCAGACCTCGCTGGGAACCGATGTGCTAAATCTTGCCCGAGGGCTTTATTCTGTTAGCACGAAAGAGCCCCGTCTGAATGTGGTGCCCTGTATAGTATTACTGATCAGCCAGGCACCATCATAACCCTCTTGAGGACAAGCTAGAAGGGGGTAGGGCCAGCTCCTGGGCTTGCGATCTGTTAGGTTTCCTGAGGCTCCAGCGCTGAGGTCCACATGCTTTGTCTACTCGTTCACCCTCACGCAGGTACCAGGCTCCAGAGAAGCATGTATTTATGAATACATGAATTTATAACTATATATTGATCAACTTTCCAAGTACAGTATTAGGGACTTTGAACATTCCAATGTTGTATAGACAGTAATGTCAGGAGTTTATTGTCTGTTTGTGGGGGGAAAAGCACATTAAATAACAGGTAAGCACATAGAGCACCGGTTAACAAGCCCAGTTGTGGGTTACAGGCTATAATTATGGCATTTGGGTCAGTTCTGCGCATGATACACATCATCTAAATCAGGGGTCAGAAAACCTGTGTGTGTGTGTGTGCGTGTGTGTGCGTGCGGATGCACGCACGCATGTGAAGGACCAGATAGTAAATATTTTATGCTCTGCAGGTGAACAGTCTGGGTCGCAACTACTCGATTCTGCTGTCCTGGTGCAAAAGCAACCATAGATGACCCATAAAAGAACGCTTGTGGTTGTGTTCCAATAAAACTTTATTTAAAAAACAGGTAGCAGGTTGGATTTTGGCCCAGGAAGGGTTGCCAGACTTAGCAAATAAAAATCCAGCATGCCAGGTTGAGTTTGAATTTCAGATAAACAATGAATACATTTTTTTAGTGTGTCCTGAATATTGTTTTAGATACACTTACGCTGGGCATTTTGTATTTTATCTGGTTTGCAGATCCCAGGTTTGAATCTGGATATTTGAGTCAGTTAAAACTTTTGGCCTTTGATCATATGATTTCAAACTTGGGGAAGGTCAAAGAGATTTCTCAAATGGGAAAACTGGGTGCTCGGGACGGGAAGAGATTTGCCCAAAGTCACACAGCGGGTTGGGACAGCTGGCCCTGGGGCCAGGCACCCGACTCCCAGTCTGACCTGCTCCCTGCCCTGGAGGAGCCCCCCAGGTCACACACCAGCTCGGGCTGGGCAGCCGCTGCATGTGCTATTGGGAATTGTCCCTGGCGTCCCTACTGCCCTCATAAAAGAAGACCTTCGAGAGTGGGTCTTCCTGGCAACACTGTGTGAGTCAGCGCATTTGTCCCTTGATATTCTCAAGGATAAAAGTAGGTTATTTCTTGGTAACGGGCCAGATGCTCATCCTTTCATCATCCGGTGGCACAGTTCCCAGAGAATTACAGATAAGGGGAAATAGGCCCGACGCTACTGACTTTTAATATATGTATTTAACCTCTTATATATAAATATACAAATGCATATATATATAAAATTTAAACATATTTAATTTAACATATATATGTGTGTGTGAAGTACTAGATACATAAAGTTTCCACCAGCTTCTATCCTCAGGTACTGTCACGGTGCAGAACACTCACTGGGGCTGCAGGTAGCCTTTTGCTTAAATCTGTATGAACATGTGCCCCAGGACATGTGCCCCGTGGGCTTTAATATAGAATCCTGGGTTCTCATCCCAGCTCCAGCATTTACTAGCTGCCTGGACATTCTTAGAATGTCTACGTCATCTTCTGTAACACTGGATTCACGACACGTTCCTCACCAAACGTGTGCACGCTTCCTAGCACACAATTTGGCACATGCATTGACTGTGTGTCTCCTTTCTTTTCCCTTTGTGTGCCTGGCAGGGCTGGACCGGCTCACGGGCACCTTACCTCCCCCAGCAGGTGGTATTTTGTGCAGTTTTGCTCAAGAGGAATCTTGTCTGTGGTGACACTGGGGACCCACAGCTGGAATTCTGTGTGACTCACCTGTGTTAAAAGCAGCAAATCCGGCTGAGGGTGGGGAAGCAGACCCTGAGTGCAGGGTTGGAGGAAAGGAGTTTGGGCTCAGTAAACACCTCCAGGGGCTGTCACCATGCACGGGGCTCCCTGCATCTTACCTTCTTTCTGATGAAGGAAACACCCAGAAACATGAAGCGATCGGGGCAGAATCGTGGGTAGTTGATATGTTAAAGAAATACACCTCTACGTTTTCTTTCATCTTCAATATTCATACCCAGGCCTCTGGATTTTCCTTGAAGACTTGAAGCTGGGCTTGTGTGAGCAGCAAGAATACCGCGTTTTCCGACGAGGGTGACGGTGGGCTGTCAGCATCTCAGGGCCCCTGCATATAGATGCACTTCTTCTGTCCTTGTTCAAAAACAATTTCCAGGGCTTTGTCTGCTCAGGAGATGGCAACTCTGGGGAATGCAAAATATTTGGACCTCCTTGTTTGGTTTTCTGCTTTTTGCCCATTCCTCTCTCTCTCTGACATTCTTTCAAGGATAAAGGGCACATTACCAGCTCTTCGAAGATAATGACAATTAGGGGTATTTCATGAGCTAGATTTGCCAGTCGCCTTCATTACTTTGGAACTGACGGTTTGCCTTTCATTCTTCTTTAAAACGGCGCTTAACGTAAAGCCGCCCGTCCTGCCGGATGTGGGGATTTTCTGAATTACAGATTCATCTTTTAAATAGTGAGCCGTCAGAGGAGAGTGAGTCCCCCAGTGATTCAGACGTTTTGACAATTTGTTTCCAGAAGTAAATTATAGCCACACCCGTGATCTTTCAATAACTTTGGTCTAGCACAGAGATGAAACACAGAGCGACCCGAAATGGGACGTGAAGGGCAGGGAGATGGTGTGTTCTGGTCATAACTGACTGGCTAACCGACGGGCTCAGTGCTAATTTATTTGTTTGCTTTTTGATAACTGGGAGGGCATGCAAAGAGGGTGAGTGATCAGGGTCCAGAGACCCTCCCAGCTCCCACCCTGCAGCGGCCCCAGCATCTCTCCCGGGCTCTCGAGTTCCCAGAATGTGCTTTTCTCTTGATGATTCTGGGCGAGGGAGCGACAGGCCGGCTTCAGCAGCCCTAGCATCTGGCTTCGGGGCCTGGTGGGCTACATGCCGTCACAGCTTTTATTTTATTGCCTATGTAATTGGCTCCAAGTTCATGTTAATTGGGTGGAATCTTACCTTTCAGGCTGTTTTGGTGCTGAGCAGTCTCAGACTTAAGCACAGTTAATTCTCCTCCGAGGCCCCCGATCACTGACGACATGAGATCAAATAACCGACTAATTAACACGGACGTCCGCGTCCCGTTGAAGTAGTCATTGTTCCTGCCCCCTGGAGGAAGTCGTTCTCTGAGCTTGCCTTCCCTGGGGAATGTTTTTCCTCCTCAGACCACGGGAGTGAGAAAATGTACCTCTGAGACTCCCGGTTCCTTTCTACGTCAAAGGAAATCGTTCTCCCTGAAAATCTGGGGCCCTCAGCTCGGCATCCCGCGGACACACAGGCTTGCAGGGTCCCGCTAAGTACAGCTCCGCGCGTCCCTGCCGGATGGTAACGTGTTAACGGGCACGAAGGCGTCCAGGAGAACGGTGGGTATTCCTGCGTCGTGTGGAATCCCCAGTGCTTCAGACAAAGATCTCCTGCGGGGCTGGGGTGTGTGTGCGAGTGTGTGCCCGTCATTTACATATGTGTGGAGTTGCACGGACCCGCACGCGTGTGTGTGGATCTGTAGCAGACAGGAGCAGGCCAACCACGGCCGCTGTCTACCGGCAGGATTAGCTAATTACCAGTACCCCGTCTTACCGCGTTCCCAGGAAACATCCCTTTGGGGTAGAAAGACAGTCTTGTGGCTACTTCTCTCTGTGAAGGGCCTGACACATTAAAACGTTCATCCTTTGGAAGGAGGCTTTTTCTTTCGCTATTCACTCGCTTTCAATTAACCCTGGCTGGCCTCAACAGCCCACTGAGTGCAGTGTCTATGGAGCGAACGTTAGCCTCGGACCACAGCTGGAGACTGCCCACGTTTAAGG
Organism: Mirounga leonina; assembly: GCF_011800145.1. Lineage (NCBI taxonomy): Eukaryota > Metazoa > Chordata > Mammalia > Carnivora > Phocidae > Mirounga > Mirounga leonina. The sequence continues at coordinate 3,832,793 of NW_023270680.1, forward strand.
CTCCGGGCATACATACCGGAGAGGCGAGCTTTGGGGTTTGCCAGCCGTCTCGCTGGGGCTGGGGCAGACCGTAGCCAAGGGAGATGAGTGGATGACCTCCAGGTTTGTCTGCTGAGAGCAGACGGAGGAGGAGGAGGTTAGGATGTGGATTCCCCCCACAACCTGACCGCAGACAAGGACCAGCTCCCTCTGCTGTCCTCCCCGGGACACCTGCTTCAAGGTAGGCCAGAAACCTCCCTGCGGTCAGAGGGCCTGACATGTTCATTCCTTTGGGCTGCCTTCTTCAGGGCATATAGGGGTCAGGAGGGGGCTCCCCACACTTTTAGAGGGCCCAGCACACTGCTGTTGTCACGAGCGGTGTGTCTTCTTCCCAAACTGCTTCCCAGCTGGAGTAGCAGGTGGCCCGGAGTCAACGGTCACCCTCCTCATGGCCCAGTGAGGCCCCAGTGGCGTCCTGCTAGGGTGGACAGGAGCCGGACCTCGTTCCCTGGCTCGCATGTTGGTCTTGCTGGCCATCTCTTTGGGGGACCGTGACTAGATCTACTGTGATGTGTCCGTGCATTTCATGATTTAACTTACTGAGGATGTTTTTATTCCCACGTTCCAGCCTCATTAACTGAATAAGTGACATGGTTTTAGGGTAAATTTTAAAAAGTATACCCTTAATGTCCATTATTAATGGTCAGAACACAGAGAAAAGGTGAAGAAAATCCATAAACCTGCCATCGAGAGAAAACCATGAGTAAATAATATTTTAAGTTGCATGAAATTAAACGCAGGACCTTCAAATACTTACTGTCCTTTTCCAAATCCCCTCATCTTCTTTTCAAAAATGCAAATAACACCCTCTTCACTCAGGCCGTCTTCTATATATATGTTCCATATAAGAACCTCACTCCTTTACTAAATCAAAGCAGTCACTTATTTTATGTCCTGGAGTAAAAGCACGTTATAACTGCTTCTAATTTTCTTAATCACCCTGTTCAACTCCCACTGTGGCTCCTGGGAGAAAACTGAACATTTCAATTGGGAAACAGATTGTTTTCAAGTAACTCAGTTTTTCACGCGGACAGGTTGCTCCCCACTATGTATGTGCCGAGTGTGGGCTCTGATCATCACTCTTGCTACCTCCTTGCAAATCTAAGGAATGACTCTCTGTAAAGCTCCTGGACTTTAAGAAGTCAGGTAAAGTGTCTGGGTTACACCACGAGGAGCAAACTACTGAAAAATAAATGTTCTGTTACGCAAACATAAAGTTGAAGGTTTGCTTTAGCTTTATGAGAAAATCGATTTCTTCCGATAATGTTTGAGCGATGAAAGCAATACATGCTTGGAAAAGCAATAACCGTCTTAAATTCACACCCTTAAAGAAAAGCACCTGGGAAACACGCAACAGAAGGAGAGGGGCAGTCCAGCTTCTGCAAGATGGCGCCAACATCCCCTGCAAGCACCTCCCTACCCCCCCACCCCCCCACCCCCCTGCCCAGACACGGACGCACGTCTGTGGAAAGATGCCATTTCTTGGAACAAATTCATGATGAAATTAAATAGTTTCTTAAGTTTGCAATTCATTGGCATCAACAACTAGTGAGTGGGTGGTGGTAGACTTTAAAAACCAGAAGAGTGTGTCTGCCTTCGCCCCACATGCTCGCTCGTCGTATCTGCAGGAGGTGGAGGAGGAGGCTGAGGGCCCTCCTTGACTTTGGGGTCTTCCTTGGCCGAGGACGTATATCCTTGACCCAGATGAGCAGAGCTGATGGGACACCAGTCTGTTTTCTTCACGTACCACCTTGAAGAGATCGTTATGTGAGCTCTCCAGAAATGTGATATTCTAAAACTTCCCAGTGGGCTTCCTTGGGTTGGGTACCTTGACCTTGTCCCTTCTACGCTGTAGTGCCCCACATAGAATCCACTGCCCCAGACATGACTGGTGTCAGAATAAGCAAGTGTCTGACAAGTTCCTGAAACATTCCAGAAGGATTCCTTTGGTTTCTCCTGCAGGAAAACACACACACCGTTTTCCAAAGATTAACAGTAAGAGCATAGCCAAAAGAAATTTCTGCTTACTTGAAGTATAATTTCCTATTCTCTCACCATTTCACGTGAAGATTTTAAAATAAAGCATGTCTTGTCATACAATAATATTCACAATAATGTCACTTTGGAAGAGAAGTGTTGGAGAAAAGTCACCCCAGTCTCAAAAACAACCTTTTTAGAGTGCAGGTGTTCCCTCCCAATCGTCTTTACTCTGCAGAGGTTACATTTAGGGCCCAGACGAATTCCTCACTTGCATTACTAACACGCCCCTGTTTCCGCGTGGAATTTGTAAGCACATACTAGTCCATCGAATGGATGTGGCAGAGTTTACTCTCGGTTAACTGAGTAGTTATTTTTGTTCTTACTGTACACGAGATGGCTCTTAGCTCTAAAGAACCAGCCCTTATGTAATGGCCTGGCAGCCCCTCTCATCTCCGTTCCCTGCCGGCACAGCGAACGGCCGCCGCCCCAGCCCACGCCTCCGCACGCAGCCTTCAGCTCAGCCCAGCGGACAGCTCCCTGCTCGGCGGGGTCAGCCCCTCGGCTGGCTCCGGTGTGGGGCCTGCTGCTGGGTCCCGCCCGGGCTTCCAGCGCCTGGCCCTTGTGCTGTGTGGCCCGCACTCGGTGACGGCAACCTCCTCTTGCCCCCGGGGACTGCTTCCCGCCAGAAACGCTAGTCACCCAGCTGGGTTTTCTGCCTCTGTTTTTGGGATGAGCCCCACGGTCCAAGGCGTAGCTAGAGCTGAAGTTCTGCCTCGTATCTGCTGTAGATTGGATCGTGTCCCCCCAGAAGATACGTCCCAGCTGTGACTGCGACAGATGTAACTAGGATGAGGTCATGCTGGAGTGGGGGCCCTGAGCCAGTGTGACTGGCATTCTGGTAAGAGGAGGGGACGCAGAGACAGACGCACACAGGGGGACGCCACCTGAGGTTGGAGGCAGAGATGGGATGGATGGGTCTACAAGCCAAGGGCACTGAGGGTGGCCAGCAGTCAGAAACTGGAGGAGGCGGAAGGATCCTTCCCCGGAGCCTTCACGGGAGGCAGCCGCTGCTGAAACCGGGACTTGGGATTCTGGTCTCCAGAGCTGCGAGGAAATTCATTTCTGCTGTTTTATTGCAGGACACCTGTGCACTGAGCCAACGGTGGGCAGGTTGCAGGGTCAGCCCCTGCGGTGGGCCAGAGACAGGCCCCTCGGACCGCACCCACCCTGCTCAAGTGGCGAGAGCTTTGGCTGATTTCACTTAGCCCCTCGGAGCCTCAATCTCCTCATCTCCTAGAGGGGGATGCAGGGCCCACTTCTCCCATGACTTAAAGGAACAAGGAGGTGGGGCCTGCCACGTTGTGGGCCCCCCAGCACCCAGGCTCCTTGCTGGGTTACATCTCCTCATGACAGACTTGCCTGTCCTGGCCCCTGGGGCTGTCACCTGCCTGGACAGAACCCCCCAGGCTCTACAGCTTGATGAAGTGTGGATCTTGGACATGGCCCTGAGTCCAGCTGGACCCAAACCTCCCCTTGGCTTCTCCTGCAGAGCACGTGCATCACGTGTCTGACTCCCACGTCCTGCTGGAGCCCCGTCTGCTCCCCTGGCCACGGGCTGAGCCCCAGCGCCCACTCATGTCGGCAGGCCCATACCTCGGTCCCAAGGGTTCATCCTCTGGAGCTGGGCTCAGGATGCCTCTCTCAGCAAGGTGCACCCCTCAAACCTGCCACAAGTAGGTAGTAGGTGGGCGGTGGGGCAAGGACAGTCAGCCATGGTTAGTGGTGGGATCTCACACGAATGAGGAAGGAAAGTGTCTGAGAAGTCTACCTGACTACTCTTCACCCTACAAATGGCAATGGCCAGACCCAGGGAAGGCGGGGCCAGGGGCTGGTCCAGAGGGTCGCTCACCCAGCTGCAGAAGGGCTTCCTGGAGGCTCTCTGGTCTGGATCCCATAGCTAATTATCAGAGGGAAAGGTCCCACCCTCTGTGCACATGGAGTCCCTGAGCTATCCAGACCAAAAACAGTGAAAAGAAAATGAATGTTTTAGAGTTTTCCAAAAGCACTTTATGTCGAGATGTTATCAAGCAAAAAGAAGGTTTCCCCATGCTGAGCGTCTGAAATGAGCAGCCTAATGGCAGGCATCTGCCAACTTCCCTTTCCCATTTACCATGCAAACGTGCCGACGTGTGGGTGGGATTCACGGGAGTGAGAGGCTGGGTGGATTCCCTCACTGTGCAATCTGGAAACAGTTACGGGGGCAGGTGCAAGGGAAGCTTGATGTGCTGTCCTCCCAGGAGCACGTCCCCTGTCCCTCCAGCTCCACCAGGCCTCCGCTGCCCTTGCCCGTACCCCTCCTCAGCCTCCTTCCTGCCTGGTGCTGCTGGGATTCTGGATTCTTCCTGGGCACCTATCCCCCCAGAACCAGGAGGGGGAGGATGCCTGCAGAGAAATGCTGTCGAGTGCAGCCCAGAGTGCAGCCCAGTGGTGCCCAAACATGGTCTGTGGATTTTCCTGGATGCAAGAGAGGAGAGGCTTGGGTGGGCACGTGCGCGAGTCCTTGTCCACAGCACGTGTTTAACAAAGGAAGGGTAGTGGGAGGAATGAAGAAAGCATATCCCCCAAATAGAATGCTGCTTTGAGAATGCGGAGAGCGGTGTCTTGCACGCAGTTTGCATACACAGGAGACTATGTTGACAATGGTGATTTTGTTTGTTTTGGGGGATAGGGAGTGTTCTTTTCCTTTTTGTTTTAATTACATAAATTAAATAGGTTCCTTAATGGGGGAAGAAAAAGTAAAACCTTTCCTTAATGGTTCTGTAGGTAATTACTTTGATTTTGCGGAATGAAACTGTGTTGCATCGTTCGAGTTTCTTTCTCCTCCCAAAGGAGCACAGACTTGGTGGGTGTGGTGTGGCTCGTGGGCAGCTTGGCTGATGGGAAAGGAGCCTGTGGGAGGCAGCAGGAAGCTGAAGTTCGGGTTAGACAGTCATGTTTCGTAGTGATTCAGGACGAAGGTCCTGGAGAAGTGATTATTGTCAACACGGTTGGTAATGGTCGAACCCGGAAGCCAAACGGAACATTTATCCCGGATCCCACAGGACCACATGCTCTTCACATGCAGGTGTCTCTGGCCTGTCCCCAGTGGCTTGCTTGGCAGTCGGTCCCTCCACCTCGCCCTGCCCTAGGGCCTCAGCTCGGAGCTCAGGACACAGCCCAGGAGGCAGGGACCCGGGGGCTGTGTGTCTCCCCATCCTCTCCTCCAGCTGCCCTGTGCCCTCTGGCAGCCCCACAGCCCTAGGACATGGGAGCGACTCCTGCTAGAGACCTTCAAGGCAAGTATTATGGTCATAGGGACAGGCAAACTCTCCCTTGGGTAGGGGCCATCCAGCCAGCCCTCAGGGAAAGCTGGGGTGATGCTGCAGGAGGGCAAGCCTCCCCCCTTCAGAGCTCTCCCACCTCTTTTCAAAACTCTCCCCAGGAAAACACTCTTTTCTCCCTGATGGTATCCATCTATTGATGGGCTGTAACTAAGGGGGAGCCCCGCTCTGAGTCCCACACTAATACCCCGGGCACTCAAGGCTGGGGTCAGGGTGGCTGCGACCCAGGGGACGATTGTTGGGTTCAGAAGCCAGAGGTGGGGGTGCAGTGAGCCTTGGGACTGGCTACGTTTTGAGTGTGGCCAGAGTAACCATTGCCTCTGGACGGGACATGTGTTGCCTTCCCTCTGAAACCAGCCCGGTGAAGGCGGGCCTTCCCTGTGCTTTCCGCCTGAGCACGGTGAGCGCAGATGAAATGTGCGCTGGAGAACGTGGTTAAGAACAAGACCCTGGGGCAGGTGTGACCTCTGAAGGCCGGAGGTAGGGCTCCACATGGCCTCACTGCAGACATCCTGGAACAACTGACCTGCCCTCAGCATTCTCCAGGGCCTCGGACAGCCTGCTCTCTGTAGACCAGAGCTCAATGAGGATGTTTTGCTCAAAGCATTTATTTCTGAGAAGGGCACATTTGCAGACATTAATTTTATTTCTCTCTCCTTGAAGGTGGGAGTGAGGAACACTTAGAATCACCTGCAGGAACTACATGTATCTTGTGACTTAGGCCCTTGTGTTGGGCAGTGCCCGTATGGCTGTCCCTGAAGTCAGTTCATGAAGTCAGTGAGAAAGTCCAGACTGCACCGTGAGCTCGGCCACTTATGGCTGGTAAATGGGAGGACACGTCACAGCCCCTGGGTGAGCCCCGTCACGGGACTTGATTCACTGTGACTCAACACTTCTCAGTCTTGACTGTCCCGGCCCCGGAGTGGAGACGGATGATCTCAGAGCAGCCTAGCCACAAGGAAGCTGCTGGAAGGAATTGCCTTCCTCTGATGGCTGTCCAGCTGGACGGACAGGTGTGGACAGGCAGTGGGTCTCTAGTCAATAAGTAAAGAAGTATCAAACACGGACACCTGGCCAGGCCAGTGTTGGTCCTGGAACACCAACGGTTTTGTTACGAAAACATGTGGTCTTTGTGTCGAAGAAGGCCTGAGTTCAGTGCAGACCCTAATACTTCTGACCCGAGGAGACCCTTGGTCTGGAAACTCTCAAGAAACTGTCCTAAGACGCAGAAAGCCAGTGGCAGGGGCTGATCAGGGCACCAATTTCCAGCCTCTGAAGTTTAGAGGAGACACCGGCGGGAAAGCTAGTAGGTGCAAACAGGCCATCTCGTGAGCCTGGCTCAGGGTGCATACCTTCTAAAGATTATTTTATTTTATTTTATTTTATTTTATTTTATTTTATTTTATTTTATTTTATTTTATTTTATTTTATTTATTTGACAGAGAGAGACACCGCGAGAGAGGGAACACAAGCAGGGGGAGTGGGAGAGGGAGAAACAGGCTCCCCGCAGAGCAGGGAGCCCGATGCGGGACTCGATCCCAGGACCCTGGGATCACGACCTGAGCTGAAGGCAGTCGCTTAACCAACTGAGCCACCCAGGCGCCCCGGGTGCGTACCTTCTGACGTCTGTCTCTGGGCGGAAAGGAGAGGACGTGCCAGAAACAGACACACAGGAGGTGCCACCCGGGGGGTGGGCGCAGCAGGGAGAGCTGCGTGAGGTACGCAGTGCACAGCGGGCAGGCTGTGACCAGGCCCCCCAGTCCTCAGGCCCACCCACGAGGGGGGCACCCACGCCCGCCTCTGCTTGCAGACCCGAAACGCACACGTAGAGTTTGGAATCAGACAGATCTCGGTTCAAGTCTTGTATCTGCTGTGCTGTTTGGACAAGCTGTTCAGCCCCTCACAGTCTCCGGTTCGTCATCGGTGGCATGTGAATTCTGAAGCCCATTGGGGGTGTTCCTGAGGATAGATGGGAGAACGCACACAAAATGCTTAGCACGGTGCTTTGCACATAGTCATTACCTAATAAAAGCTGTCTGTTGCTCTTAATATTCGTTTTTATTATTTTTATTCACAGGATCGATGCTAAGTTTAAGAGTCCTAAAAGCGACGGTCATTTTATTCTGGACCGGCCCTCACCTGGATGTAGGGGACGCGCTCAGTGACTTCCACGGCCTGTCTGACATTAGCTACAGCAGCACATTCTCCCTCTGAGTATTAATGGTTTTGAGAAAGGGTTGAACCGTTCTTGCATTTAATAATTAGATAGGACACGTTCATTTATATTTCAAGGAAACTCCAAGTCCTCTCTCCGTAATTAAGATGATGGTGTTGCAAGGGAGACGGGACCCGCAGGTAGGACGGGCTCCCTCGCAAAGGTGCGCAGCCAGGCAGGGCTCCCACTTGCCAGGGAAGCTCTGCTCCCCACTCTCTGCAACAGTCCATAATTAGCACCTGATTTATTTCTCCGAGTTCTCGTTTCCAGCCTAATAGATTTTACCGGTTATTAGTTTCAGCCACACTTCCAGCCAGCTGGGGTTGGACGTGTCATTTCGCTCTTGTGTCCATCATGATGCCCGAGAGCTGGGGCCTTACTCCGATTGGATGACATTTAGAGGGTGAGTCTGTTTCCTCGGCTCCTGGAGCCGGTCCGGTTATGGGCACTATGGTGAGTGCTGACCCGTGCGGTTGATTTGGACGCCACTAACCAGCTCTTGCAAAGAACTAGAAATCTCAGTGGCTTGCCACAATGGAAATTTACTGTTTTTCCAGCTTTGTCAAGATAAATTGACAATTAAAAATCGTCTAGAGACAGCAGCCTGAGCGAGCAGGGGTCTTGCTAGGGGAGAGTATTTCCTTAGGGGAGAAGAACCTCTTTAGGTGCTTGCAGACTTGTAGAATGTTAATGCAGACTTCAGATGTTATGAGTGGAGTGCATAGGGAAAGGGCAAACTCTTTCTGGGGTCAGAGAAAAAGTAACTTCAAAACGGCAGAGCTTTGGTACTCAGGCTCAAAAAAAATTGTATATATATTGAAAGTGCACAACGTGATGGTTTAATATGTGTATTCAGTATGTACTGATTCACATATCCATCACCTCATTTTGTTACCATTGTCTCTTTGTCTCTTTTCTTTCTTTCTTTTTTTTTTTTTTTTGTGATAAGAATTAAACTCTGCCCTCTCTGCAGATTTCAAGGACATACTACAATGTTAACTGTAGCCATGTTGTTGTACATTCGATCCTGGGGAACTTATTCATTCTGTATAATTGAAACTTTGTATTCTTTGACCAACATCTCCCCACAATGGAAATTTATTGCATGGGTGGATGGATGGATGGATGGATGGATAAAACAGTTTCACTGTGGAAAATTTAGCAAATTAAAATTAAATTAAAACAAAAGCAATCAAATAAGAAAGTAAAATCAACCTGTAATCCATGACTAAGAAACAGATTGCATAATGCACATTGTAGGAATTCTATTTGTAAATGAGATCCCAGTGCAATCTTGTGATTTCATCTTCTCACTTACATTTCTCATATTATCAAGTGTTCTAGATCATTGTAAGTCTCATGTTATCAAGTGTTCTAGATCACTGTAAGTCTCATGTTATCAAGTGTTCTAGATCATTGTAAAGCCTTCTTAGCGTGTAGTGCGTGTGATAGTTTACTTTTCCCACTGTTGAGTACCAAAGAATGTTCAGTGTTCGGCTATTATTAACAATATTGCACAGAACATCTCTGTCACTGTAACTCTATTTATTTATGACCCAGGATGAGTTTCTGCAAGAGGAGCTGTTGAGCCATTGTATACAAATATTTTAAGTATTTTATACATATTGCCAGTTGGCCTCCGGGTTGTGAATAAAAATTAGTCACCTATTTCTCCCCATCCTTCCCAACGCTGGGATTTTATATTTCTAAAATTCTCTGCCGACATTGTCAGCGAACTTTGCTCCCTGTGGCCACGTAGTATCTCACTGGGGAAGCACAGTTACTTCACTCTTCCAGTGCACTAGAATATTTAGGACAGCAGGTACAGAGATACTCACCATCCACATGCACAGTAGCACGACACTTGCCATGACCACCAGGCTCCTTGATCCCGTGGGGCTTTCCAGACGTTTGCTCGGGGCTGTGGGGACAGCCACCAAGAGCAGAGACAGCCTGCGTAGGGATCCTAGTTCCCTGCCCGCCAGCTGGCCTCGGCAACTTGTCTGTGAAATGGGACAACAGTGCCGTGAGATGGTGCGTGTGAAACACTTAGCGCAGCCCCTCCTTCCCTGGAGAGAGGGCTCAGGGCCACTCTCTCAGTGCCACGGAAACTGAGCAAAGGCCCCTCTTACCTCAGTTTCCCAAGCCGTCTTGGGCACTTGCAGTGGGCAAGTTATCGTGCGGCTGTGGGGTCTGCCCTCAGAATGCCCGTGGTGCCCTCCACAGACACGAGCAGGGGCAGAGAGGAGGGGTCCGTGGGGGCCAGGGGGTCAGGCAAGGCTTCTGGTGGGGAGACACAGGGAGGGGAAGGCTGGCCACATCAAGGAGGATGGCTCTCCTGGCTTGGACATTGACCGTCAGGACAGACAGACAGTCGCTGATCCTTCGGGGGGATTGGGCTTCGCAGAGGGGTGGCCGGGAGGAGTCACAGACCCCGGCGCTCAGCTTTGGAGACATTACCCTTAGATGCTCCTGTTTCTCTACTTGCCCCGTCCAGTTTTTCAAACGATTTCTTCTGGGGCTTCTCCTGCCAGTCTGTCCCTGCAGCCTCCGCGGGCTCTGTCCCGTGACGCTGGGTTTCCGGGGCCACCACAAGGCCCAGTGCAGCTGAGAGCCAGGAGAAGTTGCCCCTTCCATAAAGAAATGCATGCATTATGCAAGGATCTCAGCTCCATTTACCTATTGAAGACGAGCCATTTCCAGGAACCATAGAAGAAATAATGTGAATTTTTTTTAATAAGAAAATAACACGCAAAGAGAGAAGTTCTGCTCTTCATGAACAATCCTGTTCTCTAGGTCCTGCATTTAAGCAGCTTTGAGACCCAGTTCCCAATGCTCAGCTGGTCAAGTGAGGCCCGGCCCCCACATGGCCTGGCCCTCTCAAGCTCCGATGACCTGAGGTCCTCCTGCCTCACAGACAACTTCCAGCAAAGGAGTGCTTCCTTATCAACATCCTGTCTGGGTTACAAATGACCTGGGGAGTGTGGGCGGGGACAAAGAAGTGGCTCAGGGAACATGCCTGAATCCCACATACAGTAGGGAGAAAATGCAGACTCAGAACCAGGCCTTCTGATTGCAGATGCCCTCTGTTGTCCACCAGCTGCATCCTGGGAGGTGCCATTCATTACGGGATGGCTGGGTTCATAGGACTTTCAGTGGAACCAGGACACAGCTCACTGAAGATGGCCACACCCTCCCTGCCTGGGAGGCCTGCATGATTCCAGAATTATGCTGTGGACACAGTATGCATTAGTCTGTTCCCTGGACACAGGGGTCACCCCAGGGCCCCCAAGCCCCGGCCTTTGGGCTCAGGAGGCTCGTCCCCCTGGATCTCCTGGCCGAGCCCTGCCACAAAGCCGGCTGCAGGGGGAAGCAAACCCCCACAGCAGGACACAGGTCTGTGACCATCTGCGATGGCTTCCCAAGGCTCGAAGGCCCCTGGAGAACGTGAGCCCAGAGCCACTGGACAGAGACGGCGCCCCCAACACCTAGCATGGTGTCCACCCTCAGCACAACCAGGACTTCTATTCCTGAAGGTGACATGGGGTGACAGGTGGTGGGAACTGAGGAAAGGTATCCGAGAGGACCAGTCAGGGGCTGGGAGCAAGGACGATTGGTTCCATGAATGACTGAGTGACTGCGGTGCAGGGGCCTTTCCTGTTCCTCATGCCCCAGCCTCCCTGGGATGGCCCTATGCCGGGTCACTGCCTGTGTCTGAGGAAGCCTGGAGCTGCCCCGGGGAACCCCCCCGTCTCCCCCGGAGTTTCCCCAGCAGCCCGCCCCCCCGCCCCTGGGCCTCACACTCCCGGGAAATCCCAGCGTGCCAAGCCCTTTGAAGTTAGAGCCCCCGCCAGGCCTGCAGGGCTCCCCAAGTCGGCTTCAAAGGCAGGAGAAACAGCCACTCGGGGCAGTGGGCACGCAGGCTGGTGGGTGTGGGCGGAGGGGTGAGGGCGAGAGCCCCCAGGCTCGGAGACCTCTGGGAACCTCGGGGAACCTGTCCAGCAGTGTCCTCATGCCTCCCCACTGAGCCCTGTAGAACCTGCCCATTCGTCCGGCTATTTGTGGAGCACCTGCTGTGTGCCCGGTGTGGGGCGCGAGGGCTCCGGCCAAACTGGGCTGCTCACTGTCCCACAGATGCCTTGCCTCCCCCAGCTTGTCCCCTGTCCCCAGAGTCTGTCTCCTTCCAGAGCCTCCTCATGCCCTACCCCCTCTGAGACCTGCTCTTGAGGCTAGACGGGGCCACATGGAGGTGTCCTCTCTGGGGCGAGTTGGCGTTTTCTCTCCTGCAGGGTATAAATCACAGCCCCCCTCCAGGATGACAGAAGCCCGGGGAGGCCAGGCGTGAGCAGCATCCAGTGCCTGGTCTGGCTTCTGATCCGGTGGATGCGTCATTGTCACCTGCGCCTGGACACTCCGTGCGGGCTGAAGGGACAGAGGTGCTGTCCTTGGCACATCTGCAGGGTCATGGCCATCCCCCAGGCAGGAGGCTCTCAACCCATGTCCCTTCCCGTTCCTTCCCTCCCCTCTGCTTCAGCGGCTGCGGCTGGAATCTGACAGGGGAGAAGCAGAGGACACAAGCTGCCAGAGCACAGCTCCGTCTCCCAGCCGCGCACTCGCCCCCTCAAGAGCTAGGATCTTCCTCGACGGCACTGCCTTGGAGACTGTGGGCCGTGGACCGTTACTGGGCTTTGGAATCAGTTCACGTCATGAGCAGCGCTTCTGTAAAAAGTGAAAGGGAACAAGGTCGGAAAGGCTAGGGGACGTCTCACAGAGAAAGGTAAACCGCCTGCCTTACCTGTGCGCACATGCACCCTGCACGTGGGGCGCTCCTCCCCGCTCCCGCGACAGCCACTCGCGCCCAGGGGCAGCCCCGTAAATGGCTGGGAACGCTGGCTTCTAAAAGATTGTAATAGGTGAACTACGCTTCGCATACGCTGATTAGTTATCTTACTGGATTTGGAGACTAGTCTCCTGCTAGATGGTGGGGATGTGTCTTCATTCACACGTTCAACAAATTTGGTGTATCGCCAATTGGGAGGCAACAGGTGGGCTCACCTTTACCATTCCAAGGGACAAAGGAAGACCTTTCTCTCTCTCTCTCTTTTTTTTTTTTTTTGCAAGTCCTACACGAACACCTCCGTCCCCACTCACGCACTGGTACTTTTTAAAAAAATAGTAAGTATAGTTATGCTTTCTTAGTGTCTAAGAATAAATCGTAGATGTCCTGCTCTCCTCTACCCCATCTCTAAGGGTTCCCTCTGGATTTCTCCAATTCATGTTACTTTTCTCTTTCCTTTTAATCCTTCAAACAAGAGGAAACAGCAGGAACTCTTTGCTAAATATCTTTTATTTCATGCTAGTAAAGTCTTAGAGTAATTTTCATTTCTTGGCATTCTGATTCCAGATCCAATACAAGTTAATGTCTAAAGATACAAAGCTTTTTGGCTTTGTGTATTTCAGCGTCCGTATCTGCCTTGGTGTTATTAGAGGCTCCTGGGGTGCCTTTGCTGGGCTAAGGTGGGCGTCCAACTTACGAAGGGTGAGAGAAATTTACCTGAAGTCTAGCCCTTCACGCGTCTCCCAGCACAAATCTCCCCTTGAGCTGGGGTGAGCGTGACTACTGAGAAGGGCCATCTCCTGAGCCACGCTGTCCGACCACGAAAGTGCCACCAGTCAGGGGCCGTGGCTGTACCCCTGGCTCCCGGCTCTGCGCGTGGTGGTCTGGCCGCCCACTCTTCAGCCCAGAAGCCCACGAGCTCAGCCTCCTCTGTGTCCCCGGCCCCCCCGCAGTGGAGCCAGGGAAGCCCTTGTGCACCCCCCCTTCAGACATTGTGGCTGCTCACCAGGTCAGTGGTCTGCTTGGCATCAGGGCGGGAGGATTGGCGTGGCCCTAAGCTGTCCCCCGCCCCCCGCCACCCCGACCCGCACAGTACGAGGAGGGACGAGCCTCCAGGCCCCGGTCCTTCTGCAGGCCCAGGTGCAGCAGGGCAGAAGCCCTGCTGTGTTTGCCCCTGGACGGAGCAGGTCTCCCTCCTCTGCTCGAGCTGGCAAAGCGGCGGCTAGCGGCCGTGTGGCTGGCGGTTCTTCTAAAAGCTGCTCTTCCTGGAAACACACAGGACACTGATGTCATTTCCCAGGTCACTGGCAGCCTGCCCTCTGACTACCCTCTGCTCCTTCAGGAATGCCCCGTCTGCTGCCTTCAGCTTTGTGGGAATGCTTGCACGACTTAGGTTCTTTCTGCGTGTCAGACCCGTGTTTTAAATCCGTCCGTGGTGGCGCTAGCCCGCGTCCCTTCATCACCCAGCCCAGTCTCCGACGTCAAGCTTCTTTCCTTCCAGCCTGTAGACCTGCTCGTCATCTACAGGTGAACACAGGTGACCCTGGAATGACTCAGCTTTCACCTGCACATGTCCACTTACGTTTTAACACTACGTTTTAACAAAACAGGACTGTAAAGGTGTTTTCTCTTTCTTGTGATTTCCTTAATAATATTCTCTTTCCTTTAGCTTACTTCATTGTAAGAACACAGTAGCTAATACACATAACATACAAAATATGTTAGTTGACTTTTACGTTCATGTTATCGGTAAGGCTTCCGGTTAAGAGCAGGCCAACCACTAACAGTAATTAAGTTTTCGGGGTGTCAAAAGTTACTCGTGGATGTTCGACTGCATGGGGGTCAGCACCCCTCGCCCCCACATTGTTCACAGGTCAACTATATTACTTAAGGCGGGTGTCTCTTTTTGCAGGCGGCCTAGGAGCTCATACAGAGGATGTCCCTTAAGGTTAGGACACTGGTATTGCTTTCTGAGGTGCGCGGGGGATGCTAAGGTCCGAGGCCCTCCGATCCTTGAGTCATACGGTGCCCACTGGGTGTGAGAGGCCCAGTCTGCAAACTTGATTTTACAGGAAGGATCACAGATTTCTATGGCCTATGCATAACAGGACTCCTGGATCTTTTATTTCATGCTAGTAAAGTCTGTATCCCCATAAGAGCCAACGTTCATTTAGAGCCACTTTGTGCCAGGCTGAAGCACAGGGTACGAAGAGGCCACTATTGTTAACACATTTTACAGGCGGGAAGACTGAGGCATGGGGCATCCGAGTGAGTTTGCCAGGCCACCCGGCTTGCAAGCATCAGGACTTGGACCGTTGCACCAGTGTGTTCTTTACCACCCTGCTTTGTACGCCTCAGGGCTGGCACAAATCTAACTTAGATGGGACCAAGAGGCCACGAGTGGGGAAACAAAGGGTGCCCCAGGGCATCCTGTGCTCCAGGGCATGCCGGCAAGGTACTCCCCAGGCTTCCTCCACAGGCCTGCCTCATCAGGCAGGGCTTACTTCCTGCTTCTGTGGGGCCCCAGGGCAGCTGGGCAGAGGCCACCGAGGGAGCCACGGGACCTCGCCCACACATTGTTTTCTTCTTCCCAAGTTCGAAAGGTGGAAGGAGAAGGAAAAGGAGAAAATTAAGTGACCAAAATGAAAATAAGTAAGTTTCACTTATTATGCCAGCCCTAATAGGAAACCCCTGAGGTGTTCTGAAGCCAGGTGAAGTCTGTGGGTAGATTCTTCAGTGTCAATGCCTCCTCGTCCCTGTAGCGAAACCCAGAGTTTGCGTTGAAAGGGTCTGGGAGGGACTGGCTGCACCCCACTTCCAGGGGACAGCAGAGGATCCCCACCCTGAGCCATAAGGATGGCTAAGGGAGAGTTGGGAGAAGCAAGGAGCTGATCACTGGGGCTTTCGAGAAGAAATACCCTCAACTTTTGCTGGAAAGACCAGAAGGGAGAGATGCTCTCTCCCATGGAGGAAGCGCTGATGAAGGATGGTGGCACCATCGTGCTGCTGTGAGGAAGCCCAGAGCTGGGGGTGGGGGCGGGGGTCTTGGTGTGGAGCCTGAAGAAGCCTACTAGAGTTTGAGCCCAGCAAAGCCAGCCTGGCCAAGACAGAGCTGTCTGGAGACTTTTTAATCATGCAAAACAATAAATTGCCTTTGAGTTCGGTGTTGGTCACTTGCTGTACCAAGAGTTGTAACAGGTGCTGCTGGGTTCTAGCTCCAACTAGAAATTAATTGCAGAATTCCCAGCTCTGAAGTCTTGGATTCCATGAAAATCTCTTCACTCCTGAACTGTTTCTCATGGGCTTCTTGCCCAAATACTTTGACCTTGAGCTCTGTTTCTTTTACTGTTCACACTTGGGTTTGACCATCCCTTCATGAGCCCAACAAAAGGAGCTCAATGTTAGAAAATCAGAGATTACTTTCTCTCAGAGAAATCATTGTAAAGCATATGAAAAAATTAGGAATGCTAAAAACCAACCGAGGTTAACCAAACCAAACAACATACATGTTTGCAAAATGGAGGTATGGTCTACATTTTCTCTGGGAAGTGGGAAAAAAAAAAAAAGTCATTAATCCCCAAGGTGATTATTAACCAGATTTCTTGTTTTGTTTTGTTCAGTTTCCGATGCTTGATTCTTTGTGTTCTCCTGATATCCTACCAGAAATATTTGTTCCTGTTTTATCTGTGTGTAAGCATCACCTGAGCGCATTCCCAGCGGGTAAGGATGGAATGCATTGGGTATTTCCTTGATGCAATCGAGGGAACTTGCCTTCTCCCCACCAAAACCAATTTCTCTCTTCTTAAAGAAGTCAAGTCTCACCAGCCTTCAAGGTTCCCATCACCATGGCTCCTGTCCTGACTGGGGCCTCGCAGCCTCAAGTGGTTGGTTAATTAAGATTCCACCATCACTTTATGACTAATTAGCACCACAGCTGCTTCAGAAACGCTCCCGTTCCAAATGTGGTTCATGTCCTCCTTCTTCATGCGTTTAGTGGTGCTCCTGGGAGGCTCAACGTGGTTCGGCCTAGGGGGCCGCCTCCCCCTCCAAAGTCTCCACTGGGCCCAGAGTGGCACTAAGTGGGCCAAGTGCTATCGGTACCTGGGGAGCTCGTGACGCCGGTTCGCAGGAAACAGAGCAGGTGGGGGCGGGGAAGGAAACAAGGCTTTATTCAGCCACGGTGGCGCCGATTAAAAACTCGTGCCCCACGCAACCCAACTTGGCGTAATGCCCCCGCACACGGAGTATCACGGCAACTTACAAGCACACCCAACTCAGGCACGTCCAATTATCTCTGTGTTGAGGCTTCCTATCAATCAGTGTCTAAATGAACCCAACGAGCCTTTCAGAGATTTATCATTCTGGGTCTTTCCCACATCTCCCGTTCTTAACTGATAGAGAGATTCGCAAGTATAACTTCGGTACAGTGCATTTTATGCAACCAGCAACATGTTTCCTTCACCCGCGTTCAAGGCGCTCTTGGCAAAAGGTGAAAGGGGGCACCAGTAATCCAAGCTAGCTTTGTTTTTCTTTCCTTATTAAATCAGCTAAAATCATCTTTGTTCTTCTAAGGCTGGGAAGGGTCTATAAAGACATCGGTGCCAAGGTAACCCTCACCTGGTGCCCTCAGAGAAGGCAGAGATAATTGGAGTGCTGTAATTTTATAATGTCTTTAGAGTGGGAAGAACTCTTCCTTACAGAACTCGTGGAGTTCGGTTCGGCTTTTTGAAATCAGAGACGTGAAGACGGGGGTAAGATATGACAGTCCCCTCCTTGAGGAAGGCTCTGGAATTTCCCTGCTGGGACCTCCTCACCCTGTGCTCCTTCAGGAGGCCCGATCGCAGCCCTGACTGTGTGGAGACATTGTGTTTTTACTCCCCCCCTCAGCCCTGAGAGGGTGCTTCCGTTACGCCCAGGTTGTAGGCGCGGGGACTGGGGCTCCCAGAAGCTGTGAGGTGAGCAGAGCGGCATCATCGTGAGGGGTGGCACCCCAGTAAAGCCGGGGTCTGACAGACGTCTGCCGGTCCCCAGGGCTTTAGCCAGCTCTGACCGCCCACCTCCTGCCTCCTGCGCTCCACGGGGGTCCGGTGCCCCCGGCCCCTTGCTTCCAGCATGGTGAAGCCATATTTCCTCCTTCCTCGAGCCTGGGGCCCTAAACTGGCTCAGTCTTGTATTCTGAGACCCGCAGAGAAACAAATGTGGTGCTGCCCTGAGGATTTCGGATGTTCTGGGACCTCCTGGCTGCGTCCCTCTACCCCACACCTCCCACCCCATCCGCACGGCTGGCCCGTCCCGTCTACACTGGGGATTGCCATCACACTCGAGTTTTCTGATTTTTTCTGCGTGGCCAAGTGCCCCACGTCAGTGCTAAGGAGAGCTGCCGCCGGTCTGGGAGTGGAGTCATGGTGCTGTGTGAGTAAGTACACATACGTGTGTCTCTGTGCATGTCTGTGTGTGTCTGTGTGCACGTGTGTGCGTGTCAGGTGCTACAAGGGGTGGGAAACGGGGTGGAGGCCTGGCAATTGCTGTCCATACTTGGCTCTTGCATTGCTCACACTGCTCTGTGATGGAGTAAGGGACTTCCTTCTGTCTTCCTCTTAAGTTAATTTATTTATTTTGAGAGAGAGCGTGCATGAGTGGGGAGGGGCAGAGGGAGAGGGAGAAAGCTCCTAGCAGACTCCCCGCTGAGCGCGAACCCGACGCAGGGCTGGATCTCATGACCCTGAGATCATGACCTGGGCCGAAATCAAAAGTCAGATGCTCAACCGACGGTGCTACCCAGGCGCCCCAGAAGTAGGGGACTTTCCACGGATGCTTAACTGCAGAGATACTTAACCTGTTTCCCTCCCCAGCCCACACCCCACATGAAAACGTCCCGACAGCTGGGAAGAGGACACCCAACCTGTTTCTTGCCTGCGGGGGGCACAGGTGAGCTGGGTGTGGTGTGGACAGTGCTACCAGCATCCAGGGCTGGGACGGCCATGGGGCAGCCGTAGGAACCCGTGGAGCCAGAGTCTGGCCTGGTGCTCAGCTCTCCGTGGCCACCTTGGCGACTAGAGTAACACAGCTGTCCCTGCCGCTCTCCTCCAGAGCCCACGCCCCCCACCCCACACGGGCTCCCCCTCTGGAAGTCCTGACCCCTGGCCCAGGCTCACCCAGACTTTCTCTACGTCGCAGTCTGCTTAGGCTGCTTCGTCCAGTCTCCCTCCTCCCCGACACCGGTGACCCCCGAGTCCTGCGCTCTAGCTGAACACAACACCCATGACTCCCTGGACACCCCTGCGTGCTAGGCCTTTCTTCCTTGTGCTGGTCCTTCTGAGCCTCTGTGGTCCTGTTCCCAGGGCACACTCACACCCATCCTGTCCTCGGGGCCCCGTGCTCCTTCCCTCTCTCCCTCCCTCCATGACCATGTCCTGCTCGCCTGCTGGACCAGGAGGATTTGTCGACTTGGGTGCAGCAGCTACAAAACTCTACCTTCAGCACACGCCCGAGGGAAACAGGGTCTTTCTACGGCTAAGCGGTGGCCACAGCCCTTTCACAGTGTCCGGTAAGGGGCCGTGCTCCGGCGCGGGGCAGGCCACATCTGTGTGTACTGTAGGCGGCCGAGCCGGGCCCTGGGCTCCCTCACAAGTCCCTGCGGGCTTGAGACAGCTCTGTGGGTTTTAACTTGAACTCCAGAGGCAGCTCAAGGTCCAGGGAAGAGGTAAATTCAGGTACATAGTGCAGCGCAAGTTCTACCGCATCTACCTTCCCCGATTCCTCCTTGCAGAATTCAAATCTCAAAGTCCCCACAAAGGCGACCCAGTTTCAGGGCTGACATCCTGTGCTATTTTCCCCACTTAAAGACGGATTATTTCTTTGCCCCTTGGAATTGACGATAATAGGGTTTTGCTGTACGTATTCATAATTCTCTGGGCAAGGCGTTTGGCCATATGGATTTTCTAGAGCGGCGTTTCTCAGACTTTAATGTGCAGGGTACCACCTGGGAATTTTATTGAAATGAAAATCAGGATTCAGCAGGTCTGGGGTGGAGTCTGACTTCCCACATTTCTAGCAAGCTCCGGGTGAAGCGGGCGCCGAGCTGTGTGGAGAACGCCGCTGGAGCGGGTCAGACTGTTTAAGACCCTGAGGCACCGCAGGTCTGTCATTTTAAACTTTGGGTGGTTTTCTTCTGGCTTGTGTAGCGTGCTCTCCTCTGCCCCCAAAGGACAAGAGGGGTCTGTCTGCCCTGTAAGTGGGCATCCACCACGCCAGTGGACTATCTCTGCGCCTCCCCTGTTCAGTCACTCCCACTCCCCGGGGGCCCACTCAGCACGTGACACCTGGAATCAGTCCCTGGCTTGTTCAGCCCGGGTTGGGAGAACATGGCAAACAGGGCGGTTTGTGTTTTGAGATGTGTCAGCCCAGGGCCTGCCCGTGGGGCTATGTCCTCCAGCCCAAGCCCACGGAGACCTCGCCTCCTAGAGGCATGACCTGTGGGTCCCGGCCTCTCTCTCCCCCTTTCTCCTGACCTGCCAGAGCATCTAAAGCCCGCGCCACCACTCCGGCAGGCTCTCAATGTTACCCCGGTCATTTCATGAGTGTGCGGTTCGCCAGGTAACTTTCAGAGACAGGTGTTGGAAGCCTCACTCAGCTGCCATAAGCATGAGAAGTAGCCTTCAAGGCATCGAGAGGCCCCCTGGCAGGTGGCCGGGGGCACATCAGGGTCCCGGGGCTCCCTTAATCTTTGTAGAGCTCCACCCTACTGGCTCAGCCTTCTCCCATTTGGCTTTGTTCTCAGGCTGGTGTTCTCTCTTCATGGTGTGAAATAATGGTCAAAACTCAACATGGTCCTTACACCTCTCACCAAGTTGTACATATTAGTCTGTGAAAAGGGCTGACCATTCCTAAGCCCTGTGCTTACCCCCCCGGCCACACATCACCGTGTCTAGGGGAATGAGCAACAAGCCCAGCTGTCCTGGGTCATGCGCCCACCTCTGGCCCCCACCCCATGAGGAGAGGTTGAGGAGAGGCGGTGCCATGGGGGAGGGGTTGCAGACAGCCCAGGTTCCACGGACCCCAAACTCTGCTCATCCACCCACTGCACTCCTCCCTAGGTGACTGAGAAGTAATCGTCTTCTGATTTGATCATTGCTTCTTGATTCCATAATTTTAATAATAATACCCCTCTTACCTTCTAAACCAGTGGTTCTCAATCTTGGCTCTGTGCGTACCCTTCCAAAAACTCCAATGCCCAGGACCCACCCAGAATATCTGCTGGGAGCCCGCACAGAGGTTTGATTGTTTGCTCTTTAAAGGTCCCCCCTTGGAGAGTGCAGCCAGGATCAAAACCCACGTGGGAGACAGGGCTTGACTTGTTTGGTGGTAAAGAATTTTAAATGTGAGGACCACAAGGAGTCTTAGGACCTGGCTGGTTTCACCCCTTTCATTTCAGGGGCAAAGTCGCTTGCCCAAAGCCACATAGTTAGTGGTGAGTCTAGAACGCATGGCACCTGATTTCCAGCCCTGTGTTCTTTTTATAACACCTGATCTCATACATGTCGAAAGACAGGCCAAACATAATGAGGCAACAGAGCCAAAGGCACAGAAAGCTCCCTGGCAGATCTGAAAAGGAAGAGAAAATACTTTGAAAACATTAAAGGTTGTTACCAGGTGTCAAGTGAGTGTCATGTAAGTAGCTTTAGTTCTTCAGCGCACCGGGACTGATTTAATTTATTTAAATGTCTCTGTTAGCTTGAGGGATTCCTGAGACCGTGCTCCTTGTCATTTTATCCCACTATTAATCACCTGCACGCTAACCTAACCTGGAAATAACTGTAAAATTTGTTATACTTCAACTGATCAGGATTCAAGACACTTCATTCTTAACAATTTGTGTAGGATCAAAGATATGGCTGCCCTCCAAAACATCGGGATGTTTACATCAAAGGTGAGCTTGAATCCCTTTCAACCTGGCTCCTCTCTCTAGCACTTGGATTTAAGTTCTTGTTGAAACCTTTTTATAGAGCAGCGCGTGCGTGTGCGTGTGCGTGCATGCGTGTGCGTGCGTGTGCATGTGCGCACATGCATTTCGACCATTAGCAGGAGCCCCGGCGCCAGCTTCTTGGTGCCGAGGGACGGTCAGTGGACACATTTCTGGAGGAGCCTGGCTCCCGCCCCGTCAAGGTGAGCTTGGTAAGCAGTCCCACAAACACCCTTTGATCCTGTCCCAGGTCCTTTTCAATCTGCCCGCGTCCTGCAGTCACAGTGACTTTGTCATGGAAAATGCCTTTGACCTAACAGATGCTGATCACCTGGCCTCCAGTTTGAAAAAGGCTGAGGCCCAATCTACTTTTTCATCAGGGAAAAAACAACATTCGATTCATTTCTCTCTTTCATGTGTGATGCTTTGCACCAGGACCCACTGGCTTGGGTTGGTCACTGCCGCCTTCTTCCTTCTCCACCCCCTACCCCGCCATGAGTTTCGGGGGACGAATGCCTAGCGGTGCTGGTAAAGGTGTTGCTTTTACCTGGATCAGGTGCGGGCGGCTCGGAGAGGTGTGTGGAGCTGGGCGCTTAAAGCAACACAAGTTAGGGCGGCTGGACACTGTTTTACAGCGAGGAGACAGGAATTTCTAATTGAGATAATAATGTCCTCGTCTACTGAGAGGGACAGAGACTTGCCTTCCTATAAAAAAAGCGTCTGAAGTGAACTTGCTCATAGAATACCTCCATAAATACTTTTATGTCTGACTCACTTAAGCTAGACTCGTAACGTAACATGACCATGTGCCTTTATATTATTGAAGTTTAAAGGGATTCCTTTCAAAGCCCAATGTTTGGCTCACGATGAAAGGGATCAAACAGCTTATTCTAAGTTACATTCAGTAATTACATAAGTAACCCTTTAAATACTAGATATGCAAATAATCCACTATTCTTTCTGTAATTACTTTGTGTACACAGTTTGGTAAAATCCCAAGATTGTAATACATGTTTATGGAGAAGATTAGCAAATACGGTTTCTTTCTGAACGGAAGACACAGACTAGGAATTTAGAGATCTGCTGTTGCTGTGAGCGGACGTGTGCACCGGCTGGTGAGGGACGGCCGGGGAGGTGCGGCGGGGTGAGAGGGGCAGTTCTAGGAAAGGCCCACGCCGTCCAGCCCTGCCCCAACTCTCCCAGAGTTCCCGACGTTGCATGCTTCCAGTCTTGAAAGAACAAATCCCCTCAAGAGACTTGGCACGTCCATCTGGTTGGGCTGGAAATACATCGGAGGGGTTTCATGGATTCCTGTTCTTATCTCGGCTTCATCCAGGGGGGTGGGGAGACCTGAGCGTGTGCCTGCTTCCCCCACCCCCGCAAGCTCTGGAGGGGGAAATGGGGTGGTTTGGAGTCACATCAGCCCTCCTCCCCAGAACACAAGTCTAAAAACAAGTTATTTTAGGTATAACCCCTGCTCGCTGTAAAAACAGCCAGAGCCGAGAGGTAGGAACTCGGTTTTCCCTTCACCTCTCCTGACCCCCATCCCAGAGAGGTTCCTATGCACAGCTTCATGGGCATCCTTCCAGAACGCTTATCTGCTTGAAAGAGCACCTGTGAGCACACAAATGCCCATATGCCCCAGAACTGCTGGGATCACGCCGTGGACACTCATCCCATCCCTTCCTGTGGACGCCCCCTCACTTTCCTCGTACTCTGATGCGGCATAAGAACTCTTACCTCTCGAAGCTCGTGAGGTTACATCACTTCTGCCAACCATGCAGGTCCGACTGCACGGTGTCTCTAGTAATTGAACGCCCATAGGGAGCCGTCCCGGGATTCAGATTATCACTCATTTGGGACCCTTTTCTAACCTTTGAGAGCTAATGAATCTTTAAAACTCCCTGTCCAGCAGCCTTTGACGCGGCATTACCCTCCCGTGTCCCTCTGTACTTCTTAGACTCTTCTCATTTTGTAAAACAACTCTCCCCTCCCCAGTATGGTCATAATAGTAAATTTCCAAATTTTAAAAATGTCTGTATTTTCCCCTCATGTTTGACGAATGGTTTAGCTACGAAAGGAATTTCAGATTCAGAAATCTTGGGGACTCAGGCTGCCAATGTTGGCTTTTGCTCCAGGAATGCTGGTGCTGAGATCAACGATGGTCTTGTTCTCAGTGCTTTATCCTGCTGGGAGCTCTCGGGAGGGTGTTTTATGCCTAGGGTTCCTCTCTTTTCAAGGAGGGAATGAGACATGGAACTTTGCAGAGTTCATCCTGGTCAGCCCTCCGTGGCCCTGTTTGGGCTGAAGACCCGGCTTCTCCTCGGGTCCGGGAGCTCTCGATGTCCTGCTCTCCTGCCCCAGGCTTCCTGGTTCCCTCTTTCTGAATGCCCACCGGGTGGATGTGAGGCTTCCTGGTCTGTTCTTTACGTCTCTTAGGTTTTCTCTCCTATTTTCCGTCTTGCTCTTTCTTCCCCCCACATGTTCTTCGACACGTTTCAGCTTCTTCATCTGTGACATAAATTTGTCCTCTCCACATTCAGTTTCAGCCCGCCCACAGGAGGCTTTATTTCAGTAAGCATTTTGAGATCAAAGAACACTTTTTCAAAGGAGCCTGTTATGTTGGGGATGCCGTGTTCTCTCTACTCTTCCCAGGATATAAATTAGAATTTTTCCAAAGTTCTTGGTTTATTCCCTGGATTGTCACCACTTTCTCGTGGTGAGTTTCTGTGTGTTCTTCTTGCTCCTTCCTCTCTGATTCTTCTGATTTTGCCAAAATGCCTGGTGACCTTGGTCCTGGGGTTCCTGTTGATGAGTGAGGGGATCATTTCTCTCACTATGGGGGAGGCTCTGGGCCGCTCTTCTGGTGGTGTGGCCCCCTGCCTGAGCACAGTGGCCTCCGTCTTTCCTTCCTGCAGGGTCTTGAGGTGTAGGCTCTGCTCCGAATTCCCTCTTCTGCAGGGAGACCTCATCCCTGCCTTTGGGAGCCAGTCCTTGATGTTAATCCGAGAAAATGAAGCCGCTTCCAGCTAGGCTGTGATGAGGACAACCAAGCCCCTCTACACACAGTTAATGAGTAACTGATCTCCCATCCAAGTGCTCACCAGGCCCGACCCTGCTTGGCTTCCGAGATCAGGTGACATCGGGCGTGTTCAGGGTGACGGGTCTCAATCACCAATGGACCTTCCTATTCTTCACATTTGTTGACTCTTTGTCTTTGGATCTTCTAGAGACCTTCTCTGGGTGAAGTGCACTTATCCCTGGGTCTGGTCTCTGTGCTCTCCTCTGTTCTCTCCTCGCCAGGCTGGTCCCTGTTCTTCCTATTTTCAGAAATGTATCACCAAATTCTGGTCTGTAGTGGCACCCCCTGCAGTTTCATTTCAGTGTTAACTTTGGAAAGAGGGCTTGGACATGTATGTGCTCAGTGGGCCAACCAGGAACTGATGGTCCTCCCTTCTCTTTAGAATGTGAAAGCCTGGAATATTCCTTGGACATGCTTCCTATTCAAGGTACAGGGAGAGAGGGGTCCTAGCCCCCCAGCTCCAAACTACGTGCTAGGTAACCTTGAGCAGGCCCTGTTCCAAACCTCTGCTCACTAATGGGCATTGGGATCTGTGACCTACGAGGATGGGAAGGGCTGACTTGGGAATTTTTCTCAGTGGCTTCCAACTATAAATCAGGTGGTTGGTATCCTGTTGTTGTCTAGCAGCAAAGGGAAAGGCCACGATGCTTAAATATGTAAAACCACACATTATTTTAGGAGTATGGTTGCCCTGGTCTTTATGCCCCCCAAATGTGGCCATCTCTTGACATTGTCATTTGCTTTCTGAACATCTTAGAAGCAGACTTCAACCCAGATCTCTCTCCTGTCAACGCCAGCGAACCCAACAGTGCACCGGGCCTGTTTATTGCATGCCCCTCGCTTTCCGTTGATGAAACGTTTCATGGGTAATGAACCAAAACCTCGGTCCAAGCACGGTGAGGCTGGAGACGGAGCTGTCTTTGGGCTTTGTTAGCGGTTCACCTTTCAGGTCCTGGAGACTCCACCCACACTTCGCTGCAGACAAAACAACCCAGGACTGACAGATCAACTTCAGAAGATTCGTAGCCTCTGACAAATCTCCTTAAACGCCCGGCATCTGGTTTGCCGTATCAGTGAATGGTCTAGGCCCCTTGGGTGTGCCGATCGGTGACAATGGGACCCGGGAGGGCGATTGTGTGGTTGCAGAAAGGAGGTGGGACAGCAGCATTTGGTGGAAATGAACTCCTGTGGGGCGACCCGGGGCCCTCATGAGGACTGGTCACTCTAGCGCACCCACAGACTGGATAGACTCCTGTTTATTGGTTCTCTGGAGTCAGCCCCATAGAATGTTCTGTGCTGATGGCAAAGCTCTGTAAGTGTCGGAAACGGTAGCCACTGGACAGGTGACCGTGGCGCTCTTGAAATAGCTGGTATGACTGAGAAGTCGGGAGAGCCCTGACTTACCCAGCCTGGGGGCCGGGCTGGGTGGCCCGGCCACGGGAAGCAGCGGGGAGCTTCCCCAACTCAAACAGCTCTTGGCTCACCCATCCCTAATCTCGTCACCCGAGAGCCACTCATCTGCGTCGCTACTCCCGAGAGAGGCAGACGGGGAAGGCGACACATCAAACAGCCTCTGTCAGAAGCTTATTGGCGGGATTGCTTGTCCGAGGCACGTCCCCCCGTTAAGGCAGCTCCCGGGAGGAGGCCAGGACGGCCCCGAGGTTGGAGTTCAGATCCTAATGCTCTTTGGGAAGGAAGAGCTGTGTAGATGGAGAGGTGCAGAGGCTCTGGTCCCCTCTGCGTCTGTGACGTGGATGTGTGGAAAGGGAGCTGGGCTGGTCCGGGTCGTGGGACTCGGAGTGGTGTCCGGGCTGCCCAGAGGTCAGCCTTCACCTGCCCCGATGGGGGCAGCACTATGGGCCTCTGCTGCCTCCATGACACGCGCGGGGGAGCCTCAGGAGGAACTCAGGGCTGCAGGAGAGCATGAAAGCGTGGCTGCTGAAGGAGCATGAAGGGTGCACGCCTGGGTGACTGCCGTGGCCCGGCTGCGGGCTGGGAAGGGCACACTCAGCACCACTTCCACACCTCGGGCCGCCTGCACTGCTCTCCAAGCCAGGGCTGCCCACGGCTCCTCCAGACCCTCCTGGATGCCCCTTCCTGGCAGAATCCTCCGGCCCAGAGGCCTGGAGGCCCCTCGTTGGTGTGGAGCGCCTCCCACACGGTGCAGGGCTTCTCGGGGAGCAGTGGGCAGTGGCCAGACGGCTGGGGGGGCTGGGGGACGGGACATTTCTGTCCCTCCTCGGGTCACCTGCCCATTCCGTCCTCAGGGATCACAGACCCAACCCCTGCCCCTCCCC
The DNA here is from genome assembly GCF_011800145.1 of Mirounga leonina. NCBI lineage: Eukaryota > Metazoa > Chordata > Mammalia > Carnivora > Phocidae > Mirounga > Mirounga leonina. The sequence goes on from NW_023270680.1 coordinate 3,859,585, forward strand.
ACACCAGGCCGACCTCAGGTTCAGGGCTTTCACTGAGTCTGGTCAGTTTCCTTGCTCGGCCGGCCAGGGGGACGCGGGCCCTTCATGGCGAGCTCGGCTCTAGGACGCCCAAGCCCACCTTTCCGTGGAGAGAGCCACCCACCCGACCCAGCGGCTCACTAAGGACTCTTTTGTCCTCATCAGGCTTGTTTTGGACTCACATATTCTTTCCCATCTCTGGAATAGGAAGAGCATCCCTGTGGCTCCCTGGAGGCCGCCCTTCTCCACCCAGAGCAGGTGGTCCTCCCAGAACTTGGCTGGCGAGCCTCCCCCCGCCTGGAGTGAGCGCCCTTCTCTGTCCTCGGAGACCTGGATGCAGGGCCATCTCCTTCAGCCTCATCTGTGCCCCTCATGTAGCTCACACACTCACCCCTTTACCCCTGAGATTCAGACTCTCCACTCCTCCACCCACTTGGCCTCTCCCCTGCTCTGACCCACAAAATATCCGGAGTGTGTGCCCTCCCTTTGTGGTCAGCTTTATGTCCTTTCTCGCGCCGCCCTTCGCTGTGGGATGTGCCAGCCCTGCCTTCCCCTCAAGGGTGGAGACTCCAGCACACTTACTGTGGAGGGCGCTGTGTGACGGGCGCTGTCCTGCATGCCTTACGGAGTCTCTCGGATCCAGCCCCCACAAGGGCCATGACACGCGCGTTCCATCGTAATCCTTACTCCGTGGGCGAGGAAACCGAGGCCCAAAGGAGTAGGCTGGCCAGGTAGCTTCTCACGGGAGCGCCAGCTTCCAGGGTGGGCTCGAGCCTGGACAGTCTTAGAGCAGACCCACCTCTGACAGTGGCTCCCTGAGCTCGTCAGACTGGCCCCCTCCCCCGGCCTTCTCGCGGCATCAGAAACTAGCAGTCAAGCAGGAGAAGGTGCCAAGGTGATGGGGAGCCCCATGCGCTGGTGATGAGAGGGAGAGCGGTCTGGCATCGACCGACCAGGTTCAAGTCCAGCCGTTCACTTAGTGACCTGTGCTGACTTTGGAAGTCACAGCAACATGATGCATAAATACACCTTGTAATTTTTCTCCCAAAACGAGAATCCCTGGAGTGTCTCCTGGCTTGTGGCTATTGGACCTGGCCCCGAGGGATTGTGCTGTAGACACTGTGAAAACGCAGGTTATTTTACCCAGAAAAGATCCAGAGAGAAAGACTGTGTGTTTCTTCCTGAGCTGGAAGTTGTCCCAGGAAATCTAATTGTCATCCACTCTCCAGACAACTGATCGATATCAGATGGGATGCGGCTCGGGGTGATGTGCCTGTGCTTGCACCCCGAGAGATTTATTCCAAGGCTCATGCAGGTGATCCTAGCTGTAAAGAGACCGTGACATGTTCTAGAACTCCATCCATTTACAGCCTGGGAGAGAACACAGTGGCCCTGAAGCCGGGAGGCTTCCTTCAGTCCTACGTGCTCTGTGACCTTAGGGGAGATGCATCATTTCGCGGAGTCCTTCTGTTGCATGGGCTGACAGCTCTCGATGAGCAGAGCTCCAAACCACTCGCTGTGTAATTATGGACACTTAAACCATATTTAAACATGTACTTAGGTTCCTAATTAAAAAAGAAAAAGATAATCTGTGTATTGCTATAATAACTCTTGTTAACGTTTGAACATGTTGATAAAGAGAACAAGAGAAATGATTGTGTGTCACATTTCTTCCTCCATAATTGTTTTGTGGTTGTTAATTTGAGGCTCCTTTTAGCAATATCTGTGTCATCTGAAACTTTAGTGAGCGTGACATGGAATCTAGAACAGAGAGGAACAGACCTGTGCCAAGCGTTTCCATGTATCCTCCTATATCCAGTCACCAACACAGAAATCTGATGCTTCTGACGTTTGTGAAGGAGCTCAGGTGAGTTCAAGACCCAGTGGCATTTCAGTGAAAAACACTTTCCTTATTAGGCTGGCATCCAGGTTTCAAACCAGTTACGTTATGTGGGATTTTCATTGTTTAGACTGGTTTTAGTCTATGAATACGAATATTCTTGAATTCATGTAGTCAATCCCACTGAACATATCCCATTGATAAAGGATGGAAACAGAGTGTTTGGTCTTTGGAGCAGTTTGCACGAAGGAAGTGAGATGCGTTGACATCATTCAGTGCCAAACCAATGAGCTTTTTGAGTAGGCTTGCCTAGAAAGAGAGTGAATCCCCATCAAGAAGACACTTAACTACGTATACCTGTGAATCAAAACCCAGAACTTTTGGTTTATTTTAGAGAATGTCTAAGACATGTATTTTCGAATATGCACTCCTGAAATTTGAGCTTGAAAATTCAGGGAATAATTAAAACCTTGTGTGTGTGTGTAATCAATGGATTGAACCAAAATAAAATACCTGTGACTTACAGAAATTGTTCTTTATTTGAATTCATGGTCTTAGGTTACACCTGAATATCTAAAAGAAATTAGGGAAGATGGTCGGAGAGTGTGGGTGGTGGTTGCATTTCACCCCCTGGGGTCAGGGCAGCCTTGGGTTTTTCTTGCCTCCGTTAGCCACCAGGGTGGCAGGTGACGGTGGGTGCCCCCAGGGTCTGTGGGGGGCCTGTTTCCAGCTCTCCTTGATCTTCTTCTAATGCTAAACTCTCTTACAGCAGAAGACTCTTGAAATGATTTTTTTTTGACTCCTTAAACTCTTTGTCTTTTCCATCCTCCTGGGAAGATGGGGAGCAGCTGGGTCATACCTGCCTACATTTGCCCTTTCTGTTTTATGACTGTAATTCTACTTCTTGAGCTGGCTCTTCAGCCGACAGAGACTTCCAATCTGCTTGGGTGAGCCTTGTATGCACCTTGGTCTCATTTTGGGGAGTTGTTTTCCCCTTCATGATTCTTCCACACCTGCCTCTGACACGAAGAGGCCCCAAGGGGCCAATGTTGACAGCAGTGACCAGACCCTTTTGTTCTCGTGCATTCCAGGCTCCTGCAAAAATATGCAATCACTTTGTTTTTGTCTTTTTTGAATAACAGGAAAATGCTCTTTTCTCAGCATCTATGATTCTCTATGCTTCCTCAGTTCATGTTTGGGGTGATTTTTTGTGCCATCCCAGTTTCTGTTCCGAGTTGTTTCCACGGGTTGTTTAGCCCCCTCCTGTTTGGGTGTGAGGCAGCAGAGCCAGTGATGAAGACCTTGTCAACCAAAGGAGCCACAGACCCACCAAGACGCTAGGCCCAGTCCGAGAAGAGCTCTTCGAGGTCGTCCGCCCCTCCCTCCCCTGCCTCGGTCTCCCGGGACGGTCCTTGAACGTAAATCCACCAGCTCAAGAAGCAGTACACTCCACTGCGGGGCAGCTCCGACTGTCGGGAAGTCCCGCTGCCCTCCGTCTTCCCCCCAGTCATTCTTGCTGGACTCACGGTTTCCCACAGACAGATGGGAGAAGACCTCCACGAGCACAGCCCACGCAAACTGCCCCTGGCCATGCGAGGTCCTCTCAGCATCCTTCATCAACTGGATTCTAGGTGGCTCCCTCCTCCCCAGATGAATAGAGCCTGGCAACTGGACACTTGATTTCTGACAGTTTTTGCCAGGAAATGACATAAATGTTGTTTTTATTAGAGACAGGCATTAAATGAAGGGAAGCAGGAAAGTCTCCATTAGGGTCTGAAATATCCCTGCCCCATTTCAACTTTCAAAAGTGTCTTTCATTTAAGCTCTATCTATGCATCCATTTATGTATGTATGTATGTATGTATCCATCCATCCATCCATCCATCCATCATCTATCTTTTATCTATCTATCTATCTATCTATCTATCTATCATCTATCATCTATCCATCATTTATTTTCCATCTATTATCTATCATCTATCTATCTATCATCATCATCTATCCATCCATCGTCTATCTTCTATCTATCTATCTATCTATCTATCTATCTATCTATCTATCATCTATCTATCTATCATCTATCCATCCATTCATCCATCATCCATCTATCATCTAGATGTCTCTCTCTTTCTCTCCATATATAGGGGGTGGGAGGAACTGTGGCTACCACAGGGACCGCCCAGGCAGAATCACAGAGTAGAGACATCGGTGATGCCTCTTTTCTGAGTAACCGGCCACCTTCCATCCCTCCCTTCTTGGGGGTCACTCCTTTGCATCTACTGAGTTCCACACTCTTCTCTCAGCGTCAGACTTGCTATGGAGATATCGGTGTCTGTAAGACAAAAGTGACTGATGGCAAAGACGCAGACCTGCTTCTCTTTCGAGCTGGAGGAACGTGTAGTTCAGGCCCATTTTCTTAGACACGGGCATGGTGGTCCTGCTCACTTGAACCACCTGCCCAAAGCCTCATTGACATACCTAAAAGTGAGGCCTCTGCTCCCACCCCTGGGCCTCTCCTCTCCAGCAGGCTGCCTCACCTCCTCCAGAAAAATTCATACTCTAATTTGCATCCATCAGGATAGGGGTAGAGGGTCCCAGGAGGGACCCTCTGGCTTAGGACCTGGCCAGAAATGTGATTTAGAGACGGAATGAGGTTGTATTCGGCAAATGCTCTTTGTTTCAGCCTCGGGGACATCGAGGATGTGTGGGGCATAATTTGACGGCATCGATCCCCTCGGGCATGTTAAAAGAGAGATCCTTTCTATTCGGTCAGATGACAGCTTTCTCAACATGATCAGCTGGCTTGGACACAGGTCCTGAGCTTTGGAAGTGACCTGTGTATAGAGCCGCCGCTCTGTGCTGGCCTCTTCTCACATATGGCTTTGCAGAAGCCAAATATCGGGCACTTCCAAGCATCTCCCCATGCAAATGCAGCACTTGTGAAGCCCGGGGGTGGGGGGAGGGCAGAGATACAGTATCTGCTCTGGTTGGACCCCAGTCGAGGCACTAGGTGTACACGCAGGGTCTGACATTTATTTGGAACGAGAGAGACATTTTACACATTTTAATTTCCATGAAATATTCGGACTATGCTTCTCTGTGACTGACGTCAGGATCTATTGCACCCCGAGCACGAGTGGAGCAGGCAGACCCCATCGGGCGCGGTTCCCACGTTACGTTTTGCGGTGTCTTCCTTCCTAGAAGCGTACTACATTTGGAGTAAGGCTGGAGATGCTCGTGTCTCCTGAAACAGGGCTGGGGATGAGTAATGTTTGGAAAAAAGGAAACTGTTGGTGCAGAAAGCTCTGAATGCCAGGCCTGGCTGGGACTAGGGCAGAGCACACCCTCGACCATGCCCAACCCCCTGTTGCTCTGGGTTTGGGGTGTTTTCCCTACGCACCTTCCTGGTGGACACCTGCAAAGGCAGGCAGGACTGGCGAGAAGCACCCATTCCTCGAACCATTTGGGGAACATGCCTGGGTAAATACTCGGCCACCTGGCTCCCTCCTCGGTCTGCACTCGCTGCCCCGTGGGACTCGAGAGCCTTGGCCATCGGGTCACTGCCCCACTGCCCCACCGTGTCGCTGAGGGCAGTGACCTCGGCCACTCGGAGCAGGTGCCTGCGTGAACGACCCCACCACGCTGAGTCTCCCACGGACGCATGCCTGTGTGTTTTTCACCCGAATCTCATCACTAATTCGGCTCCTTGAAACTTTTCTGCTCTTACTTGTGTGTTTATTTGTAACGAGGTGGCATAGAAGAAAATAAAGGTACTGAGGGATCACTAAGGTGGGACAAGCTTACTCGATAGTTGACTGTGGTCCCTGAGCAGCTAATAACCATCAGGGGCTGCGCTGCATACCAGTTACCCCGTGAAGGCTCTTAAACAGACTGGGAGGTAGGGATTAGAATCCTCCCTTCAAGGAGCGTTGAAACTAAGCTTCTTCCCAGGCTCCAGGGGCCAGCCTTTGCCGGTTTGTGGGGGGCCTTCTGCATTTGCAGCTCTGGTTGTGGTGTGTGGGTATGCTTGTGCCCTCATGTGGGCATGACAGGGACCGGAAAGGAAAACGTACATGCGGATCTGTTCCTCCTTCTTAGCGCTCATGTTAGTGAGGGCGACGGAGGTTACAGCTGACCTTGTCCCCTCCCACTCCAAAACCTACCCAGTCACCAAGCATTCCGCCTGCCCAGCCTCTGACACCCTCCGTGGACCCCTGTCCCCCTCGCCCATCTAACCACATCTTCTGGGTTCCAAGCTAGCACCAGCAGCTAGTGCAGGCTTTCTGCCCCACCCGGCCCACGCCACAGGACTGGGCATCCCTCCTGCACTCCCACAGCACGAGAGGCCGTCCTAGCCCGGGGCCCTGGGAATTGGCTGGGAGTGACTCTGTCTTCCAGGGGACATTTGGAATGTCCGGAGACATTTTTGATCATCACCAGTGGCCACAGTGCTATTGGTATTGAGTGCGGGGAGGCCAGGGGTGATGCGAACTGTCCACAGTGCTCACGACAACCCCGCCCAGAAGTAACCGCTCCAAGACGTCAGGAGGGCTGAGGCTGGGCAAGCCCAGCTGCCCTGGATGGGTACCATGACTTGCTTATCTCTGCTTCCTTAATGATGAGTACCTGAAAGTGCTCAGTAAGTGTTGAATATTGTTGCAAAAATGTCCATTGACCTATAAGAATGAAGTGTAAGAGTGGAAGGAAATTCACAATATTGACCATATCTTCCTTTGAATAATGGATACACATGATTTGTAAAATTTGTTATCATCAAGTTGAACATTTATAATGAAAGATTCTTTCCCTACCCCCCTCTGCAGGGTAGGAGTTCCATTTGTATCAAGTGAACTGGGTTCTATGTTTAGACTACATTCTTTAGCAAAGGTTTGAGTTTTTAAGGTTGTGTTTGTCAGATGAAGCTGGACTTCTTGATTTCATTTTAATTTTTTTCCCCTATATATCAGTGGAACTGGATACAATGACCAGGAAAACCACATGATTCTTTAGATGGTTCATAAGTGGCCCTGATTTAGGAATGACTTAATAAAGAGCACTTTATTACAACTTGCAGGGAATTATTCTTTTATTGTTTGTTCAAAGTGTTTTGAGTTAAAAAATATTTAAATCGACACCATGATGGTGAGATAAGACAGTTTCCGAGAATAAGTGACATTTAGCATACTTACTGAAGAGAGAAAGTGTAGGAACAAGGTAGGCTCTTTCTAAGCCAGCAAAGCAATCACAATGTGGAGAAGAGTGCCGTGTGCCCTTAGCTATGGGGCTGTCAAGCCAGACAGGAGAAATCCCTCTAGATAAATATGTGTGTGTGACCCATTGGCCAACCACCGTCACCCCACTGGATGGCCTCGGGGTCTTTGACCTATCACTTTAAATCTGCATGACTCATGGGTAACTTTGCCACTTCTCAGAAATGAGATTTATGAAAGATAATATAGCTCAGCATGCTTAATAGATACTCACAGTTTCACTTTTTAGATGACACCAAAATGGAATCAATTAATTAATTAAAATACTGACTCATACCAAAAAGGATTCGAGACAGTGGAAGGAAGCATACATAATGCAAAAATCCGCAGAGAGATTAAGACGAATGTAAGGTAAAGGTACTGTGGAACCAGCAGAGGAGGTAAAAGGCAAAAATTCACTGTGATGTCCTACACAGCTGGGAGGGGAGTCAAAACAGCGCTCGCGTTCTCTTGTTGCAAAGCGAAGAGGATATGGCCGATTGCAAAATCCAGAGTGCTCACAGGTAAAACCTAGCAATTAATGAATCAGACTAATCAGTAACATCAGAAGCTCTTATGTCAGAGACCTCCCAGAGACTATGTGTTAAAATTAAATAAAAGGGCACCTTCCGTGAGCCTAATTACAAGAGGAATTAAGTCCATTTTTACCATACATGTGGCTTTTGTAAATACAGAATTGGGGAATTTAGCTTGTAAATACCTTTCAAAACGAACCCTGAAAGGGGAGGGGTCATTGAGAGTCTCTAGAAAGCTGTTCAGGTCAGCACCTTGGAGCCCATAGATGACCGGCCAGGCCCTACACCGTGGTTGATTGCTTGCTAAATGGGCACCACACGGCCAGCGTAGCTAAGGCCAAACTGGCTTCCAGAATGACCACAGCGTCCACTCACAGGAAGGTGTGCTGCGACGTGGCAGGTGGAGGAGGCGCCTGGTGCGAGGTGTGAAGTCCACATGAGTGGGCCGCGGGCCAGGCACCGGCCAGCAGCAGCCGTGTGGCCGGCCAGCAGACGTACGACAGACCCCAGGGGTCCCGAAGTGCGTGCCAGAACACACAGTCAGCTTCTGGCAATCCGCTGCTGGGTCTCCAGGCCCGGCCCGCGCTGTGCCCTGTGAGGATGGCCCCGGGGAGGAGGGACAGGTTGGGAATCGCCATCCCCCATCCCTCTCCGGCCGGCTGTGGTTCCTGTCTCCTGGCCTCAGGCTCTGCTCCTGGTCCACGTTCCCTCCCGTTCTCCATCCAGGTGTGTGGAGGCCACGGCGTTCTGCTGTTTCTGGACCCTGAGTGCTCACAGCACTGCAGATCCCCGAACCTCCCACACGTCCAAAATAGACGCTGCGTGAGTCTGTCCTTGGGGAGGGAGTCCCAGGGGTCAGGAGTCAGGGCAAGAACCGGGGTCATGCGTCCTCTAACCCCCAGTACAGATCTTTCCCGGCCCTACCTGTGGGTTTTCCTCCAGTTACCACAGGGAGAAACTCGTTGTGGGGTGCCCTGAGGGGCAAGGCATGGGGGCTCCCAGAAGGCAGCCCCCACGCAGACCCACAGACAGACGTTTGCCTTCTCACGAGCAGGTTCGGGCCCCTGCTGCCTTTGTTGGTCCACACTGAGTGCCCGCCCGTGCCCGGTCCATACAGGACGAACAGAAGGACAGATGACCGAGGCAGGGGCGTGACTGGCCTGGCCATGAGTCCACAGTGACATCCACTGGGGAGTGGAGCCCGGGAGAGGGGTCGTGGCCAGGCCCCCCCACCGCCACCGTGGACAGAGTTACAGCCTGGTCCTGCGTGAGCCCTCGGTTGTGGTCTCGGAGCCCATTCTGCGCCCGCCCCTCCTGGGTCCCGGGCACACCACTGAATCAACAAAGTCGAGTGTTGCCATCGGTAAGCCGTGCCTTGAAAAGAACTCCAAAAAGACCAGCAGGCTTTCTCGGCTACAGGCCTTTGAGATCGTCAGCACTTTGTGCAAACAGCCTTTGAAGTCACTTCTTGTACCCGGCTTGTCTCTAAATGAACTGCTGTTTTGGGTTCTCGAGTGCTGCCGGACAGGAATCGCTCCCTTGAAAAAGAAATAGGTTCTTTAAATATGCTTTCCCCTTCCACAGACCCTGCGCAAACCAAACACTGAGCCTGCTCCTGCCCCACCCCGGATGGGTCCCTCTGTGCGGCGACTCCATGTCCCACTTCTGAAATGCAGCGACTTTTCCTTTGAAATTTTTCATACGTTTAAAACACAAAACCCCTCAAATTCTGTTCCCCAGAAGCTCTTTGTGCCAGGCCTGTGTCCTCAGGAGGTGCTTATGAGTCGCGCGCACCTGTCAAAGGGCCCTTTGGTCGTCCTGACCCCGACCCAAAGCTGCAAGCAGGCCTGACTTGGGACGAGAAGGAGAATTCCGTTTACTGACTGTCTCTGCGTCCTCGCTGGCTGGCCCGGTGGCTGTGGTCACCGTGGGGTGCGGGTCAGGCCTCAGGGAGAAACGGCAGCGAGGCTGCGTCCCAAGGGCACTTAGGGCTTTTGCTGCTGGAGCCGGTGGGCTGGGGGCGCAGAGCCCCAGGTGGGAGCTGGAAGGGAGCCCCGGGGTGCCAGAGGGGGCCGAGGGGTGGCGGCAGAGCAGAGGAGGTGGGGGTACTCAGTGACACTGAATATCCAGCTAAGACATTCCCGTTGGACTTCGTGGGTTACAGGCTGTTGAAGGGGATCCCTGCCCTTTGTTTAGATGGATTCTCTGACGGACACGATTCACGCAGCGATGCCTAGGAGGGGGTCTGGTGCGTCGGGCGCTGCTTCCAGCCCGGGTCCCCCAGCGCATCCCTCACGCACTCACACCTCACTGACACGAACCCGGAGCTGAGCCGGACAACGTAGCGCCCCACGAGCCCGCAGAGACACAGAGCAGAGGGAAGCGATCTGCCCGCGGCGGTTTCAGTCCTCGGTCCGCGTGGGGCTTTGAGCGCGGCTCAAGGGCGGTGAGTGTGGGCCCTGGGGTGCAGCCAGCGGGAAGCCCCCAGACGGGGAGTTTGAGAACCGTCTGCTGGGGCAGAAGGCAGAAGGATGAGGGGAATTCTGCCCTCTAGCTGCTCCTGGAAGACCCCCGCGTCCTATGGGCATGGCCTCCCCTCTGTCAAAACTTCTCAAAGGAGAAATCTGTTTTTCCTGCCTGAGAATATTAAATATTCTAGCATGATATGAAATAATACTAAATAAATATTAATGATGATATCCATGATATCATCCATCCATCTTCTTTTCCCAAAGTGTTTTCATAGGGATGGAAGCCTTAGGGAAGGAGGGTCGAAGCCCGGAGAGAATTTTAAGGGTCTAAACTGGCCTTGAGGGTGGCTGGAGCAACAGACCAAGAAGAATTATCTCAAGGCCCTGAAATTGCCGTAAAAATACAGGCTGTTGCCTCCTCTGCCCACGACCGAGCCAGCCCGGACAAGAAGAAGACCCCGTATTTGACCCTCGCCTACCTGTTCTGGAAGTTGTCTTTGGCAACCTTAAAATCCACGTCCGCTTTCCTGTTCCCTGGCAGGTGTCCCCATGCTGAGTACACGTGGAGACTATCTTCTTAGGATGAATCACAGTATTTCCAGGTTGGAGGGGGCCTGAGGGAGGTTCTCTGGGCCCACGCTCTCATTTTGCAGAAAAGGAAACTGAGGCCCAAAGAGGAAGAGAGGCTGTGTGGTCTTGGGCATGTCGGCCAGCAAAGGGACTAAGACCAAGCTTTGGATTCCTAATTTAATTCTCTTTTTATTGCAGCAATTTTAATTGCCGGCGGAGGGGGGGTTATTTCTATTACGAAGAACATACCACTTCTCCACCCCGACACCCATTCTGGTTTTTTGCTGACAGAGTTATAAGGAAAAATCAGGATATCTTAGAGCTGGGTGAGGCCTCAGGAATGATTGAGATTCCAGCACCTTCCACCGGTGTAGCCGTGACCGCCATCTGATAGGCAGGGACATGGGGGCGGGAAGGAATGAAGGGAGGGGCGGGCGGTCTGCAAGCTGGATGTCCGATACCAAACAACCCCTCTCCGTCAGGGATATCTGTGCTGCGACCCTCTGGGGGAGGGAAAGGCACCGCGGTCCCAGGGTGTGCGCGCAGGGTCTGCGTCTGTGGCCAGCTGATCTCTCCTGCATGAATCTGGCATGTCAAGTGTGAGCAGAATGAAAGAGAAGATTCTGGTGCCTTCGAACATTACCTAATAAATGCTCGAGAGACTCTTGTCTTAGCACAAAGCCGGGGGCTCCTCTGCAGACAACCACAAGAAAGGCGCGGCGGATAGAGCGCTACCCTTAATTCTGGAGCAAACACAATAGTATTTTTTAAGGATAATGTGGAGGTAGAGAATGTGACTGCTAATTTCTCTTTGGAGACAACTGAGGAAAAGAAGAATAGAGAAGAAGTTATTTTGGCAACAATTCTTGATCTTCTTTTTACAAAGAAAGTTAAAGCCATAATTCCCCCAGGTGCAAATGCTGTAGCCTGAAAAGGCCTTCTTTAAAATATATTAAATCAGAGAAGTAGATAAGCAAAGAGGAAATTTACCTGTGGTTGTATCAAACGGCCTCAGGCTTTATCTTTTTATGAGCTCAGAAAATGGGGAAGTTTTAGGAAAACATTTCAATTTCAAAAATCTAAATTTCGCATGAATGTGGAAAATGTGGGCAGTGTTATCTTTCTGGCAGGAAGTGACATGGGTGGGAGCAGAGACAGGGCCTCTCTCGTTAACGCAGGGTATGGATCCCCGGGCCTGCGTTCCGGTCTCGGCTCTGCAGCTCGCCGGCCCTGGGCTCTGGTTATAAATTACCTTGGATAGGTCAGTGTCTCAGTGAGGCTCTAGGACGTGATAACCGGTGAATGACATCGAGAGCATGGTGCCCTGAAGAGGCCACGGGGTTCCGACGGGGCAGATGCTCTCTGGATCCAGGAACACCTGATTACGTGTACCTGCTTTCCTTTGGGCTTTCCTCCCTCAGCCCCCTTCAATGCTGTACGTTGAAAGATGGAGCAGGATATTTTTTAGAGTTAAAACTTATTTAATTGACCTGGCCTGCTTCGGATGTAGCTAGCAGTTGCCTTTGCTACTTGATGAAGACCCTGGTGACAGGTCACACCAAGACCTCAGCAGGAGACCCTTCCCCAGTGGCTTTCATCGAGGAGGGCTGGCCAGAAGTGAGCGAGCATAACCTAGTGGGCATCAGGGGGCATCTCAACGGGTATGTGGCCTCCCTGGCTTCATCTTACATCTCTCACTTAAAGAATTTGGGTTTTATGCAGCCCTTGACCCTCGCATGTGAACCTAATAGGATGGCTGGTTCACTGTGTTCCTCTCTTTTCCTCCCTTCCACCTTCCCTCATTCTTTCAAGTGGGCTGAGGGCAGGTGGCTGCCATCTCACCACTGGTCACGGGACACGACGGGTCAGGTAGGGACATTGCCGGCCTGGGAGCCAGGCCACGTTGGATCAGGCTTCTGGTTATTCAGCACCCTAGATATGAGGCATCCAGGCCTGGCGCCCCATCTGCCAAATGGGTCCCAGCTGTTCCCATACTCAGACAATTTTAATTTCAAGTGATAACCTAGAAGTGATAGCCATACAGTAACAATGCCTTAATTGTAGACAAATAAACTGGAATTTACATGGCGAAAACTTGGGCATATGGGACTCTCGAGAATGAGTCCTCTGGCCTGCTGAGGTTTCTGCCTAGCTGAGGAAGAGTGTGTTTCTTTATTCACCATTAGAAAATATTGGGCCAAACGAATAGAAACATTCCTGCCATAAGTTTAGAAGCCAGAGGGCCAGTTCCTTACACAGGTGCATGCAGGGACAGGAAGCCAGTGTGGCTGTGGGTTTGGGGAATCTTCAGAGAGTAAAATGTAGAAACACCACCAGTGCAAGCAGGGGACCTGTTCCTTCCTCCTCTTTCCCTGCGTTGGGAAGCATACCCATCACTGTGCAAACCAGGAGTCCAACCACTAAGACCTGGCAATTTCTCTTCTTACATTCTTCACTTGTTCACTCAGGGCTCTGCCTTGTGTGCCCGTCACGGCAGCATGGACACGGCTGCCCAAGGGACCTCTCACGCCAACACCGTGGAGTGCCACGCACTTTCTCTGGCGTGTTCCAGGGGTCCCCCGAAGTGAAGACATGTCCGCTCTGGTTCGGTCCGTGAGATTCCGAGCACTCAGAGCACCAGGCTTCCTCCTGTTTGCATGGTTCTCCCGGTGAGTTCTTTTCTCCTCTTATGAGACTCAGCTGAGAGCTCATCTCCTCTGTCTGGCTCCCCCAGACCTTCCCCCGGGCCACCCCTATGCCCGCGGCACATTGCCTCTATCAGGAGATCTCCCGGGCTTACCCACGTGTCCCCCGTGTTTCTCGGCTGACCATGGGCTCCCTGAAGGAGGGACCTCGTCGTAGCTTCTTTCACTCCGTCAACATCTTTTGATGGAGCACCTAAGATGTGCCAAGGACAATGACAGGTACTGGCCACGGAGACGGGAGCTGGAAGCCAAGGGCAATGCTCATCCCTTCCCGGGACTGAGCAGTGCTGGCCAGTGAACCAGAGGTGGACAGGACACGTGTCGGTTCCTGGTCAAGGCAGGCAAAAACCTGTCCCCATCTGGGGAGCACGGATCAGCACAAAGTGGCGGGGCCTGGGCTAGTGGGGGTCCCTTCGGCTGGTGTGGGCAAGGAGGTACCCCTGCAGTGGGCTTTAGTCTGAGTGCTAGGAAGGGGACTTCTGCGCCGACATCGGGGTAGGGACACTGCTTCTGGGGAGCAGCTCACACAGAGGCCAAGGGAGGGAACACACGTGGAAGATCTGACATCCCAAGGCGGGCCGCGGAGAGGAGAGGAGCGGGAGGACGTCAGGGGAACGCGAGGGCTGAGCCACAGAGAATTCTGCGCCCAGGCTATGGATCCGATCTCATTCTGCCCTTGGAATCCCTGAGGCTACAGTACATGGTGCCTGCCTGACACCCACATTGTTTGGGGTCTTCGGCTGCCTCTACTCCCACTATTGCCTTTTCTGGGGTCACGCTCTTGACAGATGAGATTGTCACCAGGCCCCAGGTAGCTGGTAGTGGTGATGTGCGAGGAACAGAACGTCCTGCGGGATAGAGGATGGCGGCAGCTCTCAGGTAAAACAAGAAGCAGGTGATTGGTGGGCAAACAGGTAGGTGACCGAGCAGCCCACACACCTGGAGCGGCATCCGCAGGGAAACCTCAAACACATTCACGGCCGGCACTCAGGGGAGAAGCAGAAATCCAGCAGAACCTGATTTTCTACTCCAGGAGAGATTCTGACCCTTGGACTGTGGGGCTCAGAAGCTGCATACTTTAGAATTCCTGGCCCCTCTCTTATGTTATCAGGGATGGGGGTGCTCTCGCAAACATCTGGAGAAGCCCGGGCTTGGTCTTCCGGGTAGTGCGGCCCGGTGGTTGGGCAGCAGTGCGGGTCTCTCGCCAGTGTGATGGGACTGGCATCCAAGCCTCTGGTCGCAGGTGACTTTTCACGGAGTTCTCCTTTTCTAGGAGGCCAGCATGCTGGTGACCAGTCCCCCATGAGTGACTCCTACCTTTCCGTTAAACCACAGCTCCTAGACTAAGTCACAAACCCAAACTCACTACACGCTATTTACAAGCACATGAAATGAAGTGACAGGAAAGGGTTCAAAGGATGAATTGTGTACATGCATACAGAAAACGAGATGATAGAATTAATATCATGCACTGTAGACATCAGAGTAGAGATATTAAAAAGACAAAGACAGTAATTTTGTATTTTAAAGGGTACCATTCACAACACAGATATATAATTGTTATGAACTTGTAGTAACTCAAGAGACATCACCAGAAACAAAATGTAGTAGGAGACCCAACGTTCAGTCCTTCTACCTGCCTTCAACTGATGAAGCAAATTTTAAAGAAAGGTACAGAGAGAATGAAGGAATAAATTAAGAATGATGTAATATAGAAATTCATATCTTAGAGAAAATAAACCTTTTCAATGTCCATAGAAAATTGGCTAAAATGTATCAAATAGTATGCCGTAAATAAAATCTCAAACGGGCAAAAGCAGAAAGTATACAGGTGGTATTCTAAGACCATGACATGCAGATACAAAATGAGGAGAGGTGAAGAGAGGAGAGGAAGGGAAGGGAGAGGAAGGGAGGGGAGGGGAGGGGAGGGAGGAAGGAAGGAAGGAAAGAAGGCTTAAAAAATACGGTAAGTGAGGGGAGCCTGCGTGGCTCAATCAGTTAAGTCTCCAGCTCTTGATTTTAGCTCAGGTCATGATCTCAGGGTCGTGGGATCAAGCCCCAGAGTCTGCTTAAGATTCTCTGTCTCCCTCTCCCTCTGCCCCTCTCCCCAGCTCAAACCCTCTAAATAAATAAATAAATAAATAAATAAATAAATAAATAAATGGAATATTTTTTGAAAAATTATGGTAAGTGAAAACAAGAAAAAAAGAAAACTGCATTGACTAGTTTTATCCTCAAGCAAGCAATTTAACCTTTTTTTAAATACATAAAATGTGAAAAATAGGATTAAATAAGATGATACATTCAGTATTATCACAGTTCTTGGTATATTGTATAAGCTCAAAAATTAACCACAAAAAATAGCACACACTAAATCCTACAAACCAATTAATTTACTATTATGTTGAAAGAGTGACACATAAAGCCCGAGTTGATGATGCATGTCTATGCTCACTGCATTGACTAGTAGACCTGCGGCATATACTTCCGTGAATAAAAGGTTCCATAATAAAACACATACAATAATGCCTTTGTATAAAATTCTAATTCACACAAAAGTGTCTGGAAAAATAAAAACCAGTAGTGTTTTTCTCTGGTGATATGCTTTTTGTCTTCTTCCTCCTATTTTTCTGTATGATTGAATCCCCCCCTTTCTTTTACAATGTAAATGTACAATTTTTATGGTTCCTGAAGACAACGATATTTTCATTTTGGAAAAGGAAAACACAACAAACAAAACTGTTTAAGTAAACGAAACATAATGACAAAAGTTTAAGAACCTTCATATATAAAGGCCATTATGAGTCATTAAGAATCAAAAGACATTAAAAGACAATTCACACACACAAAACAACACAGTCAACAAAGGCCTGAAAAAAAAATCTTTAACATAGAAGAAATGCAATAAGACAATGAATTTCCATTTCATTCTATATAATACAGGTAAGGGAAATCAAATTCTTTTCACGGGTTTACAACTCCTGGCTGTTTCTGAAGGTCAAATCTATTATCAAAAGATGATTCAATGTTAACACAGCTGCTCTTTAATCTTGAACTTATTCAAATTGGCATTATTAATATTATTACAATTACCAGTCACCTCCTAAGAAGTCACCGAGTCTGCTCTGCTGAGCCTCCATGAGCAGTGGTGTTCTGCAACCACAAGGACTGAAGCTAGGAAGGGCTTTGGGCGCTCTGCCGTCTATGAGGCCAAGATCTTGTCGACCACTTGGATGGAATCCCACTGAGAGCTTTCTCAAGACGATTTTAATTTGATTAATTTCTCCAATTTATAAAGCTGGAAAGTTTTTTTTTTTTAAACACAATTGCATTATCTCATGGAGCCTTTATAGATTTGAGCCACCAATATGCATTAAAATAGCCACAATTAAAGCAAACGAAATGTCTTTGTTGGTAGGGTCTCTGCCCTATAGCCTTTAAAAATGCTATCTATATACTTTATCTTTAGCAGTGGGACAGAACGTTCTGTTCATTCAAATACGTCCATTCATCAAAGCAGAGATGAAACTCAACTTCAAAACAGTGACCTTGCAGTTGGGGGTTGGACTAGCGGCCAGCAGGAAATAGAGAGCATTATTGGAATGCTGGGAAGGCCTTAACAGGGAGTCACTGAAGCAGATTTGCAAAAAGACAGGGTGATTTCAGGGACGTTCATGTTCATTCTTGCATCCTAAAACAAATGCATCTCCCTTTTTGCTCTCTGGAGCCCGAATTTTTCCAACAGAGCCTTCTTTTCCACAACATGACCAAAGGCACAGTATACAAATCTTCCACAATGGGGAATGTAATGATTTATACTCAGAACGATGACCGATATCAGGCCTTCTCTAGAATGGAAGGGCATAGGGCTCAAGGTCAGTCCTATAAGAGGAAAAGATGAAAGAGAAGCCAGAAAGAATGGCAGAAGATATGTACGGTTTGTCTGGTCACTTGGAAACTAGCATTGCAAAGCTGGTAGATGTTATGTACAAATGCGTAACCAGAAATGGTCATGATTGTCCATTTGTCTATGTCAATACACACAGATTATGACTTCTCTCTTCATCTTTGAAAATAAAGACTAATATCTTGTGTACAGAGTAGAATTTCCATTAATAGGAAACCAATAAATCCAAGCAACTGATTAGCCAAGTTCCTCCATTTTTCTTATGCCCTCCTCTAAATAAGAGACAAATATTGAAAGACAAGCAGACTATTCTGTATCAGATGAGTCCACATGATACCTGCATCTTCTTTTTCAACTTCTAGTTTTAGACCGTTAGCCTTTATGGTCACCCAGTGGGGGCCGACCTATGGCGATGAGCCGAGTCTCATTCCCCTTGCTAGATTCTTCCACCAAGGGCTGCGAGCATTTAGAAAACATGTAACAAGACCTCTGTCCCAAGTCCCTTTCCTACAATTCCTTTTGGCAAGAGTCCCATGTCATGAGTTCAAAATATACTTAAATTCCAAAGCAAATTTAGCATGTGCAACTCTTACATAAGGTTCCATCATGGGCATATTATAAAAATATAATTCAATAAACCCCAAGCTTTGGAAAACCATGAGGCCTATTCATTATTTTTGAGATTTCAAGGGGATTTGTATGTAACACTGGAAAAATCAAAGGAAATTCTAAAAAGTGGTAATAGTGCTATGACTTTGGATTTAAAAAAAAAATACTGAAGAACCGCTAAATACATAAATACATAATCACTTCCCAAGCTCTTAAGATGGAGAAAGATGCTAAGTAACAGCTAATAAGGTCTGTGGGGGTCAGATTTTGGATAATGGACCCAACAAACTCTGGTCCCATCAGAGGTGGGAGGGGGTTGGAGAGGCTCATCTAGATGTGAGCCACAGCCCAATCCACATGGAGTCAGAGGCTGGTCTGGATGCGCCTGCTTGAGGTCTTGTAATTCCATTTCTAGCTCCAGCTGCTGGAAATGCCTCCTTATGTGAACCAGGATCTGTGTTCTTCTTATGTCCTCCCTGTCCTTGTCCCGATCCGAGGGACACTTGTCACATGTCCTGCCCTGGCACTGGAGACTGGCTCTCCGCATCTCTCCAGGAACATGTCAGGCTCGGAAGAGGAAGTGGTGCTTTGATCTGGTGTGTCTCTCGTGAGATTTTTGCATCTGGGGCACACAATTATTTTCACTGAGTGGAGGAAATACGGTGAAACTGTTTTGTGGAAGCAAGTCGAGGAGTTTGTGGTCTCAGAGACAAACTAAATCTGGCTCAGCTAGTTGAAGTTCGTCATTATTCGTGTGAGCAGGTGTGGTGGACACGGGCCCTCTGCATTAAATAACATCCTGCCTTCTTGGTCAAGAGCTGCTGTGGAGTCATGGACATGGCTTCATTTGGGGAGGGGGTGTTGGGCTGCAGGGAGAAGCTGAACTAAACAAACGTCCGGCGGGAAGGCCAGGAGGGCCCGCCAGTTTTCTCCTCTGTCCCAGCTTTCGTTTCTCTCTCAGGTGGATTCTGCATGGAGGGGGACACCTAAACGGGCTTCTCTACATTGCGACACGGCATCATGCAAGTGACGTCGCAGCGGCGATCTGCAGGCAGAAGCAGGGAAGCCGCTCAATTCAGAGGGATGGCATCACCCAGGCTAGACCTGCACATGCAGCCGAGGGTCGCCCAAGCCCACCCATCTTAGAGCAAGGCTGGCGAGCTGGACGCTGCTGGTTCCTGAGATGCGCTCGTGATGCTGGCAGAGGCCGAGGGGTCGCTGGCCCAGGGGGAGATGTCTCAGCTCGGGACCCCGCAGAGCAGGCCCTGAGGAAGGTCAGGGTAGACCTCAGGAAACACAAGGTAAGGCCGTGAGACGGGGAGGAAGACCCAGGGCTGGTCCCAGCGGAAGCTCTCAGAGGAGCTGTGTAAACCATCCTGCCTGAGTACTATTCTGCTGAGCAACGGAGGAGCCAGGACGGGGTTCCCGTCCCCAGGACCTCCAGCAGCCGTGCACAGCCGAGGAGGCTCCCTGGATGCAGAAGCAAGCCTGCAGCAGGGATGCCCACGGGGCATTTGCGGTCTGATGGACCTGGAATGGCTCACGGTAAGTGCGGGTGGGAATGCTGTGGGGCTGGTGTGTAAGCCCGGGGGAGGGAGGGGGCGGTGCAGTGAGCAGGGGCAATGGATGGAGGACATTGCTCATCTCTCGAACATGTGCAGAAGAGAGCTGCAACCAAGCCAAAGGTGGACGGGCAGAATTGGAAAGAACCGTCACAACCTGGTCTGAGCAGGGAGGCTCAGGGCAGTCTTGAGTCGCTGTGCTCCACGATGGGACATATTGTCCGGGGAGGGTTCCTGCTCCTAAGTGCAGGCCAGGGGCACTGAGCTTCTGCTGTACATCCGTCCTGCCCTCCAGCCAATGCGTTTCGAGCCCTGATGCGTACGCGGTCCGTCAGCACCGAACAGGTGGACAGAGGCGAGGGCTCTGCTCTCTGGGAATTTCCCGTGGGTCACTGAGCCTGACCGTGCACCCCAGGATTCCACAGCGAAGTCAAATCCACACTCAGACAAGTTTGGGGCGTCTGTACGTGGAAGGGCCCCTGGGATTATAGCCGACTCCTCATCCACCCCCTGAAATGTGGGTGGCTCCATGATTTCTCAAGGGCTCTTATTCGCTGGCGAGGCGGGGTGCATGGGCCTGGGCTCTGGGGGCGGAGGGGCAGGGCACCAGTCTGAGCCAGGTCCTCTCTCGGAAGTACATACTCCCTTGCCCTGCACGCCTTAGCCCTAGCTGTCACCAGAGGCAGAGGTGTCCGCAGGGTCGCCGTCTGTCCCAGCCACGTTTCCCTGTGTCTGGCAGCAGCATGCCCCTGGTTCCTCGGCTGATTTCCTGGCCTCACCATCGGCTTGTCCCAGGGCGGCTCCACCCTGAGCAGCTCTGCGGAGGAGGAAGGCGGCTGCAGGCACAGCTCGACGTGGGTGTTTGGGTGACTCAGTCGTCACTGGTGCGCGTGGCTGTTGTCCATGGCCCCAGTTTGCTTCTCCTTCGGTGGCTCTTGCTCTCTGTAGCTCCCCCCTCGCCACTGGGGGCCTCTGCTTCCATGGCAGCCCAGAGCTGCAGGTCCAACGAGGCCCTTGCTGGGGAAACAGGGGCAGGCAGGACGCCCAGCATCTGTTCAGGCCTGAGGCCCGCTGGCTTACCCCGCCTCTATCTGAAGCTACTTCTGCTCTGGGGGGGGTGGGGCCCGGTGATTAGAGGACCACAGGGGTGGGTGGGCTGAGAAGAGGACCCAAGAGAAGCACTCCCCACAGGTTTCTCTGCTCCCTTCCCTCGTCCCCAGTCCCTGGGGACTCTATGCAGGCCGGTGTGTAGACCGTGGGGCCTGAAGGCTCCTTGACTACGTGTTGTGTGTGCAGACAAACACACGCCCGGCTTGGAACAGTCTGAACCCAGCGGCCCGACTGGCCAGGATTTATCCATCCTACGAGAGCTGCTGGTGGAGGCAGACCTCTTTCAGGGCTCAGACAGTGGGGCATCTGTGGATAAAACACGTATGGATAGCACGTGTCGCCAGGCACCGCCACTGTTGGCCACACCAGTGATAACAGGCAACGGTCTCCCTTGAGTCACCTGGGGTTTCGACCGTGTTATGGGAAGGGCTTCGGCCCCATGCCCAAACCACCCAGCTCACCGTGCCACTTTGCCTTCTAGAATTCGTCCTGAGCCAGGGAGTCTCCCTGACATGCATTCGGAGTGTCACAGCCGCTAATCGGGGAGCAAAACAGGAATCCTGCTAACATGCATTTCTGCAAAGATTCTTTTTTTTGGCTTTTCCTGTTTGCTCCTGTTTGTGTCTTCAGAGAAACTTACTTCCCTTGCAGGCGCCTCTGGAAGCGCCATCTCCCTGCCCCAGAGCAGTGGGGCTGGAAACACCGTAGCCAGCCCTTTCTTTCTGCGCCGGAGCTTCAGGGAGTTTGGAAGCCAAGCCCCTCTGTCCACGGTGATGGTTGCCGTCGAGGTTAGGAGGAATCTGCTCCTACGTGTGGGCAGTTTAATTTCCTCGAAAACCAAGCAAGGTCCCCACGGAGGAGCCACACCCATTTTTGGCTTTGCTTTGCCACCAGCAACCCCACTCCTTCTGAGATCTCCCCACCCCTTTGATGTCCTCTCAGCCCCACCTTCCCCCTTCCCCCACTCACGGGGCCCCCCGGGCCGGGTGTTGCCGGTGGCTGGTCTTAGCAATGGGCTGCCGGCACACTCTCTGCTGCCCGCCACCCATTCTGAGTTCTGACCCCTCCACGCCCCCTGGTGAGGGACAGCACTGGCATTGGACAGTCACCCTGTAGTTTTCGGTGGGCCAGGGGTGCTGTAGGGACTTGTGGAGTGACCTCAACACCCCCTCAAGCCCTGCAACATGGTTGTGACCGGGACTGGAGTGAGAATTCAGACCTGCCTACCTGACTCCGGGGAGCAAAACCTCGGCTCAGCCAGACCTGAGTCCTTGCGGCTCAGCGCTGCAGCGAGTGCGGGAAGGCCCCGGCTAAGAGTTGAGCTTCTCAGTATCCAGTGGTGTCATCCCCGCGCCTCCTGGGTCCCTTCCGTGGGTACGGGAAAGTGTAGCTTTCACTAACGGCCAAGATGGTGTAGGAGGCAAAGGACTGCGGAAAAACATGTGATCAGCGATGAGGTCATGTTGGCGACCCGTGAGGGCATCAGTGGGCGAGGCCCGGACAGTGCCGGCCGCAGCTGAGATGCGGTTCTGCGTAGCGCTACTTGCAGAAGCCCGGGCAAGTGGCCGTCCAAGGGCCTGTGGCTGCTGGTCCCTGCGCCACAGGTGAGGGGGTGGACACAGAGCACACGCGGCCTTCTGCAGGCCACAGAAACCGTGAAGGCCATTCCAAGGCCAGTGGCCCCTGCAGCCCCGAGTGTGGGCTTGTGCCCAGCTCCCCAGACTTCACCGAGTGCCAGTGGCGCCTGGGTAAACCGCCTGGAGGCCCCATGTTGTTCAGAAGCAGAAAGAACCTCCTGCGCAAGCACCATCTCCAGGCCAGCAGGGACCATACCGTCTAATCCTGAATCCCCACACCTCCAACTCGGCCCCACATGGGGATCAATTTTTAACCAATGCACAGAAATATTAACCACCTGTCTACTGAGCTCTTCTCTTTTCGATTGGCTACCTTAGGGGCATTTGATTTTAAACTATCTGATTTCTAGAAAATTTGTTTTCGTTTTAAACATGGTAGCTCAGTAAATGCGTCCACCCTCCTCCGTCCCCACTCTCGTCTGCACATGGAGGCCGGGAGGATCCTAGGGAGCTTCTGGGACTGTACTGCTGATCTTCTATTTTGGGGGGAATCTTGGCAAAGCGTCTTCATCACTACTGTGCGTCGGCTGTACCTTGACAACCAGAAATCTTTCCTCCTGTATCAATTGCCAATAACCAGAGCCTCGATTTCGCCATTATTTTAATTCAGAGAAATCAGTGGGAGGTGAGCAGCTTTGGCCCAATGATGAGAACAAGCACTGGTTTAAACACCAGTGAAGAGTATCATTCAGCTGTGTGACCTTGGATGGGTCACAGCCTCCATGTCCCACTTCTCATTTGCAGAAGGGGGACAAGAAAGCCTTTCCCGCCTACCCTCCACTATTACAGAGGATCCGATGAGAAGACCCCAGGAAAGTTCTCTCGGGTGTACAAAGCCAGGCACTAGAATGACCACGTCACTGCGAGCTGGGCAGCATTGGGGGCATGCATGATGGCGGTCAGAGCCTCAGCCACCTCGGCAGGAAGGTAGAACTTCGTAGGAGCCGCGTACCTCGTGCTAAGACGGCTGGTAGGTCCCTCGGCTGTTTGCTAGCAGAGAAGGAGTGAGCAATGGATATAATGGTGACCTGGGGGTGGACACCCATTCCTGGTTCAGGATGTCACAGAGACAGAGGTGTTCTCTATGTTAACATAAGCCTCAGACCCTGGCATGCCATGGGGAGACTGGCTTCACCCACCTGGAACAGCATTGGGATGGTGGGAAGGGAAAGGAACATCTTCTAAAAGATCACTTTTTGAGTCTTAAAATTTCACCATTAGTGATTCATTCTTTTGCTTTTGTTCTGTGTTCTCTTTTTTCTTTTTCTTTTTTTATAATATTGATTATTTATTTATATTTTTTAATTTGAATTCAATTAGCCAAGATATAGTACATCATTAGTTTTTGATATAACGTCCAATGATTCATTAGTTGAGTATATCACCTAGTGCTCATCATATCAGGTGCCTCTTTAATGCCCATCACCCAGTTACCCAAATTAAAATATTTGGGGAGAAAGTAGCATGGCAAGTGTCTTCACCTTGGACTGAATTAAGAAATAAAAGCACGGGGCTCAAGGCTCGGCTCTGGAAATAATGAGAAGCTGGGGGTTTTGTGGGAGGGCAAGTAAGTTGGTGCGGGGGAGGAGAGGAGAGGAGAGGCGGAAGGGAACAATGCAGGGAGGCCTGAGTGGGGGGCAGGGATGCTGGGCAGGGAGCAGCAGGGTCACGTTTGTGTCTATTGAAATGTTATTGGGGAGCCAGTCTCCCACCCTGAGAGCCCTTTCCAAATGGCATGTCACCCTGCTTGGCTTTTCCTGTTTGCTTCTGCCTTTGTGTCTCTAGGTAAACTTATTTCCCTTCGAGGCACCTCTGAAAGGGCCATCTCTGCACGCGGGAGCAGATTCCAAGTCCAGTTCTACATTGCTGACTCTGGGAACTCTGCTTCTTGTCCTCGTGAATAGTCTGGGCATCTGTCACCGTGTGCTCAGGCCTGGCCTTGCTCGCGGACGAACTGCGCCTGGGCCGACAGAACCAAACCAGGACGGGAAGCTGTATCCTCAGGGCAGGATGACAGTGGGCTTGGGGTTAGAAGTGGGCGACCCTGGGGCTTGAAACGAGTCAGAGACTCCTCACCCCACCCCGGCTGTGTGGACACTGGGGGGTAAGAGGTCAGACGAGGGGTCTCCTCGACACCAAGTGGCAGGAAGCCTCTGTCCGTCTCTTCCCTGGTCCACAACAAGGAGACCAGAGGCCCCAGCAAGTGTCCCAGCATCTCCCTGAGGGCACCGGGGTCAGAGGGTTGGAGCATGGTCCTTCCGGTGCTCATTCCTCACAGCATGGCCATGTCACCAGAAATGAGTGCCAAACCCAAACCTTCTAATTCTTAAGCAACAGTAACTATTGTAAGTATCTCTGTTCATTTTAGGTGACTCAGTGTTTTCTATTCTTCGTATCTATCAATGACTTTGTGGACAAAATTGTCACACAGATCTCCAAATCATAAACCTGTTAGGGCTCCACAGGTTTATTTGCACGTCAGTTATTTGTAATTAAGGCAGCATTTGTTTATGGGAACTGTTAACTCTGGTTAGGTTCTCAGACTACCTCACACGAAGTGAACTAATAAATCAGAATAAAGCACTTTATATACATAGTTTATCTTTAAATATCCCCATGTCAGTGTGGAAGCAAATAAATACAGAAATAATTTCAGCTTGACTACGGTTTAAGTAGGCACTTGTGGCCGGCCTGAAAGCCTGATTCTTGTTTAAAACTTTATTTTGGGACTGGAAGGAGGAGAGGGTTCTGTTCCCACCTGCTGTGGTAGAGAAGGCTCACCAAATGGCCTCCCACCTCAAAACAGCACAGACCGTGGTTCCTATGTTCTGTTGTTGGCAACTTTTTTGTGTTAACAGGTGTTTCTGGTGTTAACTGGTTTCTCTTTCATAGGGAAACTGGTTCTAAGAATCGGAGCTTTCCATGCTTCCTACTTACCAATTTAACCTTGAATCGGAAAATTAGTGGACAGTGTTGAATGTTAATGGCAAGCACTTACAAATCCTAATGCTCAGCATCCTTTTCCCAGTTGCTAGGTCAGAACAGCTCCCTATGAACCTTTCATGATTTTGTGTTCAAATCCAAACTTTGATAGCAAAAGAAGATAAACCAACCACTGCCTTAAACGTCCATCCAAAGAAAAACAAGAACCGTACGGGAAATTTGGCAAAGGAAACAGTCCTCTAACTGTACTCAGGGTGTTTGAACAACAACCACCACCCCAGAAAGCGTCCGAGGCAGGCCTGAGAGCAGAACGTGGACACCCAGGCATCACCTCTATGGTCACCCCAGCTTCACAGCGACGGCAGCCGTTGGACCGAGTTACAGGCAGTTCTGAGATGACTGATGAGTTCGGACAGCGAGCGCCAGGAACGAAAGCCAGGAAGTGAAAGCAGAAGAAATGAGACTTTGCATTACGACACCTCTGCCCACTTCTGAATGTCAAGAACTCTGAAGCTTTGTTCCATCACTGTGCCACAGAGCCTTTGTTTCAACCAAACTTTTTGTTTGAGAGAGAATGCAGACCTCATACAGACACGTTGTGTACCCTTTACCCAGTTCCCCCAGTGGTGGCATCTTACAAAACTATCACAACCAGGGAGTTGTCCCTGATGCGGCCAAGACTCAGAACATTTCCATCAGCACAGGATGCCCGCATTGCCAAACCCGTTTCCCTGCCACCCTACCTTCTTCTTAACCCTTGTGCCCACTCATCAGTCCTCCATCTCTGTAATTCTGTCACTTCGGGAAGGCCACATAAACAGAATCATGTAGTGTGTAACTTCTTGGGGTTGACTTTTTTTCACTTCGCATAATTCTCTGAAGATTCGTTCAGGTGTTTGTGTGTATCTTTAACTCTTTTTTTATTGCTGAGCTTATCCAACGGTGTGGATGGGCCACCGTTGTTTAACCACTGAAGGACATCCACTAGATATAGGGTTGTTTCCAGTTTGGGGCTATTAAGAATAAAGCTGCTATTAACATTTGCACACAGGTTTTTGTGTGAATGTATCTTTGCATTTCTCTGTGACGAAAGCCCAGGAGTGCATTTGCTGGTTGTATGGTGGTTACATGATTAGTTTTTAGTTTTTTATTTTGTGCTCTTTTTCTTTTATTATGCCATGAAAACTTTTTTTAGATTTGTTTATTTATTAGAGAGAGAGCAAGAGAGAGAGCATGAGCAAGAGTTGGGGGGAGAGGCAGAGAGAGGGGGAGATGGAGACTCCCTGTTGAGCAGGGAGCCCGACAATGCGGGGCTCAACCCTAGGACCCTGAGATCGTGACCTGAGCTAAAGGCAGATGCACCTGACTGAGCCACCCGTTTGCCCCTGCCATGAACCCTCTTAAAAACATTAAAATTTCATGCTCTTATGTTTTTTTAAAATCACAAAATGCCTTTGGTGACTATAATCAAAATGGTACCATATTGAATATGTTATTTTTTTAAATTTAAATTCTAATTAGTTAACATACAGTGTAGTATTGGTTTCTGGGGTAGAATTCAGTGATTCATCATTTACATACAACACCCAGCGCTCATCACAACAAGTGCCCTCCTTAATGCCCATCACCCATCTAACCCATCCCCCACCCACTTCCCACCATCAACCCTCAGTTTGTTCTCTATTGTTTAGAGTCCCTTAGAGTCTGTTTCCCTCTCTCCTTTTTTTCTTTTTCCTCTTCCCATATGTTCATCTGTTTTCTTCTTACATTCTACATATGAGTGACATCATATGGTATTTGTCTTTCTCTGACTGACTTATTTCACTTAGCAGAATACACTGTAGCTCCATCCATGTCATTATAAATGGCAAGATTTCACTTTTCTGATGACTGAATAATATTCCACCATATATACCACATCTTCTTTATCCATTCATCAGTCGATGGAAATCTGGGCTCTCTCCATAGTTTGGCTATTGTTGATAATGCTGCTATAAACATTGGGATGAATGTACCCCTTCCTTAATCACTATTTTTGTACCCTTTGGATAAATACCTAGTAGTCCTAGGGTTGACCACCCTTTGCTGGGTGGTAAAATGGCTCTATTTATAACCTTTTGGGGAACCACCATACTGTTTTCCAGAGTGACTGCACCAGCTTACATTCCCACCAAGAGTGTGGGAGGGTTCCCCTTTCTCCGTATCCTCACCAACATCTGTTGTTTCCTGTGCCGTTAATTTTAGCCATTCTGATAGGTGTGAGGTGGTTTTGATTTGGATTTTCCTGATGCTGAGTGATGTTGAGCATCTTTTCATATGTCTGTTAGCTATCTGGATGTCTTCTTTGGAAAAGTGTCTATTCATGTCTTCTGCCCACTTCTTAACTGGGTTGTTTTTTGGGTGTTGAGTTTGACAAGTTCTTTATAGATTTTGGATACTAACCCTTTATCAGATATGTTGTTTACAAATATCTTCTCCCATTCCATAGGCTGCCTTTTAGTTTTGTTGATTGTTTCCTTTGCTGTTCAGAAAATTTTTATCTTGATGAAGTCCCAATAGTTCATTTTTGCTTTTGTTTCCTTTGCCTCTGGCAACATGTCTAGTAAGAAGTAGCTATGACCGAGGTCAAAGAGGTTTCTGCCTGTTTTCTTCTCTAGGATTTTGATGGTTTCCTGTCTCACAATTAGGTCTTTCATCCATTTTTAACTTATTTTTGTGTATAGTGTAAAAAAGTGGTACAGTTTCATTCTCTTGCATGTTGCTGTCCAATTTTCCCAACATTTGTTGAAGAGATTGGTTTTTTTCTATTGGATATTCTTTCCTGCTTTGTTGAAGATTAGTTGACCATACAGTTGTGGGTCCATTTCTGGGCTCTCTATTCTGTTCCATTGATCTATGTGTCTGTTTTTGTGCCAGTACCAGACTGTCTTGATGATGACAGCTTTGTAATAGAGCTTCAAGTCCAGAATCATGATGCCTCCAGTTGTGTTTTTCTCTTTCAGAATTGTTTTGGCTATTTGGAGTCTTTTGTGGTTCCATACAATTTTTACGATTGTTTATTCCAGCTCTGTGAAAAATGGTGGTGGTATTTTGATAAGGATTGCATTGAATGTGCGGATCACTTTGGGTAGTATAGATATTTTAATTATGTTTGTTCATCCAACCCATGAGCATGGAATGTTTTTCAATTTCTTTGTGTCCTTGTCAATTTCTTTCATAAGTGATCTATAGTTTTTAGAGTACAGATACTTTACCTCTATAGTTAGGTTTATTCCTAAGTATCTTATTGTTTGTGGTGCAATTGCAAATGGAAACAACTCCTTGATTTCTTTTTCTGCTGCTTCCTTATTGGTGTATAGAGATGCAACAGATTTCTGCACATTGATTTTATATCCTACAACTTTGTTGAATTCATGTGTTACTTCTAGCAATTTTTTGCTAGAAGTCTTTCAGACTTCTTACATAGAGTATCATGTTGTCTGCAAATAGTGAAAGTTTGACTTCTTCCTTGCTGATTTGGATGCCTTTTATTTCTGTTCATTGCCTGATTGCTGAGGCTAAGGCTTCTAGTCCTGTGTTAAATAGCAATGGTGAGAGTGGACATCCCTGTCTTGTTCCTGACCATAGAAGAAAACCTCCCCATTGAGGATGATATTCGCTGTCGGTCTTTTGTATATGGCCTTGAGGAATGTTCCCTCTATCCCTACTTTGTTGAGGGTTTTTTTCATTCCATGTTGAGGAATGTTCCCTCTATCCCTACTTTGTTGAGGGTTTTTTTTTTATCAAGAAAGGATCCTGTATTTTGTCAAATGCTTTTTCTGCATCTATTTAGAGGATCATATGGTTCTTATTCTTTCTCTTATTAATGTGGTGTATTGACTGATTGATTTGTGAATATTGAACTACCCATGCAGCCCAGGAATAAATCCCACTTGATTGTGGTGAATATTCTTTTAATGTACTATTGGATCCAATTTGCCTGTATTTCATTGAGAATTCTTGCAGCATGATTAGTTTTTCAACAAACTGCAAACTGTCTTCCAGGGTGGCTTTACCACTCCATCTCCCACCAGCAGTGTGAGAGCTATCTCCACATCCTTGCCAGCACTTGGTGTTGTCACTCTTCTCTATTTTAGCCATTCTAGCAGATGTGTGCTGGTTTCTCATTGTGGCTTTGATTTTCCCGATGGCTAATGACATTGGGTGTCTTCTCATAGGCCTATTTGCCAACCGTGTCTCTTCTTCCACGACATGTCTCCTCTTTTCTTTTGCCCATTTTCTAATTGGGTTGTTTGGCTTTGTTTAGTTTAGCTTCGTTGTTTTTTTCTTGTTGTTGCTGTGACTGTTGGGTTTTCACATTTTTTTAATAGTCTACTTTTTCTCATTTTTAAAATTTCAGTATAATCAACATACAACATTATGTTAGTTTCAGGTGTACAATGTAACGATTCAGTGTTTGTATGTATTTCAGGATGATTGGCACAATGACTCTCGTTAACATCTATTATCATGCGTAGTTACAAATGTCTCGTGTGGTGAGAACATTTAAGATCTACTCTCTTAGTAACTTTCAAATATATAATGAAGTATTACTAACTGTGGTCCCCATGCTGCTCACTGCATCCCTGGGAGTACATTCGAGATACCAGTCCTTTGTCAGATGGGTGGTTTGCGAGTATTTTCTCCCTTCCTATGGCTTGTCTTTTCATCCTTTCACAGAGTCTTGCACAAGTTTTTCATTTATGTCAAGTTCAGCTTATCATTTTTTTGCTTTTGTTTTTATGATGCTTTTGGTGTCAAGTCTAAGAATACTTTGTGCTGGCTCAGATCCTAAAGATCTCCTATCGTTTTTCTTAAAGTTTAATAGTTTACATTTGAGTCCATGGTCCACTTCTGTGTCAGGTGAGGGAATCAGGTTGACGTTTGTTACTTTGCAGAGGAACATCCAATTGCTCCAGCACCGTCTTTAGGGAAGGCCTCCCTTCCTCCACCAGTTGCATTTACACCTCTGTCAAACACGAGCTAGGCACATTTGCGTGGGTCTATTTCCAGGCTCTCCGCTCTGCTGCTCTGATCTGTGTTTCTTTCTCTGTGCCAGTACCACCCAGTCTTGGTTACTGTCGTCATGTAGTACGTCCTGAAATCAGTAGACCGATTTTTCCACTTTAGTCTCCTTTTACAAAAAAAAGTTTTTAGCTATTCCAGTTCATTTGCATTTTTGTATAAATTTTGGAATAATCTTGCTTGTATCTACAAAAAAAATCTTGCTGGGATTTTGATAGGAATTGTGTAAAAACCTTATATCAGTTTAGGGACAATTTGACATCTTTACTATGTTGAGCCTTCCAGTCCAAGAACATGATATGCCTTTCAGCATCCAAGCCCTAGGCATGTTTTGTTAGATTTACTCATAAATATTTCATTTTTTGAGCAATCGTAAGTGGTACTGTATCTTTACTCTTGATATCCATGGACTCACTTCTAACACGTAGAGATACAATTGATTTTTAAATGTGTATCTTGTCTCCTGTGAACTTGATGGCCTCACTTATTAACTGTAGGAGTTGTTTGCAGATTCCTTGGGTTTTCTATGTATGTAATGCCATCTTTAAATAGAGGCAATCTCATTTCTTCTCTTCCAATCTGTATGCCTTCCATTCCCTTCCCTTGCCATGTTACAGGGGCTGGGACTTCCAGCTCTGTGTTGAATGGAAGTGGTGAGGATGGACATATCTGCCTTGTTCCAGATCTTAGGGAGAAAGCATTTGGTCTTTTATCACAAAGTATAAGATAAACTGTAGGGTTCTTGGAGATGCTCTTTATCAAGTTGAGGAAGTTCCCCTCAATTTTTATTTTTCTGAAAGAGAGAGAGATCAGTTTACCATAGGGATAGCTTTTATTTAGCCAAATGATGAAAATTTTTCATCCTTCTTTTTTACTTGCTCTATATTGATAAGAAATCTGTTGGGGAAGATGGTGAGCAAAGAATAAGATGCTGAGGTCGGCATACCTTTCTAGAAACCACTGAAGAAATTATTCTGATACAGCAGAGTCCTGTGTGTCCAACCAACACATACCCCCCTATGGTATCTGTTCTTCTTTATAGATGGGTAAATTTTAATTACCTAGATAATTTACTTAATTGTAAACTTATTTTCTAATGATGCTGCATAAATGAGACGTCGTGATTCGTGTGAGTCTATTTTCCCATTTCCAATAGGAAGGAGCCCCATCCTTGGCACGTGTTTAATGTGAAATCCATCAGGCTCGGCCACATGTGAAGTCCTCGGCTCAGGGTTACCCCGCCTGGCTGGACCTTGGTGGGTCTCTGTCCCTGAAAATTCCTCCACCTCACCAAATGTCCATACAATAACCTCCCCACTACTCTCTAATTTTTTTGTAAAGAGAGAGAGAAAGGGTTGTTCCTGGGGATCCCAAAGGACAGCACAGAGGCAGACCCACTCCAGCAGCAGGAAGCAGAGGGAGGTAGGGCATCTACAAGGAATGAGATGCGGCATGACCTCATTCTGCCCCAGCACTCACTGTCAGGATATCGGGATAAAGCTCTAACAGGTCCATTTGTCAGTCCGGGTTCCAGAACCAAAGTAACAGGTATTTTTTGATGTTTTCTACTGCGTTTCCAAAAAATGTTCAATATGGGAATTAATTCAAATTGTAGGCCAGACAGAGAATATTCAGTTGGAAAGTCTAGGAGTGCATGGTGGTGGGACTCACAAAGAGCACATTCAGCTCCGCACAATCTCAGCTCATCTGACCCTTCCTCTCATATCAATGTTGCTTTGACTGCCACTTATCATTTGTGTTGGTGGAGTCAGGGTTTTCTTGTGAGCAGAGAAAAAGGTACTTAATTTGTCACCAAAGCTGGATTCCTTTTCTCCCCCGCCCCCTGCACATAAATCCTGTCAATTAGGTTGATAATAGAAGCAAACTTCATCATGAAATGAAATCTCCCCCAACATGTAGGACTGTGCAGCGGGCTCTTTGCCTAATTGTATTAATAAAATTTTTAGCAACATAGTTTTGGGGATCAATGCAGCAGGCCCTGCCAATCAAAGACTTTTCTACTCACTGAAAAGGTGCTAGACTTTTTAGTTTCTTTGTGACGGACTAAGGAAAGGCTGAGTTGCCCCCAGAAGATTAAATCTTTAATTTCACATTATTTCCAGCCACGTCTATAGAACAAAGTGGGCTTTACCTGTTGAATATGGGGCTTATACAACGTGAAGCACTCTTGAGACATTAAGAGGCGGCCGTGAACGGTCTCTGAGATTTAAGCTGAGGGGCATTCTAAAGGGATTACCGCTGCATTTTCCATAAAACGAGAAATAAAAACAGACTTAATGCATGATCATAAATGCATTCCTGCTGCGAGGGAGAGCCCCGTTCACACTGCCGCGCTGAGGCCCAGGCAGGAAGGTCTGCAAAGGCGCCCACACTTGTAAGGATTTGTGCGAGTCCAGCTTACAATGAAGTTAGGGCTGAGTACTTTGGAAAGATTGGCTATTAGGAAAAAAAAAAAAAAAAAAAAGATACTCTTCCATTTTCTCTGGTCCAAAGGTGAGAAATGCACACATTATTTTGACATCATTAAGATATCTTTTGTATGGAATGCCAACCTGCCTGACCAGAACCGGGTAATTCTCTCTATGAATAAAGGACGAACAAAACTCTTCCTGGGAAGATTTTCATGACTGATTAACTACGTGGGACTAAAAAAAGTGATGTCTT
The DNA here is from genome assembly GCF_011800145.1 of Mirounga leonina. Taxonomy (NCBI): domain Eukaryota; kingdom Metazoa; phylum Chordata; class Mammalia; order Carnivora; family Phocidae; genus Mirounga; species Mirounga leonina. The sequence goes on from NW_023270680.1 coordinate 3,892,491, forward strand.
CCAAGGACTAAAAGAAAACGGGGACCCCAATTAAAATCCCACCATCCTCACTAATCAGCTTAGAGACTCAAGTAAAACAAAAGTGCTATTAAAAACGTGCGGCATTCTAGAGTATGCATTGATCGTCCAGCAACGTACGTTTTATATAAACACTGGATCTATTTATGTCACAGGCCATTTTGCTTAGTGAGTGGATGATGGAAATACAACTAAAGAAAATTAGAATGAGTTGCAGACAAAATATCATGGGCTTGGAATGATGTGATGTAAAAACACTGAACTTGTTCTCCTAAGTATGTTAAAAATAATGGTTTTCTAGATTTGGAGGAATTTGGAGAATATAGGATAAAGAGAGAATGCCCTCCCCGTGGCCATTTGCCTCATTTAACAAATGAGTTACATTAACTCATCCATCCTGATCACACATTTTTTAACAGAAAATTAAAATTTTATGAAATGTTGCTTCTTCCCTTTCCAATAAAAGATTTTTTTCACAGCCCTCCAGCTGAAGCATTTCACAACTAGATCCTTCCAACCCTTAGCTTCGATGATTCTAGGTACGACCCCGGCATTTTCCAGCAATACACACACAGACCAAATATGTAAACAGGAGATTTAAGAACTGCGTGATTTTCGGAGCTGAACCTTTTAGGATTTATAATTCTGGGGACCGACTTGCTCAAGATCACAGATCTAGTTAGTGGCAGAGCTAATGCAAGAGCCCAAGTGGCCCTCCGCCCAGCTAGTCCCCGGCCACGGTGCCACGCCTCCCTGCCTGACATTTCACGGCTGGGCCCTTGAGAGTCGAGCCTGTAGTCATACACCTTGGTCCACAGGCTTCCCGAAGGAAGCTGAAGGGGCCGGTCCGGCGGGAGGCCCGGGCTCAGCCCCGGTGCTAATTAGGTGAAGGCACCGGAGAGCCCGGGGAGACAGCGGCTGCTCGTCCCCACCTTCTCGTTCCTGTCTCTGTTCCCAGCAGTGCCAGACACAACCCTGCGGGCCCATGGGAGGCCTTCCCTCCCGGGCAAGACCCCACTTTTGGGAGCGATTTCGACCAGTGTCCACCTCCGGAACGGGCCGGCAGCATCCGCACAGCCAGCTCGGGCGGCCCTGTCTGCCTCAAGCCTCCCGCGGGGCGCTCGGCCATCCCCCCGTCACACAAGATTTGCCCGAGAGGGGTCCCCGAGGGGGCAGAAAGCGGGATGTGCAGAGCGGGCTGGGCGGGGCGCAGGAAGTGGAAAACAATACCAGGGCAGATGGGGTGTGCAGGAGCCGTTTTCATCCAGTTCTGGTTCCGTCCCAGGGGAGCAGGAATCCACCCCCACCCCTGCCTGGAGGCTACCACTTGTCCTTGATGCTTTCTTGCTGGAGGTGAGTTCCCAGGAGAACGGGCCTCTCCGGCAGAGCAGTGGGAGACTCGTCAGGCCCTACCTCCTGCGTCCTCATCGTCCCCTATTTTATATGCTCTTGGGGGCGGGAAGGACGCCAGGACTCAGCCCAGCCCTGGGTTCTCCCCGAGCACGTCTCCCTTCGCGGGTAGCCCAGCTTCAGCTCAGCCTCCTGGGACGTGGACCTCCCTCCCCAAGGAGACGCACTCCTCCTTCAGTTGCTGCCAGCTTCTTAAGTCTCTGATCTTGTGACGCTCTGCCCGTGGTCCTGCCTCCAGCCACTCCCACCTCGGAGGCAGCCCAGAACACTTCTGACAAGCTTTACGAAGACACCTGTTACCTGCTTTTCTTCAGGACAAATAAAGTCCCTTCATCCTTTGAACCCATTCATAGGTGATGTGGACTGCAGCCTTCTCACCATCCTGCCCCCGCGGGCGTTCCAATTTGTCAAGAACCTCTTAAAATGTAGCAGAGCCGAGGGAATGCAACGTGGCGGGAGTTGTCTGAGCAGCCAAGGGTAAAGCAAGGCTCTGGGTTCTGGGCTAAGGCCCCGCGCTCTCTCACTCAGGCTGCCAAGCCAGGTGTCCATCGTCCTGCATGGGTACTGTAGGTCTTAACCTGATCTTTGCGGTGGGGTGCCTCCTTTTCAGAGCTCACGCTCAAATGTAGAAAATGCCCACTCTGAACACGGAGACTCGAAAACAAATATTTATGCCAATATTATGTCAAGCCTGTGACGTTTTGCCTCTCACTTACACTAATAGATCTTCATTGCTGCATTTCGGTAGCTGACCTAGAAGCAAATGTGTGTAGAACAGAGATATGGTGTTCGATAAACATAGATCCTATGTGCGTTCTTAATAATGCTTCTGTTTTGGTTCTATTTCTGGGCTGGTTATTAGGGAAGAGGGGGTTAAACGATGCTTCAAACTCCTTTTACTTACTGGAAAATGTCACTGTGTCAGTCCCTCAGGGACTCCGCTTTTGCCCCTGGTTCCTTTAAGTTCACAAGAGGTTGTCGTCAGAGTCTTGGGTGTCCAGGTGTTTCTTGCATCAATACAAGGTGACCCAGAGGAGTCCCTTGTTTCACTGTGCCACAATCGATGGAGAGCTCCCTCCGTCCCTGGCCTAGGAGAAGAACACTCTCTTCCTCAAGAGCAGTGCACCCCCTTGAACACCAGCTTTGAAAGAATCACTAACCCCACAGGCTGTGTGGCTGGCATGGGCCGACCTGTGGGAGAGACTCCCGTGGAAGGGGTGGTCCAGGAGGGCCTTCAGGAGGAAGTGGGCGTTGAGGGAGGACTGTGATGTGGATACGCCAGGGCAGGGGCCGGTGGGAAGGGCAGGAAGAGCCATCAGGAACCGATCAACAAAGGCCTCTATGCAAGCACAGGCAGGGCCAGGCTCGGGAGAGCCCTCACTGGAGGCCCTGTCGTAGGTCTCGTGGCCTGGACATGAGGCCGGGGCTCGCTTCTGTCGGGTGACCAAGGAGATGAGAAGCAGAAGGCATGGGGAAGAAAGAGGCAGAAGGCCCTGGGACATACCCGGCTGTTCTCACCGGTTATTAGTTGTCCCAAGGAGGGTTGGCGGCAAGGAGGACTCGCAAATGGAGCTTCGGAAGAGCAGGGGTAAAGGGAGAAATCCAAAGTTGGGCTGAGTTTGATCTGGGAGACTAGGTGCACATCAGGAGTTGGCGCTGTGCCGCTGGGACGTTGTCTGGGAACTGCCCTCTGGCCGCTCACCCGTCCTCCATCCTGCTGAACCAGCATCTGGGCCATCCTGGCTGAGCGGGTCTTAAAGAAAACAGGACCTGAGGCGCACAATCGAGCCACACGACTAATCAGAGCATCAGAGCTTCCGAGACCTGGAGAAAATGTTATGTCACACCTCCTTGGTGCAGGTTACCAATGGACCGCCCTCCATGAATATGGGGTTTTTCTTTAGTTTTAAAGATGTAGAGAAATGTGTCCTTGAAACTCCAAAACAAAACATACATCTTCATCATTTCTGCTTTGTTTGAATTTTAGCCTATTAACTTTTCCGGCATTTGTACAAGCCACTGAAAAGGCTGCTAGCTACCAAAGAGACAGAAACGTTTAAAGTTAAATAAAACTTCACTTAGCATAACTACGGCAAAGCCGAGAATTCCTGTGGCCTAGCCCAGGCACACAGACCCTGTCTGGGCCGGGGGCAGGCAGAGGATGGGCAGTGCATGCGGCTGGATCACGCGGGATTGAACGCCCTAGTTAGGCCAGAGATGTAGAAATGATTCGTGGCTGGACATTGAAAGGAAAGACTGAATGACGTGAAGGTCATCCCACCCCACGGGCAGAGAGCACTCCCCGGACTCCTGGATGGGGGCACTCGGTAAGGTGACAACTCTCAGACCTTGAGAGTGGCTTTATCCTAGCGCAGGGACGTATTATCTCATTTAATCCACGAATCCAACAGATGAGGAGCCGAGGTGCTGGGAGCCCCGTCTTTACCTAGTAAAGTACACAATGCTGTTGGGGCGCCTGGGTGGCTCAGTCGTCAAGCGTCTGCCTTCGGCTCAGGTCATGATCCCGGGGTCCTGGGATCGAGCCCCGCATCGGGCTCCCTGCTCCGCGGGAAGCCTGCTCCTCCCTCTCCCTCTGCTTGTGTTCCCTCTCTCGCTGTGTCTCTCTCTCTCTGTCAAATAAATAAAATCTTAAAAAAAAACCACACAGTGCTGTTGCTCAAAGCAAACACATAAACACAACCTCTGAGGGCACAAGAAGCATGAGAGGCCCCAGCACACGGCTACCCCCTTGTTCTTGCCCACAGAGCATCTTATTTGTGGTCCAACCCAGTGCCTGCTGTGCTGTTGATATTCACTCTTCCTATTCTTCCTTTTAGACTCCCATGGTCTTGAACTCCCCAGGTCTGCACTGCTTCTGAGGGTCACACAGTAGCCAAACTTTCCTCTCGAGAGCCACCTGGACGAACCTACTGAGCAGAGAACCCCCTCCCCGCCCCAGCCTTGCAGGAAAACCTCTCCTCTCCAGGTTGATGTTCTCATCTCATGGCTCCCATAACCTAGAGCAGTGCTTCTCGGCTTCTGCTTCACCATAAAAAAAACCACCTGCGGACTCTGGAGAGATGCTCAGACCTGCTCCCCTTGCCTCGAGATTTTGATTTATTTCATCTGGTTGAGGCCCAGGCCTTGGTATTTTTAAATAGTTTTGTTTTTTGGGTTTTTTTTTTTTTTTTTTTTTGGATGATTCTAATTTGCCACCAAGAATCAAAGCCACTGAACTGGAGAAATCTGATGTCATCACATGTCCTCAGGTGATCTCATTTACATATTGCAGCTGGGTGGCGTAACCCGAATTTGTCACCTACAAATCAAACAAAGAAGGTCCCATGCAAGCAACGTGGTAACAGCTCGTGTTTATTGAGCCTCTCCTATGAGCCGCACGGTAGGCTAAATGGCTCATAGCCAATCTTGCTTACACTCTGTGAAACAAGAGTTTGTTCTGTTCAGCAGACAGGGGCGTAAAATGAGGCCCAGTGTGTCTAAGTAACCTGCCTAAGGATGTTGCCGGTGCTCAGCAGAGCCAAGGTGCCGGCCACCTGCAAGGATCAGGACACCGCACTTTTGTCTTGTTGATACGAACAGGCCTTCATTCAGATCATGTCAAAAAGTGGGGCTGGGGCTAGAGGTGCCTTTCACGGGGGCCTCAGAATCACCAGCACACCGGGAAGGCCTTTACAGATGACCCATTCTTGGGTCCCTCCCCGCTCGCCGGACAGTGAGTCCCCGTGGCTGGGAGCTGGCAGGAAGGGGGGCTGTTGCTTATGGGGCAGAGAGTTTCATGTTTGCAGGATGAAAAAGTTCCGGAGATCCATTTCATAGCAATGTGAGGATACTTGGCACCACTGAACCGTTAGGATGAAAGGGTTAAGATGATAAATGTTATATGGGATTTGTACCACAATTTAAACAAAAGCCTTCAAAAATCGCTGACATGAGCCGCCATAGCTTTTGAGGTGTGGCTTAGCGTCAGGCGTACAGGGCAGACCAAGGGCTGAGCATACAGCCCCTAAGACCCTGCATAATAAACTGAAATAGGATTGACCTTTCAGTCTAGAACAAACAAATTCTCAGTGCATCTCCAGGAGATTTCATTTTATTATTCAGATAAACGTAGCAAAAAAGTCTACTGTTTACTGCACCTGCCCATCGTCATGGAAATGAGGGGAAGCCGAAGAGCTCTTAGCCTCAGCAGCCCGGTCAGCGTCGACCTTTCCCTCCCCTTCTCCCCCAGCGCTCGAGCTCTCCTTTAGCTGTCTGGGATGTGCCCGCTCCCGATCATTCCCGTTTCCTGTGCACGCAGTGCTCCTCCTACATGTGGAGTGAGGGCCTGTGGAACGACAGGTGTGTCGATTGATCTGAGGGTGTATTTGCATCTTTGTTGACTTGGTATTTGGCGGGGACTGGGGCAGAGGAAGACTTGGACTTCCAAACTGTAAAGCTCTCTTTCTCTCCCTCTCCCTGGCTCTTCAAAGCAGTGATTACTGACTGATTAATGGATGTATTTCAACTTTGAAAACAGGGTGTGTTTGTTTCTCCCAAAAGAAGAAGGGAATATGCGGCAACATCCTTCATATGTCCTGAATCGCAAGAAGAGCATTCCCCTTCATCGCGAGGAAAGAAGTGATGGACTTTTATTGACGAACTGCTAGGAAGTGATGGTCTCCCTGCCCCGCAACTGCCGACTGGAGAGACAAGTCTGGGCAATATTTATTTTATTGTGCAGCAGACGATCTCAGGTGATTACATTTTTTAATAGATTAAAGACATTTTTGTCATTTTTAATGTCTTACTACTAGTACTTTATAAAACGTATTTGAGATTATGTTGACATATGTTTTATAGCAGGAACAGTCTTGGTGGCATTTAATGGATTACTTATTACAAAGAAAGAACTCCTTAGGCTCGCTTTACCTTTTAATTGGTGCTGCTATCTTTGAGCATTTTTGCTGTATACATGATAGTGTAAGAAATAATAAAGGTGGACAATGAATAACGATCATAAATATTTTGCTAGTTTATCAGGAAGCCTTAAGAACCACTATGAGAGCAAGAAAGGAATCATTTGTCAATGAGGGAGAAACAGAACATGGTTTTCAGAAGTGTTCCTTAAAGCGTAACTACAGAAAAAGAACAACCCGGTATTTATTTACTTACACAAAGACTTAGAAAACTTATTTGTGCATTTTTGATAAGATGCAATAAGTTCAGATCAGATCAAACCTGCAATGAGAAATGTTATTATCATTTTGGTAAGATGTCTCAAATTTGAGGAAGAATAGAACACCGAAAATTTAGTTCAATTTGCCTTCAAATGCATGGAACAACAAGCATCTATTCTAAGTTCTGATAGAAATGCTCTAGGGAGTCAAGACTATAGGTCAGCTAGTTCTAGCTTCCTAGCCCTTCTTCGACCTCAGGTGCATTCCCACATCTTCCTGATTCGATGTTTTGGATCTAGGTCAACAGGCTGAGGCAAATCCCCATAAAGAATAAAGAGTCACACATTGCAGGAAATCTGGTAGTTTATCTCCCAGGACCTTCTGATGGGAAGAAATGTTCTTTACCTCTATTCTCCCATAAATGGGATTCTGAAATCGCTTCCATCTAGAGTTTCCAGATAGATAGAGGATGTCCAGTTAACTTTAAATTTTAGATCAATGACAAATGCTTTACGGGACATACTTATACCAAAAAATGATTTGTTGTTAATGTGAAATTCGAATTTAACTGTGTAGCCTCTATTTTTAGTTGCAAAATCTGACAACCCTGTTTCCATTGTGTTTTCATCTCAGAGCAGCCAACCAACAGATTTCCAGGCAATAGCTAGTTCTACTTTATCATCACCGAGAGGCATTCAACAACTGTCTTGAGCCACACAAGCCTGCACTGGGAGCTCTTGAGCATAAAACATAAAAAGAAGACCCCACTTCCTGCCCCATGGAGCCCCATGGGGCCTGGGGAAGAACTTGCACTGCACAGCCACAAAAGCTGGGGATTTTGCACTCTGCATACATTTTTTCAAGTGATTCTTATTCCAAGTTGAAGAAGTTGGCATTTTTATCCCTGTTTAGGACTAGCTGGGAGTAAGTGGCAGGGCCAAACTCGGAACCCCACGTGCTCACGGGCTGCGTGTTGAACGTTAGGACTGTGCTCGTCCACGTGCTGTTACGTGTCTGGGGTACCATCTTACCATCTCAGCCCAGAGTTCAGCTGCAAGAACCACACAGATGTTTAGAAGCCTCGTCTAGAAAGATATCCAAGTTGGCTGACGGGAGACAACCCTGGGGTGAAACAAAATGGCAAAATAGAAGAGCTAGTGCCCCTCACGGGAAGGACCCTAGGAAAGTCAGTGGAAAAGCGCTGTTGTAAGTCGTACAGAAATTTCAGGAATTTTGGCGCCCAGCACAGCCTCATGATGTCGCCTGTGGGTGCCGTGGAAAGAGAGTGAGGGTCCCTCGGACAAAGGGGGAGGAAGAGGCACCAGAGGGAATTTCACACCTCAGCCACCTGGCTCCACCCAGGGCTTGCCGAGCAGACGCTAGTGCTCAGGGAAGAACCTTTGGAAAAGTCAGTCTGTGGGCTCCGTGCAGAAATCCAGGCACGGAAGCCAGCTCTTCCGGGATAGAGGGCAGAGAGGCCAGTGAAAAGTGAAACTCAAGGGTGCTTCCTGGAGGAGGGACTGTCCCGGGACTTTTGGCTATGAAACCACTAATGGGAAATACTTTCAAAATAAGTTGAGGGGGAAAAATCTGCAACTGGACCACAGGAATCTTCCAGCATGTAAAATATTCTCCTAGAGAAAAGAGTCCTTAAAAGTTTAAGATTTGTTTAGCTAAAGAGCTTCAGTATTTAATCTTTCCTCCCTTCCTCCCTTCCTCCCTCCCTCCCTTCCTTCCTTCCTTCCTTCCTTCGTTCCTCACATGAAAAATGCCCTCTGATGCCAAGTCTTGGGGAAGCTGATGGGACACAATGGTGGCTGGAAGTCGTGGTCCCTGCCTTTATGAATTTAAGAGTCCAGATTAGGGGGTCTGCAAACTTCTTCTGTAAAGGATAAAGTATTAAATACTCCAGGCTCTGCGGACATGTGGTCTCTGTTGTAGTTTCTCCCGTGGTAGAGCCAGGCAGCCAGGCACCATCCACGAGTGAACAAGCGCAGTGTTACACTTACACTTTATCTATGAACCTGAAAATTGAATTTCATGTAATTTTCTCATATCATAAAGGCTTTTTCTTCTCTTGGTTTTTTCAATCATTTAAAAATGGAAAAACCAGGGGCGCCTGGGTGGCTCAGATGGTTAAGTGTCTGCCTTCAGCTCAGGTCATGATCCCGGGGTCCTGGGATCAAGCCCCACATCGGGCTCCTGGCTCAGCGAGAAGCCTGCTTCTCCCTCTCCCTCTGCCTCTCTCCCTGCTCGTGCTTTCTCTCTCTCTCTCTCTGTATCATGGTGTCTCTAATGAATAAATAAAATCTTAAAAAAAAATGCAAAAACCATTCTTAGTACATTGATCATAAGAAACATTTCTGAAGGCAGGATTGATATATGTAATTCCTATATCCTCAAGGAGACTAAGCTCCTCGAGGATGGTCCCAGGTGTAATCACCTGCAGCCCCTGCAACAACTTGCAAAATGCAGACATGGCCCCAGTGTGGGTGTGGACACAGTATGGCTTGTACAGAGTACAAGCACCCACAGTGCGGGCATAGACATAGTATGGCTGGGACACAGTGCAGATGCAGGGACACTGCAGGTGTGGACACAGGGCAGGTGTGCACAGGGCAGGTGTAGACAGAGGGAAGGTATGGGAAAAGCAGATCAGGATAGGTTACTGTGGACAGTGCAGCTGTGGGCACAAGCAGGTGAGGAAAGGTCATGTGTGGACGGGGCAGAGATGAAAAGTACAGGTGTGAACACAGTGCAGGTGGGGCCTGTCAGGTGAGGACCGTGCAGGTGAGGACAGAACAGGTGAGGACTGTCAGGTGAGGACTGTCAGGTGAGGACCGTGCAGGTGAGGACTGTCAGGTGAGGACTGTGCAGGTGAGGACAGTGCAGGTGAGGACTGTGCAGGTGAGGACTGTCAGGTGAGGACTGTCAGGTGAGGACTGTGCAGGTGAGGACAGTGCAGGTGAGGACTGTGCAGGTGAGGACTGTCAGGTGAGGACTGTCAGGTGAGGACTGTGCAGGTGAGGACAGTGCAGGTGAGGACTGTGCAGGTGAGGACTGTCAGGTGAGGACTGTCAGGTGAGGACTGTGCAGGTGAGGACAGTGCAGGTGAGGACTGTGCAGGTGAGGACTGTCAGGGGACGGCAGTGCAGGTGAGGACAGAGCAGGTGAGGACTGTCAGATGAGGACTGTCAGGTGAGGACAGAGCAGGTGAGGACCGTGCAGGTGAGGACTGTCAGGTGAGGACCGTGCAGGTGAGGACTGTCAGGTGAGGACCGTGCAGGTGAGGACAGAGCAGGTGAGGACTGTCAGGTGAGGACTGTCAGGTGAGGACAGAGCAGGTGAGGACTGTCAGGTGAGGACAGAGCAAGTGAGGACTGTCAGGTGAGGACTGTCAGGTAAGGACCGTGCAGGTGAGGACTGTCAGGTGAGGACTGTGCAGGTGAGGACTGTCAGATGAGGACTGTGCAGGTGAGGACAGTGCAGGTGAGGACCGTGTAGGTGAGGACTGTCAGGTGAGGACTGTGCAGGTGAGGACTGTCAGGTGAGGACTGTCAGGTGAGGACCGTGCAGGTGAGGACTGTCAGGTGAGAACTGTCAGGTGAGGACTGTCAGATGAGGACTGTCAGGTGAGGACTGTCAGGTGAGGACCGTGCAGGTGAGGACTGTCAGGTGAGGACCGTGCAGGTGAGGACCGTGCAGGTGAGGACTGTGCAGGTGAGGACTGT
>NW_023270680.1:3907826-3980488 GCF_011800145.1 Mirounga leonina
TTGGAGGGTCTGTGACCTGCATCCCACGGAGCCGGAGGATGCGTTATTCCCACCTCCTTCCCTCGCCTGTTCCTGGATGAGCAGCCCCGCCGGTGGCCGTGCTGGAGATGGAGGTGTGGACACAGAAACACGGAGTGCGCCGCCTGGGGCCTGGCAGAAGCACGTTGGAGGGAACGTGTGCAAGATAAACATGACTCTCGAGATCAGAGACGCGCCACTCGAGCGCGGATGGTGAATTGCTTCGGATTAGGATGCAGATGAGTGATTGCCGGGCAGAAAGCCAGACGGGAGGTAGACGCGGAGAGGCTTGCAGATTGCCATTTGTGGGTGTCTCTGATTGATTTAAACAGAGGGGAAATCAACTGATTTCTTGAGAGCAGAAACTCTAATGTATGCCTAATTTGGGCTCCCTGCAAAGCAATTTGCCCCATGCTCCAGGCCGGTCTGGCCACCCGGGGGGTCCGAGGCTTGTCTGTAGCTGCTCTCCCCTCCTGGGGCGCTCTGTCCTCACTGGCCCCTTGCCCAGGGACCCCGATGCCTACTGCTGCTACACATCTGGGCTCCTGCGGGCAGCGCCCCCTCCCTGGGCTTGTCTCCTCTCTTCCCTTCCCTGCTCCTGCCAGGTCAGCTCTGAGAAGTTTGTCTCTGTTCTTTATGGGCGGATTGTGGCCTCAGGAGCTCCCCCGCCAGGGACTCCTGTCAATTTGTCAGAGGATTTGTGGGGCTTTGCCCGAGGCCTCATGGGGCAGGAGGACTTCTTACTGGTGCCCTTCCGCACCCCACAGGGAGGCAGCAGCTTCCTCCAGCTCCAGAAGCTAGAGCATGACTCCTTCTGGGCGCTGTCGTTCACCAGATGTTTGAACTACACGGGGTGGCACCCGGGAGAAACGGGGAAATGTCTAGTTGAGCCCTGGGGACACGTCTCCCCTTTGACAGGTGGGCGATGGTGACATGCGGTCATGCTGACCTCTGCAACACATCCACCTGCCCGACCGGCATGCTTGGGTGTCCAGCTGAAGACCCAATGTCACAAGCAAATGACACAGGACGGGGAGAGAAGAACGTGAGAAGCCAGCCCCATGGGCACTGGTTGCTGCTGCAGAGTTGGAGAAGGAGGTCAGCGCAGAGGCCCAGGGTGCCGGCCTGTCGGAAGCCCATTTTCGGGGGTGCGGTGTCAGCAGTCAGGGGCGAAAGCATCCTGGCTAAGGAGGGGGCAAGGGATGGGTGCGGGCGTTCTCCCAAAACGGTGCAGGAGTTTACCTTTGACACTTCGCTCCTGCCCCATCTGGCCCAGATTAGGAAGCTGGGCATCCAGACCAGGTAATCGAGTGTGGCCCCTTGGGCAAAACCGCTTTCCTTTCTGCCTGGTGGCCATGTCTGCAGCAGGATCAGAGGCAGGACCGGCTCGATCCACAAGTGTATTTCCAGGAGGGGCTTCCAGCTTCAGGAGCCACTGAGCTTTTCACAACGGAAGACAGGATTTTCATTAAAGGGAAATATGGTTTCTGCAAAATCTACAGCATTAGTACTTATTACATGTGTGTAAATATTTCTGTATTAATTGGTATTGCCACGTTGCTGACTGGATGTAGCCACAGAGAGTTTCCCTTTCTAGCCGTGCTTCTAGAACACCGGCAGGATGTACTCAATACTGGCCTTAACTTGCAGACGAAGCTCCAAATGGGTGGCTCTGGTGACGAGGACGGGCTCTTCCGGCGCGCCCCTGACTCCTGCCCCTTCACTTAGCTGCTGGGCCATACACGTCTCTGATGTTAAAGCCACATCCGCATCCCGGCCCCTGTGCCCGCAGACAGCAGGGTGGGGCGGCTGAGGAGGTTCGGGGAGAAACAGCAGGAACTCAGAGCTGTTCTGCCCAGCGCCATTCCCAGGACTCAAGCCTCTATCCTGGGTCCCATGCCTTCATGCCCATGGCATGCCTGTAAGCCTTCTGTTTCCCGGGGTCCAGCCCCAGAATGATAGGAAAGAAGTTTGCACCCTTGTTTATCTGTTCATCTGGTTTGCACACACTTCCTATGTGCAAGCCCCTCATTAGAGCATTAACAGTCCTGCCCTGTGGGTCCCCAAAAAGACTTTCTTGGACCGAGTTGGGGGACAGGAGCCAGGCTGGCAGGGACAGTCTCCTGGGAATGGGGGTGGGGAAGCCCCCTCCACCTCCTGCTTATCCTGGGTCATAGATCACCGCCAGCCAGAGGAGATTCCCATCCCCAAGTAACACACTGACTCACCGTAGCGCATTACTTCCCAGACCTCCTCAGGGAACGAGCTCTGAAAATTAAACGTTTCATGTACGAAGGTAATTTGGTGGTGTCGCCGTTCTTGGCACTAGTAATGGTGATGCTGACGGTGCTTTAGACATCCACCTGCCTGAAGGAAAGGGGGTGGCCGGTGATGGCCTCTGAGTACTGTTGCCCCATAACAGGCAAGGCATGTTGTCAGACTGCGGGATGCAGACCAGGATCTGCTCCGGTCACCAGAGTGCCGTCTCTCCAGCCAGTGGTTCTCCTGCACCCCAGCCAACCGGCCCTCGATAAACGAAGGGCCCAGCATGGCACCCAGTGCTCGGCCGTGTGAGCTCCGTTCGACCTGGTGCCAGAACCCTGGGATTCACCTGGAAAGAACGTTCTCTACTTCCATTTCTGTAGGGGAAGTCAAATGTCATGATCTGGCATAAAATGCCATTGTCTGGGCCCTGGGTGGCTCAGTCCGTTAAGAATCTGCCTTCGGCTCAGGTCATGATCTGAGGTGTTGGTCCCTCTTAGGAGAGGAGCCCGTTTCATAGAGGAACGTGGAAAACGCAGAAACCCCACAGTCTGGAGCAAAACTGAGCTGCACACTCATTCAGCTGTTGACACACCCTCTCGCTCCCTGGGCCTGCATTCCTCAGTGCTGGCACTGTCCGTCCCGCTCGAGGGTCCCAGGATCGAGCCCCGCATCGGGCTCCCTGCTCAGTGGGGAGCCTGCTTCTCCCTCTGCCCCTCCCCCTGCTCATGCTCTCTTTCTCCCTCTCTCTCTCTCTCTGAAATAAATGAATAAAATCTTTTTAAAAAATGCCCTTGTCGGAAGCCGAATGTCAGGGACGAGGATGACCCTCTCGGCCTGGCACTGCGGACTGTCTCCCCGCCGCCACCTCGTCCCAGCGGAGCTGCGAGCCCACCGAACGCGTTCCCGACTGCATGTCCGGTCGCTTTCCTGAGCACAGAGTTTTGCTTCTATCTGATCACCAGATAAGAATGGGATTAAAACAGATTTGGGCTGTTTTGATCATTGTAAAACAACCCCAAACAACAACACAGCATTCAGCTTTGAAATATCCTTCAGTGTCATTAAACTGCTGCTGATTACTTGTAGCAACCACTTATTAAAACAGAAAAACGAGCAAGATAGACGCCATTGGCGAGGCAGCAGAGGGGACAAGCTGGGTGAGCCAGGGAGGACTCTGTCTCCAGGACTACTGGCAGGGCTGCCCACCGTCTGGCATCCACCTGACATACTCCGTGGGCGCTTACAGCTCCTCCCAGGTGTGTGGAGCGAGGGCGGCGTCCCCAGTTCGGGCCAGGCCCCTTGCGAGCGGAGCAGAGGGCTGCCCGTGTGCGCGCCCATGTGTGCATGTGTAGGCATGTGCGTGACTGGAGGAAGCGCGAGGAAAGCCCCCTCCCAAAATATCAGACCCTCCAGCTATTCGCTCACCCTTACCCCCCCTTTCTTTGTGGTCCTGGGCACTCTTTGATGGCAAAGAATTATTTCCTTTTAAAGAGCAGAAAGCCCCCAATGCTGAGCTATTAGCTAATATCCTGGGCACATTTGCTGGGCTGAGTTGAAAGCAGAGCCGAGCAGGGATAGCTCAGGGCCGAGATGTGGGCGACTGCCCGGAGCTGGACGGACAGTGCCAGCACTGAGGAATGCAGGCCCAGGGAGCGAGAGGGTGTGTCAACAGCTGAATGAGTGTGCAGCTCAGTTTTGCTCCAGACTGTGGGGTTTCTGCGTTTTCCACGTTCCTCTATGAAACGGGCTCCTCTCCTAAGAGGGACCAACACCCCACGACTTAGCTCCCAGGCTCCTGGGAGCCCCAGTGTGGTTTGGATGATAGGGAAGAGCAGGGAGGTCTTTCGGTCCCCTCCCTGGCATCTCTCCGGCCTGACTCTGAGTGTGGGCTTGAACGAGTCAGGAGAACAAGAGCAGAACGTGCCTGGTTCTGGATGGCTGAGTAGACACAGGAGGAGTTTAACAATGAGCTCCCAAGACGTGTTTCAATCTCTCTCACACACCTCCTTACAATTTTTGGACATCCAAGCATTTCGGGGTCTCCCCGGGCATCATGAGTGAGGACTCCCCAAAGCATCACTTACACAAATGAGGGGGCGTGGAGGTCTTGATGGCCAACTTTTGACCCTTTGAGTTTTTGAAGAGGACATGACCTTATCCCCCACAGTGCCCATCCCGCTCACAGCTCCTGTCCAAACCCAACTTTCTTCAAGACCCAGGCCAGAAGTACTGCCCTCCTGAAGCCTTCCTAGATTTACGGTCTGAAAAGCACGTCTGGACACCCACCCTGCCCTTGGTTTGCCAGAGTGGCTTGCGTCTGTAATGTCTTATTCTGACCATACTGCAAACCCATCCTCGCTGGGCCACGTCGTACTTTGCTTTCACACTCACTCGGCGGGCTGGTACCATACACACACGGCAGGGCATCAGATACCCGAAGAAGGGTTTGATAAACACAACTCAGCGAGTCCTTATCTCAAACTGAGAAAGCTCTCCCTGTGGAGAAACAGATGACCTTGACAAGGACAGCCGTTATTTGCAAAGAGTCCTCCGGGGAATACACCGGCTGATCTCACCCAGCACTGCGCTGGGCACGGGGGGACACAAAGAAACCTTACAGTGTAGTTTCTGTTGTGGAACTTAATTTTTGGAGAGACAGAGGCCCAGGAAAGGAGCAAGAACAACCGTGGAACAATGCATTTCGGGACAAACTTGCCGAATAGTTCGTGGGAGGGCCAAGGAAAGCCTTTCCCTCTGCTTTGCTGTCTCCGGATATCTCTCACTGGTAAAGCACATGGATTTACCCCCTCCTCATCCTCGTGGCCTTGAACCTGCTTCCCTCACCCCACCTACCCCTGATTAACACCACACCCCCTCTACGGGTCATCTTTCCACCCCGCCGGCCACGTATTTTTGTGCACTGTGACCCCCAGAGAGGATCGTTTTTAACACCTTCCTCCCTTGGACAACAAGTGATTTCCAGAAATCATCACATAATAAATCAAACAAGAATGATCACTTTCTGGATTTGTTCCTTAGAGTCAAAGCAAGCAACATTTGTAAAAGTATGAATTCCAATTTTAAAGATATTATTCAAATGCAGTGGCGTATTTCACGTATGAACAAAAATTTGTACTTACCCAACAGAAATCTTATCACTCCGCCGTTTGCAATCTGTTTCACTGTTTTGAATTTTAAATAGAAACTTAAAACTTCAAGTAGTCAGATAGAAATAACAGAAACTCAGGGTCTGTGTCTTTGTCCTGATGATTGCTTACTTTGAGGCTTCTCTCTTAATTGCAGGGTTTGGAGACCGCGGCTTTGCCCAAAGTGAACTCAGACGATCCCGATCCATTGCAAACCTGCTCTCTAAATGAAATGGACATGTGTAGTGGAGTCTAACTGGGGGTTCCCCAAGTCACCTTCCACGTAAATAAAATGTTTAATAAAGAATAAATGATAAGAAATGTGCTCATTTGAAGCTTACCTATACATTTAGTAAGAGGGGGCAGTGATCACAGTAGTTGTCTAGAACAAAAAGATCTTTTTTTCAGGGAGGTTTGTTTTAACCACTGACATCCTTTAGAAGGGCAGGTGCGTGGCAGGGGCAGACTCCTCCATTTTGTGTCCAACGATGCTGGGGGCCACTCCATGGCGGCCCACTCCCCTGGCGGCCCGCACTCACCGCCCTGGCTCACACTCTCTTTCCTGGAGCTCCTCTCTGCACGCTCCAGAAACCACCACAGCCAACACCTGCTGCTTCTAGTGTAGACTTCTCAGCTCAAAGTCGAAAACTTTCGGCCCGACGCACCGCACCCAAGCGCATCTCCTATGCTCCCTGCTCGGGACACGTCATTCCTGGGTCAGGCCTGTTTCTCTGTAGTCTCCTGCATGCCGGGCTGATTTGACTCTTTACCTGAAAAGCTCTCTCACCTCTGACCCAAATTCCACATGTCCGAAGGGACCATCTCCCTGTCCTTCCCCATGGAGTCCCATTCTCTTGCTCTTTTGACAACAGTTTTGAGTAGTGATCAGATAGTTCATGTATTATCTCCATTAGATGTACATATGTATATTTTTTCTTCAATTAGAGGGTGTAAATCTGAATATTTATTTTAGATAGCTCGCATAACCTAGTACGGTTCTAGACCCAAAACACATGCTTCAAGGAACGTAATGCACATATTCTGAGCCAGAGACTTTGAAGAAAATATAGCATATGGGGGGCAATACCTTCTTCACTTGATTTTTGCCTCTGGGTGGTCCATCACAAAGCACTTAACCTCCTGGTACCTCAGTTTCCCCCTTCCTAACATTGACATAATGATATTTATTTCCCAGGGTTTAATTAATATTTTCAAGGTACTTTGATATCCTGAGATGAAAGGAGATACAGCAAGCAAAACATCGTCAACATTTGCGAATCTGTCATTATAGTTATTGCTGTTGTTCATAGAGATTATTATTATGCCAATAATAATAATAATCAGAGGGTTGCTGCAGGGTCTTGCCATGCGACCCTGGGCACCTTTGACCCTGGGTTGTGGGGCTGGGGGGATGGAGGCCGTCTTCCTGATTTCTTATTATTTACTCCAGGTTTGCCCAGATGTCACAGGGAAGGGAAGAGGCGTGTATCTCCCCCACACACTGCAGACAGAAGAGGAGTTCCAAAATGTGGCTTTGAACATCCATCCAGAAACGGCCAGTGGTTCCCACAGTGCATCCGAGAGAGTCCTTGAGCGGGAGGACCCTGGACTGTGGGTCCGCCGCGCTGAGCCCAAATCCTGTCCAGCAGGTCGCCTGTGTGGGATTCGTTTTGCTCACCTGGAAAACTGGGATGACAGAGGTCACCTCGTAAGGCCGCATGGGGATCAGCAGTAATCGATGCAAAGCAGCCTCAGGTTGTAACGTCACAGGAAAAGACACATTGTGCACCAAGCCTGGAACACGCTCATTGTGTGCGGGCTCCACGTCTGCGTGGCCTGAGCATGAGCGCTGGCTCTAAGTCCACGTGACCTGAGCGTGAGCTGGCCCCACATCCATGTGGCCTGAGCTTGAGCACTGGCTGTAAGTCCGAGTGGCCTGAGCGTGAGCTGGGCCTGTGTCCGCATGGCCTGAGCATGAGTGGGCCCCATGTCCGCGTGGCCTGAGCATGAGCTGGGCCTGTGTCCATGTGGCCTGAGCGTGAGCTGGCCCCACATCCACGTGGCCTGAGCGTGAGCTGGGCCTGTGTCCATGTGGCTTGAGCATGAGCTGGCCCCATATCTGCTTGGCCTGAGCGTGAACTGGGCCTATGTCCGCATGGCCTGAGCGTGAGCGGGCCCCACGTCTGCATGGCCTGAGCATGAGCTGGGCCTGTGTCCATGTGGCCTGAGCATGAGCTGACCCCACGTCCACTTGGCCTGGGCATGAGCTGGCCCCACATTCGCGTGGCCTGAGTTTGAGCACTGGCTGTAAGTCCGAGTGGCCTGAGTGTGAGCTGGCCCCACGTCCGTGTGGCCTGAGCATGAGCTGGCCCCACGTCTGCATGGCCTGAGCGTGAACTGGGCCTGTGTCCATGTGGCCTGAGCATGAGCTGGCCCCACATCCGCGTGGCCTGAGCATAAGCTGGGCCTGTGTCCGCATGGCCTGAGCATGAGCGGGCCCCACATCCACGTGGCCTGAGCATGAGCTGGCCCCACGTCCACTTGGCCTGAGTGTGAGCTGGCCCCACATTCGCGTGGCCTGAGTGTGAGCTGGGCCTGTGTCCATGTGGCCTGAGCGTGAGCTGGCCCCACATCCACGTGGCCTGAGCTTGAGCACTGGCTGTAAGTCTGAGTGGCCTGAGCGTGAGCTGGGCCTGTGTCCGCATGGCCTGAGCGTGAGCGGGCCCCACGTCCACTTGGCCTGAGCATGAGCTGGCCCCACGTCTGCATGGCCTGAGCGTGAGCTGGCCCCGTGTCCACGTGGCCTGAGCATGAGCTGGGCCTATGTCCGCGTGGCCTGAGCGTGAGCTGGGCTTGTGTCCATGTAGCCTGAGCATGAGCTGGCCTCACATCCACGTGGCCTGAGCATGAGCACTGGCTGTAAGTCCGAGTGGCCTGAGTGTGAGCTGGGCCTGTGTCCGCATGGCCTGAGTGTGAGCGGGCCCCACGTTGCGTGGCCTGAGCGTGAGCGGGCCCCACGTCTGCATGGCCTGAGCATGAGCTGGGCCTGTGTCCATGTGGCCTGAGCATGAGCTGACCCCACATCCACTTGGCCTGAGCGCGAGCTGGCCCCACATCCACGTGGCCTGAGCATGAGCTGGCCCCACGTCCACTTGGCCTGAGCGTGAGCTGGCCCCACGTCCACGTGGCCTGAGCTTGAGCACTGGCTGTAAGTCCGAGTGGCCTGAGCGTGAGCTGGCCCCACGTCTGCGTGGCCTGAGCATGAGCTGGCCCCACATCCACTTGGCCTGAGCGTGAGCTGGCCCCACATCCACGTGGCCTGAGCGTGAGCTGGGCCTGTGTCCATGTGGCCTGAGCATGAGCTGGCCCCATATCTGCTTGGCCTGAGCATGAACTGGACCTGTGTCTGCATGGCCTGAGTGTGAGTGGGCCCCACATCCGCGTGGCCTGAGCATGAGCTGGCCCCACGTCCACTTGGCCTGAGTGTGAGCTGGCCCCACGTCCGCGTGGCCTGAGCTTGAGCACTGGCTGTAAGTCCAAGTGGCCTGAGCGTGAGCTGGCCCCACATCCGTGTGGCCTGAGCATGAGCTGGCCCCACGTCCACTTGGCCTGAGCGTGAGCTGGCCCCACGTCCGCGTGGCCTGAGCTTGAGCACTGGCTGTAAGTCCGAGTGGCCTGAGCGTGAGCTGGCCCCGCGTCCACTTGGCCTGAGCATGAGCTGGCCCCACATTCGCGTGGCCTGAGTTTGAGCACTGGTTGTAATTCCGAGTGGCCTGAGTGTGAGCTGGCCCCACGTCCACTTGGCCTGAGCGTGAGCTGGCCCCACATTCGCATGGCCTGAGCGTGAGCTGGGCCTGTGTCCATGTGGCCTGAGCATGAGCTGACCCCACATCCACTTGGCCTGAGCGTGAGCTGGCCCCACATCCACGTGGCCTGAGCGTGAGCTGGGCCTGTGTCCATGTGGCCTGAGCATGAGCTGGCCCCACGTCCACTTGGCCTGAGCGTGAGCTGGACCCATGTCCACGTGGCCTGAGCTTGAGCACTGGCTGTAAGTCCGAGTGGCCTGAGCGTGAGCTGGGCCCGTGTCCGCTCGGCCTGAGCATGAACTGGGCCTGTGTCCATGTGGCCTGAGCATGAGCTGGCCCCACATCCGCGTGGCCTGAGCTTGAGTACTGGCTATAAGTCTGAGTGGCCTGAGCGTGAGCTGGCCCCATGTCCGCGTGGCCTGAACTTGAGCACTGGCTGTAAGTCCGAGTGGCCTGAGCGTGAGCTGGCCCCACGTCCGCGTGGCCTGAGCGTGAGCTGGGCCCGTGTCCACTCGGCCTGAGTGTGAGCATTGGCTCTGTCACTTTTGGATGAGCTGCGCTGGGAAAGCCCTTACCCTTTCTGTGCCTCAGCATCGCCTCCTATAAACTAGAGATAATAACAGTACTTGCTTCATTAAACGAATTAATGCATGAAAAGTGTGTCCAGGGTGCCTGACCCTCTCAGTCCTCACACCGCCGCTGCTGCAATTCCTGTTACCACGGTCTCCACCCTGCCGGGCTCAGCGTGAGGTCGGACGCGTAGAAAACAGCCTACAAATGGCCACCATCGTTCTTCAAGGTTAAATGTCCCAAATCCCTACCGTGGGCCTCCGTAGTCCGGCTCAGAGTGCGGACCGGGGCCACGGGGGCTCCACACAGCTGCCCCTGCGCAAGTGAGCTCCTCGGGCGGCAGTGTAAGAATTTCAGGGCCACGTTGCCCTCGACTCTGAAGGCTGTTGTCTCTGGGACCGTTGTCTTTCTGTCCCTGACGGCGTCCTCACCCAAACACAGCCGATCCCAAGGTCATCCCAGCAAACTGCACCCGGCCATGCCGGGCCTCTGCCGGGGGCCAGCGACATCCCAGGTCCCCATTTTCTCACCTCCTGTCTTCCCTTCAAAGTCTAGCTGCACTGCGTTGTCTCTGCCCCAAGATTGATGCCAGCATCTACCACGGCATGCCTACCATGGGCTCACTGTGGGGGAGCCTGTCTTCAACAAACCACAGCGGTACTGAGAGCGCAGTCGATGATGGGGACTCGGGCCTTATCTGTCCACCTGGAAAACCCCAGTTCTTCCTTCAGGGCCCACTTCAGATGGCATTTCCTTCCAGAGCCTTCCCTTATCCAAGCAGGAAGAACAAACTTGCCCCGTCCCTGAACCGCGCTTACCCCTGCGTCCTGGAACGTGACCTGAGGTTCCCACAGTCTGTGCGTCTCCGCAGTCACCCGGTGTGCAGTCGAGCTCGGGTGGGGCCGGGAGAGCTGGATGCGTGGCTGGCTGGTGGGCTGTGGGGCAGGGGCAGGGTCGGGCCCTCAGCCCTCTCTGTGGACTGTCCGAGTGACATGACGCTGAGGTAGACGAAGATGACGCAGGAACATCACCTTCGGACTTCGAGTGTGGCATTCTTCACTGCTGCGTCCTCTGTTGGAGCTCTGGCGGTTCCAGGAACCAGTCTCATCCCCCATCCCCGGCTCTCCACCCCCCCCAGAGAGGCAGAGGAAGAGAAGAGTAGAGTTTACTCCTAAACACCGGGAGCTAAATCATTAAGGAAGTGTGTCGGGGCCAACTGTTGCAGGTTAGGGAAGCCTGTCGGCTTTCTCTGCCGTGGAGAACTCTGTCCTACCGGGCAGGTCATGTCACCGGGTGCAGAGGGGAAGGCTGGTGCTGGCCTGGCTGAGCATGCAGGCTGGGGATGCACTTGCCCCTGCACTCTCCGCAGCTCTGCCTCCACGGGGAAAAGGGAGGGGCTGAGTGAAGTGATCCTAAATGGGTGTTTTTATTCTGGAGGAAAGATGTGTCCGTTTGCATTTCGTTGCCTGACTGTTGCTCGTTCATGGACCCAGACCAGGCACGCGGAAGCCCCGAGGCAGGCCGCCGCAGTGCCCGGAGCCCAGGCCGAGGCTGCAGAGGCCTTGGGAAGGTGGCGCCCAGGCCGCAGCCCTCACTTCTCAGCTGACAAGGGTAGGGCCAAAAGCAAGACATGATTCGTTCCGAGTCCGCCGTGAGTTTGGATTATACTTCATGTGCAAACTCTGGGTCTCCCAGAGCCAGAAAGTGCCCTAGACATAGGCTGTGGCTTTGTTGTCAATTTTCCACAAGATTTGAGCCAACTTACAGAATCCCTTGAGGATCTTGCGTTTGCTACAAGAGCGAATGCCAACTTCCAATTCCCTATTATACAGAAAGCACACATCTGAGAAGAAATATGCATTTCAGAGAGAAAGCTAATTCAGGGCTTCTAAAAAGTGTTTTGCTTAAAAGAGTAATTATACTGTTCTGGAGCCTTTGAACTTGTGCGGGGTCTTTCATCAGTTATGTGCAATAATACAGTAAGCTGCATGTCCTCTGGGTAGATATTATCACCATCCTTCCACAGCTGGGTGAAGGGAGCCCATCAAGAGGAAGCGATTTGGCAGATGCCGCGGTGGCGAGGGAGTTGGGAGCCCACGAGCACAGCCCGGGATCGCGGCAGCTCTGCTGGGTGCTTGCTCTGGACAGAATGGTCTTCAAGGCGGCCGCAGCCTGCCTTTCCCCAGAGTCCCTGGACGCCAGTGGGGAGGGAGGGGGCCTGTCCTCAGAGGAGGGCTGTGGAGTGATGCGGGGAAGGCTCAGTCCACTTCTGCCTCTTCCCAGCTGGGGCCTTCGCCACGTTGCCTACTTTCAGTAACGCTTAGTTCCCCCTTTTGCAAACTGGAGGGATGATAACTACGTCCTGTGACTGCTGTGGGCTCACGTGAGCAGCGCGCCTGGCCAGAGCCTGCGCATCGCAAGAATCCACACCGCTGCAAGCCGTTCCCCTTTACCCGCAGGAGCCCTGGCCTCCCCCCTTCCCCCAGGACCCTGTGGACTCCACTGAGCTTTCCTAAAGGGGTCTTCCGCTAGCAACGGTCCCGTCTGCGCCCCCATGGGTTGCACCCGGTGAAGCGCTGACTCGCTAGATTAATTCGTCAAAGACAAGGCGCTAATGGATAGCGCCAGCACTGTGTGTCCCCAAAGCTAGGTGTGCCTTTGCAATCCGGATAGAGGCCTTGTGATGACAAGGAGGCGGAGAATGGTAGAGTCGGGGGTGCCCCAGAGGGCAGACTGGGGCAAGAACACTCACAGCAGGCTTGTCCGGGACTCTGAGGCTCAGTGGCCACACAGGCGGTGCCTTGGGCGGCGGGGGAGACTGAGAAGAGCTGAGTGACTCTGACCTCGTTAGAGTCCCTGCAGGGCCAGGCTTCATGTGCACAGGCCCGGTGGCTGGTGGGGACTTATGGGCGCACACGATTGATGCTGGAGAGAGGAAAGGTTGGCTGGAAGCTAGAGACTTGAATTCTGTTTTCTCCCTCCCTACCATGAATGCGTTTCCTTCGGCAGGTCACTGACACCTTCATGGACAGCATCCTCGATTTCAGACAAGAGACTGGACTGACCGGCGTTCAAGGCCTGGCTCCCTCGTCCGAGCCAGTGCCCTTGTCTGGGAAGGGGCCCGGCTCCTCTGCCTCCCTCCCGCCCTCGTTAAATTCCTGTGGTTGATGATAAGGGATCCAGATCGGAGGCTGTCTGCAGGGCAGTCTGGCGCGGGAAATGCCACGCGGCCACGGAGATCCCTGTTGGGTGCGAAGTGCTGATTCTGGTCTCCACTCTCAGACGCTTTTCTGCGAGGTGGGGAAACATGGCTCGGCTGTTGTGTTCTAGGACACCCCTTTCCGAGAGTAGATGGCAGGTGTGTCCTTCAGTGACAGCCAGGGGTACAGGTGTTCGGGGGGAAGAGTGAGGTCTCAGGGTCCCTGTGACATCCCCTCCACTCCGTCCCTCACACGGCTGATCCTGCCAAAGCCTTAGGTTGTGGTCCGCTGCCAAGGAGAGGCAGGTCCGCAAAGATGCTGCCTTGTGGGAACCCACAGCGTGAGAGCCCCGCCCCGGGTGGATGCCGTCGGAGAGGACCCATGCCTGCCTGCCGCGGAGCACGTCACAGTCAGCCAGCCCCTCCCGCTCCGTCATCGGGCCCCACCACCTGCCCGAGGCCCCGATGTCTTCCATGCTGGGCGTGAACGCTCGGTATATATACCGAGACACTGCCACCTGTCCCCGACCCAGCCAGGAGGAGGACCGACAATGGGCAGGAATGGCTCCTGGACATCCTGAGGACCAGAACCCAGTGTGGCCGGTCCCTCTGGTGGTCCCGCTGGCGCCTCTGCTGGGCAGGCGTTCCAGCCCACCCTTGCCCTCGTGGCCACGCCTGCTGCTGTAACACAGAAACCTGCACAATGCAGTCCTTGTGCGGCTCGGAGTTACGCACGTCCCGCTGTGACGTGAGCGAGTCTGGAATCATCGGTGATGAGTCCTCTAGAGCTTAGCGGCTAAGCGCCTCAGTTCTGGACTCAGACGGGCACCTCACCTGGTGAGCCTCGGTTTCCTTACCTGTAAAAGGGTGAGGACTAATGAGCACAGTGCCCAGCAGGTGCCCAGGGAGACCCCAACCACCAGGAGGGGTGCTTGGTTATGGTGAGCACGTCTGCATCATTCTCTGCTGGGCTCGGCACTCCTGTGCAAATCCCTGTCTTGGAAACCTACCCACCTCCAGGCCATTCTTCTGAAATCATCGTCACTCTTACAGGTGGAAAGAAATGCCTTTCCTGGGAAGTTGCCTCTGCCTACGTGGCCCCCACTCTTCCCCTCTTCTGTGGCATCCTAGAACCCCTCTCATCTCCAGTCCTGGCGTGACCCCTGACAGATGCCTTCTGTGGGTATCTGTTCACATCAGCGTTGTCCAGTGGAAATGAAAGAGGGGAGACAAATACAAGCCACTCTTTCTAAAAGGAAGAAGAAACAGGTGCGATTCACTCTGATACCATGTATTTTTAACCTAACAAGCCAAAATACTACATTTCAACATCCAATGAACCTAAAAGATTCTCAAGGGTACAGTTGACATTCTTTTTCTCTTACTAAGTCTTCCACGCCCAGCCCGCCACATCTCAGTCTGGACCGGCCATGTCCTGGGCAGCCAACGGCCTCGTGAGGCTGGTGTGGGCCCCGGCGGACAGCACAGCTCCAGCTTGGGGAAGATCAAAATGGACTCCCAGGGGATGATCCCACGTAAGAGGACCTGGCAGCATTTTTTTTTAGATGTGATGGATTACTCATTAAGTAGCTTGCTGTACATTTTCATGACCCATGGCAATTTGCGCTGCGTTCGTACCACTTCTCATATTACGCTTTCTGGCACGGGTCTTCAGGGACGCTATTAAAAATCGAGTGTTTACCTTTGGAGAGTCCTGCATCTGGGCCCCAAGCACCGTGGAGCACTTCCTGCATCACCGGCCTGTCCCCACGTCACTGCAAGAGCTGCCGGAGCCTCCGACATACCAGACTGATCCTGCACCACACACGTGAGCCGAGAGGTGCAGGTGCTAACACACCTGTGGGGGGCCCCCCGCCCCCAGGCCACGCGGGGCGACCCCTCCTCCCCGGGGACCCACGGGAGCCAACAGAGCCAACACGCTAGCTTCAGCGCGGTACCTGCCGGCCCTGAGGCGCAAAGATTGCAACCATTTTGCTTCAGATTTCAGAATATTTTTGCATAGGTGAAGGGCAAAGTAGGGTTGAACGTCGAAACTCCTCTTGCAGAAGAAGCTGCAAGTTTACCCCTGCCTGTTTCAGCTCCATGAACGTTTATTGTAAGTCTTAAAGAAAGACACAACAAACTGGATTTTCAAGTCTCCCAAGGGGATTTCAAAGGCAAAACTCCTGAATTGCCCCATAGAGTAGATGTCTGGTTGATTTGTAAATTGTTGGTTATACCAGAGGCATTAAAACACATCTATAAACTCGTGTCAAAAAAATAGTATCACATCAAGGGAGACTCTGATATTGGAAACATTCAGTAATCCAGGGCTATGAGCCGCTTTGGTGCTTTCCTATTGATAAGTAAATTTGCACCTCTTAGTCATGAATATTGTCAACACACCCCTTCAGTGAACATCATTTAGACTTAATCTCTTTGATAATGTTTTTAAAAATACACAGGTCCCTCTTAAACGACACCGGATATTACTGTGTTTGATTGTTGCGTCTGAAGGCTCCAGGCATTTTATAATGAAAGAGTTATGATTTCAAAAATCCCCCAAATTATAAAT
The DNA here is from genome assembly GCF_011800145.1 of Mirounga leonina. NCBI lineage: Eukaryota > Metazoa > Chordata > Mammalia > Carnivora > Phocidae > Mirounga > Mirounga leonina. The sequence goes on from NW_023270680.1 coordinate 3,923,406, forward strand.
AGAGCGCTCCGCCTCTGCTTTGGCCTTAGAAGGTGAGACACCGGCCTGCCTCAACATACCACCAGGAGCAGCTCCCCGTCAGGCATGGGGGTGAAGACAGACGGGACTCGGTGAGCCGAGGGGTTCCGAGGAAGGCGATCGGGGTCGCCTGCAGGAGAGAGGCCCCCGTGCCCACCCCAGAGAGGGGGCTCCAGAGTGGGGTCATCCCGCATCTTCCCAATCACCTTCAGTCAGCCTAACCTCCCTGCCTGCAGGCCTGCCAGGCGGCACCTGACCCCCGCTCCCCCACTGCCTCTCTGGAGAGGTGCCCTGGGGACCGCGAGGGCCGCGCCTCCCCCTCCCCTGCATCACTGATGTGCAAGCTGGCTTTTGGCTCAGCAGTTTCTGCAGGGTGCTCACCTCCAGAGGAAGGCGTCGGGTGGAGTTTCTAGGCTTGCGAAATGGGGAGGAGCATGCCTTATGCTCAAAGGTGCTTCTCCTCCTGCCCACATGCAACCTGTTCTCTGCACGTCCTGCAGATCCCCAGGGAACAAAATAGGACTGTGATCCCACCTCGTCCCCATTCCCCCACCCATCACAGAAAGACAAATCCAGACTCACCAAGGAAGGATGTCCTCGCCGTGCAGAGCACGCTGACGCCAGGGCTGCAGGCTCTCGGCCAGGCTGAAGGGTCTTTCCTGCACAGAGAGGAGGCAGGGCTGGGAAGAAGCCCCGGCGGCTGGATGGGACAGCTCAGAGAAAGCTCCGGCCAGCCTGTTTCCCAGCTGGGACCTCACAGGGGGTGAATGCCGGCTCAGGCTGGGGTACAGGGGGCCGAAGTCAGGGGCCGGGGGGGGCGGAAAGAGCATTGGAGACTCCTTCACGTCACACGGGGAGGACTTCCCGAAGGAGCTCTCTCCCAGAACAAGAGAGGGGGGCGGTCACAGGACTTGGGGGAAAGTCCAGTGTCATCCTGGAGGTCCTAGCGAGCAAAACGGCAGGAGGAGTAGATGTACGTGAAGATCCTGCTCAGGACAGGCCCCGCAGGTGCTACCGAAGCGGCGGACTCTGGTGCGGCTTCTGGGGAGGGAGCGCTGAGCAACATTCCTCCCGGTGGGGCTGAGGACGCTGCCCGACGGGGCCTTGTCGGGAAGGCTCTGTGGGCAGCTGTGTTTGGCTGTCATCTTGCCACGTGGCCGACTCAATCACGTGCCTCTGAAAGGGGTACTTAAGGTCTGGAGGTGATCTCCCAGGATTCCGAGCATCGGAATAGATTTTCTTAGTCATGTTTCAGGGGGAAAGGGAAGGGAATTCAAAATGAACAGTGAAACACCATCAACCCCCAGCACCTGCAGGCTTCCCGATGACTCCTGGGTGGGGATGGCCATTTCTTGAGGTCCTAGACCAGGACCATTGTCACTTGGGTACCAGTCTCCTCAGAAGACGGCTCCAGCCCCCGGCTGTCTGCTCTGGGCATCAGTCCCAGCTTCGTTCTGGAAGGGAGACTTCATTGCCCACAGCTTTGACACCGTGAGGAGGCTGCACTTACAGAATAGTGGCCAAGACCTCTGAGAGCCAGTCTGTGAGATCTCGGTGTCTCCAGTGTGTAATCATGGATCTGGATCAGTCAGTAACTCAACTAGCCCATCAATGTGCCTGGAATCCTTACAACAAACTGGGCACAGGCTCAGAGCCTTAGAGCATACGAGGTTCTTTAACTGAGGCTCATAGCTTCAAGTGCTTATGATGGATTCAGGGGTATGAGAACCAAATACATAAAATATAACTGATATTAGATCAAGATGATCTCACCTAGGAACTGGTGCTCTGAATGGGTGCCACAGTCAGGACAGCGAGGAGCAGGTCGGCAGGAGAAGAGGAGAAGCCGAGAAGCCACACGGGTGATGAGGCAGGTGACCCACGGCTACTTCTGGGCCCCTGCAGGCCTGCTCTCGGAGCAAAGCCTGAAGAAGGGAAGAAAGTCCTCCTTTGATCCGTGTCCAGTGACTGCTCATGGCTGGCGAGCAGCAGGCTCAGCGTGGACAATCCAACATTGCAACATCATTAGGACTCCAGAGGTATCAAGAAAAAGAAATCGGTTCATGAAAGAGTTTAGACTGGAGATTTGTACTGATCTTATAAGAAGGGGACCCAGCATGTCCCCCATTCTCAGGATTTATGGAAGCCAAGCAGAGCTTTCGGCCCACAACATGGAAGGAAGAGGTTGGAAATCACCTCTCCTGGCAAACCAAGAAGAGTTCCCTGTCTTGTCCACCATTAGCGAGGGGACAGGACAGGTTGGCAGGTTCAGGATGGGCAGCAGGAGTTCAGTCATTCCTCCTGTGCCTTCTCTCCACCTGTGGCCGACTTCCCTGAAAACACCCAAATACCTGCACCTGCCCTGACCTCTCTCCCCCTCTCCTCTCCGCTGTGCTGAAGCTCATCTGAGAAAAGTGATTCAGGGCCAGGTGCCAATGGCTGATAATGGTGAGGTGACTCCCCTTGGCACCAGAGGTCTGCAAGTGTTGGCCCAAAGCAGCAATAATGTAGCGCCTCTGATCCTGGGGTCAGGCTGTTGTGATAAGGGGAGGGGTCTTCCAGAACTCCTCAATTCTTGCTATGGGGCCTCTTCTGGCCCAAAATAGAAGCAGTACTCCAGCTGAATTACGGACACAGAGGAAATGCTGTCTTCCTGTGGACCAGAACTCCTGGTTGCAAATGTCCACAGTATTGAGCATATGCACCATAGTTCAGCATGGAGCGGGCATGTTTGGTAATGAGAGGTTGTGGGAACGCCTGAAGACCACATGTAGAGTGCCCAGGACAGAGGCAGTGGGCATGGCTGATCGATTACCAATTTACCTGTCTCCTTTCTCTCTCTCCTCACTCCCTGTGTACTCTGAGTGTGAGTGTGTGCATTGTGTGTCCACTAGGAGTGGGCCAATCCTGCCTTTCTGTTGGGGGTTGTGTCCACAAAACTTAGAAGAGCATCTGTTCATAAGCGGGGCTCAGTAAACACGTGTTGAACGGATGGACAAATGTTCAGCAATTCTCCAGAACAAAGAGTGAACCTGGATCTCCGCCCTGAGGTTGGAGTCTCCCCCAACAACACCTGGATGCAGTTGGGTGGGCCATCAACCCCCAGATGGGGTTCTACCTGCTTCAGCTCAGCTTTCTTGCCCTGACTGCCCGGTTGCCAAACACAAGTGCTTCGGGGCTTGGTGTGATGGAGGAGACCAGTTGTGGGTCTCCCAGCAACCCAGCCTGGGACGAGTGCCATCCGCACTGAGTTGTGTCACTGGAGTGGTGTGGCCTCAACACTGTTGACCACCCCAATCCCCGAGAGCTGTTTCTAGAAGGTCCTCCCACCCAAGGCTGTTCTTCTGAAAATCTTGACGAGCTCAGGAAAGTCTGTCATGACGCCACAAACACCCACCAAAGAGCGCCATGTTGAGTTTGTCAAAAGGTGGAGGATCACCAGGGAGGGGAGGACGAGGCTGGAGAGTCATAGATACAGAGAGAAGGGGAGGTTAGGGAAGCGAAGCAGGGGCGGGGTGCGCCCTGGATTGGGGAGCTCCCTGCGTAGGTGGGTAGGGGCCAGCCAGTGGGGCGGCGCAGGGCAGGGAGAGCAGAAAGAGAACATGATGGGAAACCACATGAGGCCCAAACTGTCCCCATGGGGGCAGCAGGATCCAGGCTCTCTGCAGTGCTGAGCAGGTGTTTGTGGAAATCCAGAGACCTGGGGCAGTGCGCGAACCCCACCCCAGCGGGCCTGGCCACACTGCCCCGGAGGGTAAATTCCTTCCTCACCTTGAAGGGAAACAATAATCCCTCAAACCACAGTGAAATCTGGGACATCTGAGAGACACTCTTAGAAGTGCTTTTCCTTGAAGTGAAGGATTTGGGGAGCCGCGCACAGGGTGGAGGCAGGCGGGGCTGGGCACTGTGTCACCTCCGTACGAAGCTAGTGCCCAGCTGCTCTGAGCCCAGGCGAGGGGGGGAGGCAGGGAGGGGTCCATGCTGAGGACGTGGCAGCAGACAGAACCCGGCCATGGGGGCTTGCTGGCTTACAACAGGCGAAGCTTTGGCTTAAATCATTTGTCCGAGAAAACTGTAAGCACCCTACGAGCCATGTTTAGAGTTGGACAAGAACGGAGACTGTGTCCAGGAGAGATGATAAGTGATCTGCACACACTTTCCTGTATCTGTGCTGGGGGTTGTCAGCTCAGCGTGCCCCTTCCGCCTCCGTCTTGCCAGGTGCAGCTGGGTCCCTGGGGCGCCCGACCCTAACCACCCAGTGCACGGTGGGAGCAGAAGGACAGCTCAAAACCCCGCCCACTCTGGCTCCGCATCCTTGATCCCCGTGGCTGTCCTTCCCCCAAAATACAGCTGTGGGACCAGGACTTAAAAGAAATAGTAACTCTATTTAGCAATTTTTTTTGAGATTTCCTAATTTTGTAATTAAGAAACATAGATTGGTTTATTAATTCTTTAAAAACGTTTAGCTTTCTCATGACACAAGAAGTTAAATAAAGGTTAGGTTTGGTCACTGGTGGTAAGGTTTTGTTGTCATTGTATTCAGTAGGTGATTCCACTGTCCACCTTGGTTTGCAGAGGCTGGGCAAGGTGTGGTCACCCCGGCCCCCCTGCTGTCGGCCCCCACCCCCTTCTCTGGCTGGTGCAGCGGGGTCTCAAGCCCCTTCCGAACAGGCACAGTGTCCAGTGACCCCACGCGCTGGTCAGATGGCCGGGGACGGGAGAGATCGCGCATGGCTGTGAATCTCTGAGCACACAACCGGTGGGCTATGGCCCCCGACGCGTCAACTTTCACCCACACAGACTGGAAACAAATATCGCAGCTTAGAGCAAATGAACGCACATTCCACCCACACTTGGTACATTGGCTTTGCGGACGGCCACCCTCCCAGCAAAAACCAATGGTTGACCCATTTCAGTGCTCTGAGGCCGGGGGTTGTCAGAGGCTTCTGTAAGGGCCAGTGGTAAGTATTTGAGGCTCTGTGGTCCCTGTGGGCCCTGTTACAGGCACTCAATTCTGCCATGGTAGCAGAGACGTAATATGTAAGCGAATACGTGTGGCTGTATTCCAATAAAACTTTATTTACAAAGACGAGCTGGGAGCCAGATGTGGCCCTCGGGCTACAGTTTGCTGCTTCTGTGTTTCTTCCTGACTCAGGTCACCACGGGGTATTGAAGACCTCCAAGGTCACTCAGCCCACACCTTCCTTTTTACGGAGAGACAGTCATTTCCCCAAAGGCACACTTAGCTGGTGAGTGACTGCTCTGGGTCTAAGGTGCATGTGCATCCAGAGCTCTTCTCAGACATTTCCTCCTTCTCTCCTCTTGCATTGGTTAAATCGTTCAGTGGGAAAGCTGGTCACATTGACAGGGAAGCTCTGCCCTGATGACCTGGGACAAGGGACGCATTGACCGCTCTCGGGTGAATGGGACCCACACCCTGGCTGGAAGCTCACCATTACACTCAGCTCCCTATGAGCTCAGCTTGTGTTAGGCACTGGGCTGTGTCCCCCAAATTCATTAGGTTAGTGAAGTCCTAACCGAGGACCTCAGAATGTGACTGTGTTAGGACAAGGCTTTCAAAGAGGTGATGAAGGTAAAGTGAGGTCAGGAAGGTGGGCCTTCTCCAATCTGATGAGTGTCCTTCTAGGAAAAGAAGGTCAGGACACAGACACACAGGGGGACGACCGTGTGAAGACATGGGGAGAAGCCGGCCGTCCACACGCCGGGGAGAGCTGCCCCAGGAGGAACCAGCCCTGCTCATGCCTGGATCTCGGCCTCCCGGCCTCCAGGACGTGAGAAGATAAACTGGTCTTTAAAGCACCCTGTCTGTGGCCCGTGGTTACGGCCACCCCCAGATACCAGGATGCTAGCCTGTGGTGAATTGATAGGGCTGATGACCTTGCTTCAAGGGAGCGAGGCCAGGTCTGGATGTTAACTGGACGGGGACGTTCTCTTGGCTCCTTCTCAGACTGCTAGTCCCCACTGCCCTGCCCTGCAAGCTTTGAGAAGGTCCATCCGTGTTCCAGGAAGCAGGTCAGAGACCCACCCCAGCTACACCACGTTTGTGGAGAACGAGGTGGGAGGGCTGCACTGGGGGCCTGGGAGCTGCCTCCCCGGGGCGAGGGGTGGGACTGTGGCGGGGCACAGAGAAGGGTGCGAGCCCAGGGGGCTGCCGGGCGCAGCCAAAGGTGAGCCCCCACAGGAAGAGTCTCCAGGCGTCAGGACGTGGTGCGGCTGGGCCTCCTGCCGCGGGAACCTGACGGCGACAATTGTCCTCCACTGAACACGATGGAGCAGGAGCCGTTCCAGTCCTCCCGGAGGACAGCCCCTGAATGAAAGCAAGTGGTCAGAATGTCCTTGAAGACTTTAATCTTTCCAATTTTCCCTGCATCTTCCAAGATTATATTCATTCTGAAACACATCGAGAATGACACACCAGTTGGCAACAATTTCTCTCCCTCTCCACCCCCAAGACACAGGCATAGACTGACAACGTCCCTTTAAGACTCCAACCCAAAATTGTGCTCTCGCGGTTTTCAAAATAAAAACATGTGATCAGTCCTTTTCTCTAAAGAAAAATATTTTTTTAGCAAGCCTAAGAAATATTGTGCTCTACGTGGTCTGTCCCTGCCCAGAACGGGAAAAGAGGAGGTAAAACTATTTATTTTGCTCTGCAGAAAGAAGGCTGTCAGAGGGAGAAAAAGAATCAGTCTGGCAGGTGCCAAGAGCTCGGAGGTGTGGGGCCGGCGAGGCTCGTCCCTCTGTTAGGCAGTGCAGACCTGCAAATGAATAACAATATTTCCCAAACACTCCAAGATGCTCTGTGTGTGTGTGTCAGGAAGACAATGAGGACAGACGTGATGGAGCCTCCGCGCGGTGGCCCCGTGCCAGCCTTGGAACAGCTGTGTGGTGCATAAGAATCACAGCAGCTGTATTTAAACTAGAAATTAAATCTCCTTTTATTTAATGTGCACAGTCTTTTTAGTTATCAAAAAGGAAACATTAGCAATTAGGGAGTGCGTGTTTTATGGACGGCGCTGGATTTGCTGGTTTTGTTTGGGATGTCTAAGACAGGAGGAGGACGGGCGGCCGCCAGGTTTCTTGAAAGAGAAGAGCTTTTACTACCTTTCCCTTTGTTAGCAGACAGGGAATTTCAGACATGCCCTCATCCCCACTTTGAGAGAGGGCTGGGGAAACGGCAGTCATGTTATTCCTCGTCGCGTGCAGTGCTGGTTTGGAATGCTGAGGTCACGGGAGAGGAGGGGAGGAAGGAGGGGAGAGCAGAGAGGGAGAGAGGAAAAGGAGAAAGAGACCCACATGGAGGCCAGTAAGATGAGTGCCTGCATCCCACCCGCAAGGCCTCTGCCGGGAGGTTTGCGAGCCGGACAGAGCGCTCAGGGCTCTCAGGGCACTGGCAGGCGAAGAGATGCTCTTCCTCTGCGGGTCCCCAGCACGTCCCACGCACTGGCCAGCAGGGGCCCGTCCAGAAAGGAGAGGCAGAGGTGGGAGGGGACGGTAGCGGCGGAAGATAGGCTGAGGTCCCTCTGTGTAGCTGGGCGAGGGTTCTGAATTCTCAGAAAGAGCAGCAGGCGTGCGGACCCTTCCTTCCATGTCCTCACCCGCTGCTGTGGCGGCTGCCGAGCCTCGAGCGGAACTATCGCAATACCGGGAGCAGTCCCGGGTCTTTCCTGACCATCGGGGCGACACCGATGCTTTCTCTCCTGGTGTGTACAGGACGCTGGTTCATGTCGCTCAGTTCGCAGGCCTCTGTAAAATCGTGGGAATGGGACAGCTCTGGTCTCCACTCCGCATACAAGAAATCACGTCAGAGAAATAGAAGCATTCTAGGTGTTTCAACAGCAACCACCAAATGACTGCAGAAAGCTGTTTGTAAAATTGGTGCAAGCACCAAGAACGTGAACGGCAGGGCGGGCAGCAGCGATGAGGCGAGCCGCAGCGGGGACGGCTGAGAGCCCAGAGTCAGGGCTGGCCTCCAGGAAGGGGAGGCTGAGCATCTGCAGAAGCAGACAGGCGGGCACGCGCAGGCCTCTGCCTTCCTCACGCCCTCACCCTGTTCCCCACCTGTGCCAACCGCGGGCCACACCGCCAGAGGCCGGAGGGCAAAGGCACCAGGCAGTAGGATTCCCTGGGGTGTAGACCACAGCTGGGCATGCAGGGCAAGGGATCCAAGGGTAACGGAAGGCAAGCGGGGCACAGAGACTCAGAGGGGGCAAGCCGCGTGCCTGCAGTCACCAGCGGGTGACTCTGACCATCTCAGGCTCTCTGGACCACACACGTGCCTCAGTCAGAGCCAGGAGCCCTTTGCCACGTCCGCATCGGAAGAGACGACGCTTCCCGGCCTGGTTTGGGAGCACTGAGCTGCTCGACTGCTGGTAGGAGCAGAATGATGGGACCGAGCTGTCCCGGGGGGTCTGTGTGTCTTCGCCGGAGGGGAAGGGGGCCGAGGTGGGGGCCTCTCCCTCTTCCGGAGCAGGAGGTGCAGAGCACCTCGCTGCTGCCAGCACAAGTCCCCAGAGCCCCAGGACATGCCACCCTTTCCTCTAGTGACAGACAGACCTGGCCCTGAGGTGACCTGACAGGCAAGGGCGGCTTCAGCCCGAAGTCCCTTGATTTCTAACAACAGGGAGTGCCTCAGACTGCTGCGCTCTTGGGTCACTCATGTCCTCCGCGGTAGGGAGACCTCTGGAAGTCTCTGTCCTCAGAGACTGAGTTTGCGGTCACGCCCAACGTTCAGCCCCAACAAAGCCGTCAGCTCCGTCCCCGGCAGTCTTGTCTCCTGAGGATGGTCCCCTCCTTCCCCAAGTCAACCTGCGCTAAAGGCTTGATGTCTGCCGCCATGAGGACATCCAAAAGAACGTGCTCTGCGCTGAGGCCAGCATGACAGAAAGGTCTCCAGAACGTATTGTGAGCGAAGAAGCAGCCTTGGAATGAGGCAACAGCTTCTCACACGCGTGGAGGCCTCACCAGGACTGTAAGTTCTCGTGTGTTTGTTGGAACCCCCTTCTTACTGTAGGGTCGGCCATGCCCCGCAGGCCAGTGGAATGGGCTCCTTGGGGTTATGAGGCTAAAGCACATGACCCCATGGATAGCACACAGCCCAAGGCTGTTTGGAAATATTCCCTGGAGGTGGTGACAGCTGCGCTTAGCTTCATGAGATGTCCGCACCAGGCAGAAACCAGAGGCAGGAGGAACACAGAAGGCTTGGATTCGTGAGGCCCCAGGAGTGGGAACTGCAAAATGATTCAGAATGACAAGAAGGACAGCCTGGAGGGATCCGGAACAGAGGCAGGGGCACCAGAGAGCTGATGCCCCTGGAAGAAATGAGCACCCCAGGCAGGTGGCGGGAGGGTGGAGAACAAGGAGCCAAATGCACAGACGTCCGGGCGAGGCCGTGGTGTATACTGCGGTCAGTTCCTTACACGTTGCTTTGAGTAGAGGGATTGAAGACTGAAGCAGAATCATCACATGTTTGCTTTGCTAGAGGGGGAGGGCATAAAAAACCATGGTACCTGTAGGTGGGAAGACTCAGGGGTGCGGGTGGAGGGTGCCCAAGGCCGCTGCACCTCCTGCCAGAGCTGGCCGTGCTCACGGAGCTTCCCACTGCGCTCGTCCGTCACTGAAACCCAGGGTCCAACATGGCGGTGGAGACGACACAGTGACTCTCAGGAGGGATGGAGGTGGGCAAGGACCAAAGTCCGAAGTACCTTGCCGGGCAATCAGTGTTTGAACGATTCCCATAATAGGAGAATCTGCCCTTGGGTGGTGGCTATTTCTAGAAGCTTTTTCTGTAAGTCCAAGACCATGTGCGAAGGAGCACATTAAACCCTTTTGTGAATGATTTCATCAGAAACCTGTAACTCCGTTTCCTACCCAGATTCTGGGGACACAGGACATAGAGAAGGTCCATTTTGATGCTGAAAAGGGGCAAGAGAAAGTTTCGGGGCCAGGGGACGTGCCTCAGAATGGCCGGTGTGAGTCCTTCACAGAGTCTTTGTCGAGACAGCCATTAGTGCCGACGGCGTGGCCTCTTCCAACACTGGCCCGTCGCCGGAGTTTCATACAACGCCAGGGCTAGGCCTCATACTCCGGGCATGATAGGAATACACATTTCCAAAATGACCAGACAATCGACTTTAAAAGAATGGAGTCCTACGGTCCATCACCTTTTTGCAAATCAAATACCTGCAGTGCTGTGGTTTTCTGAGCTTACGCAATTGTCCGTGTTCCCACGAGTGGTTTTGGTGCAGTGGAGACGTGGAAACAAATTATGTACCCAGCTCATCTACTTCATTGTGTGTCACGTGGCTATCTTTAGCAACACAAAGAAGACCTACTTTTGGGTTTTAGATCCCATAAGTCACTCAATTCACAGGATTATAAACAGGATCATTCAGTGAACAGAAAATCAGTCTGTTGGATCCAGCCTTACTGGACTTCACACCCACCGCCAATCAGCTTGAGCAGCGACACTCAGGAGGGCCACGGCAGCCAGCGGTGGACTGGAGAAAGGCTGGTCAGTTGCCCACCATTTATGATACAGAGGGTCCTGCTTGTAGATTAAATTTAAGTTCTGCTTTTAGAGTCCACCTACAGAGAAAACCTGTTTTAATAGAAACAGACATAAATCTTAATTACATGCCTCCGTGCCAATGCTCCCCATCATTTCTGACCATGCAACCTCAGACCGTGTGTTTCCTGTAGAGGGAAAGTCGGGACAGCTCATAGGGACCCATGCCCACTAGACCAGATTTCCTCCCCTCTTTCCAGTATTTCCGTTCTGTTATTTGCAGTCATTACGCTCCTGTACCTCAGCAAGAGCAAGGCTGTCTTGCTCTTGTGAACTGTCTTGAGGTGAGAAAGCCTCTCCATCCACTTATGGCCCCGGCAGAAAGGGCTGAAAGCCAGTCGTGAGTGAGCCGCTTTCTGAGTGCCATCCTTGACCGGGCTGGGCGAGCATGAGGAGTGGAACTGAAAGGTGTCATTAGTGGGGGTGGCAGCGCCCCCGAGGCACTTGTCAGGGTGCACCCTGCATGGCGCAGCTCGCCGCAAGTCGACAGGATGCTGGCCCGCATGCTGCCGTGGCTGAGGATGAGATCCAGAGCACTTAAAACACAAGGCAAGCCTCAGACAGAAATAGCCATGCTTGCAATACACACAGACTAGGGAACTCTCGCTGTGGAGCTGACCTTCAGATTTAAAACCACCTTTAAAAACACAGATATTGGGGACGCCTGGGCGGCTCAGTCAGCAAAGCATCTGCCTTCGGCTCAGGTCATGATCCCCGGGTCCTGGGATCGAGTCCCACATCGGGCTCCCTGCTCAGTGGGAAGCCTGCTTCTCCCTCTCCCTCTCCCCCTGCTTGTGTTCTCTCTCTCTGACAAATAAATACAGTCTTTTAAGAAATGCAGATATTGGACATAGAACAGGAATAACAGAGGCTTTTCCTTTTCTCCCTGGTTATGTGTCTTGTGCACATCCCATCAGTGAAGACTTATGAGGTATCGGAAACTCCGTGCAGAGACCGATGAACACCTGGGCAGCAAACAAGCAGCTGCCCTCACAGCAGTTGTCTTGCAGATCCCAGGAAGTCTCATTCAAATAAGCTTCCCTGGACCCAGGTTCTGCTTGGCTTTCAGATGGTGTTTGGGGACAGTAACTTGTGCATTCCCTCCTGCTGCCCTCTTGCTTCTGCGGGACCAGGGCTGAAGGCCAGCACATTACGATGGGGAACGTCCGTGCTAGACAGGAGCCCACTCACCTGTCCCCTGCTCCCTACCACACGTGGAAAATGCACGGTGGTTGAAGAAATGGTTTACGAAGCTGATTATGATTTTTTAATGAGCCCCCCCATTGCAAAAATCAGGCATAGTCTAAGGCAGAGGACATTAAATTATCTGTCTTCTTTGTGCCAATGGTTACAATTTCATCTTAACTGACTCCAGGTCATATTTTCATTACAGAACTAAGAAGCAATAACAAGCTGCCATAAACGGTTGAATAAAGATTTGACCAACATGTGATATTAACGTTACTTAAACTGTTTTAGGACATAGAAACCTCATTTTATAAAGTCAACATAAACTTTTAATACAGAAACCTAATAAAGATAATACAAAAAATTATGGGCTAATCTCACTTAAAAACATAAAGGCAGAAATTATAAATAAAATATTAACATTGTATTAAAAGAATAACACATCATTGCCATGAAGAACACAAGAATAGACCAATATAAAGAAAGCTATCAACACAGTCCATTACCTCAACAAATTATCATAAATGGTGATTTAAAAAATGTTTGAAAAATACAGCAGTACTTCATAATGAAAATGTTCTGTAAAAGAGAAAGGAGGAAAATATAAGTCTATGGTACTTAACAAAACCCAACAGCCAATATTTTCCTAAATGGTAAAATATTAAAATCATTTCAATTAAAATTGGGAACTAGAAAGGGATGTCCATAATAGCATTATACTTTAACATTGTCTCAGATTTTTAGTGAATTCAGTTAAGACAAGAAAATGAATTAACTTGTATAAACATAGAGAAAAAACAGAAATGAAATCATATCTGGTTGCTGAGGATTGATTGGATAATGGGAACCCAAAGAGCCTGTATTAAAATAAAAGAGTATTAAAATTCATCAAAAAACTCGGTAACTTGTCATATTTATGCAAATGTGCAAAAATTAATAACTTTCTCCACTCTAACAATAAGAATGTAAAATGAAAATGAGAATCAAAGAAAAAAAATTTTATTCACTGTAGTGACAAAAAATATAAAACATGAAGAAATAAATTTAATAAGAAAGGCACAATATCTATAAGATAAAATCTATAAAATCTTTTATAAGGGCATAAAACAAATCTGGACCAATAAAACCATAGTCATGTTCTTAGATGGGAAGATTTATTATCATAAAAGTGGCAATTCTCCCAAAACTAATGTAATGCAAATTTGAAGTACTTCTGGATAGAATGCAATGTTTTTAACTGGCTAAAATGATGTTAATGTTTATCTAAAAGAACAAGTGCCAAGAAGAGTCAAGAACATGATGGTGAGTAAGCCTGGTGATGGAGCTCTTTGCATCCCTGGTATCAAAGCACAACTCACAACCTTGACGTAAAGTGACCGTGACACTAGAATGTGATGGACAAGGAGAACAGTGGAGTAATCGGTGAGCTCAGAGAGTTGTCACGGTGCACCTAAGAACTTCGTGCAGGACAAAGTTGATGGCTCATGTCAGTTGAAAAAGAGACTGGTAAGAGCTCCTGACATAACTTGGCTGTCCCTCTGGAAGAATCAGACAACACCGTATCATCCCCCACAGCAAACATACTCTAGAAGAAGAAGGATGTGAAGGAAGAAAGGACTTGCTGGAAAATCTAGGCCGCAGCATCTAACCTCTAGGGCTGAGGGACTGAAAGGTGCTGTCGGAAAGAATGGAACTTCAAAACCAAAAGAAAACACACACATAATTGATTACATACATAATAATGAAAGCTCAAAAAATGTATCATAAGCAGAGTGTCCATACAAATAATAGATTTGAAAAAAAAAAAAAACATATCTGTGCCTCGGATGACAAGGAGTCCGTGTCCACAATATAAAATGAATTGTGATGAAGACAGTTAAATTTAACAGTTAAATAAATAGTAAAGAATAACCAATGGACAAATGTTTAAAGATACAAATAGTGGCCAAGCGGCCAAGAAATATGAGGAGATATCCACATTTATTAATGGTGAGAAAATATTGATTAAAATGACAAGTATTACTTTACATCCATTAGATTGGCACAAACTTAGAATTAGCAGTGATACAGCAGGAGAAAGAACATGCATACAATGTTCAAGGGGTTATTATAAAGTGTTACAGGTTTGGGGAGGAAGAAGAGACAATATGGCAACACCTATTAAAATTAAAAACACATTTACTCTTTGACCTGTAAATCCGCCCCTGAAAACCCCTCACGGAATAAAATATGTGGCATGCAAGAACATATATTCTAGAATGTTTATTGCAGGATTGTTCATAGCAGGAAAAAAGCTGGAAATGTAGGAAGTGCCCATCAAGGGAGGAACTGTCTAAATCGGTGATCTTGCCCACCCCCTGGAACATAAGGCAGCTGTCAATATAATAAATTAAAGCTAAACAAGGTCACTTGGCAGGATTTCGGTGAAGAATCACTGAGTCTGTAATACAGTCCAATCTTTGCAAAACAAACAATGACCCCCAGACTCTGTAATACTCTGGAGGACAGAGTAAGGAATGTAAGGACCCCTGCCTGGCTGTTGAGACTACTACATAAGAACAATGGAGTGTGGGGACCAAATGGGGAAGAGGAGTCATGCCAAAAAAGGGAAAGGGAAAGTGACACCACCACAAGTAAAAGTATGTATTAGATCATCATTTTTCTTCATTTATAAAAATTATATACTGTACATATCTGAATCTATATGTAATTAAATAGAAATTAAAGGTTATCAAACCAATGACAAGATCTTCCATCTCGACCTGGGTGTCTAACAGCTGTCTATTTGCAACAAGACATGTCAAAAATGGCATCCTTTATTTTCCATACAAACTTCTCCAAGCTATCCCCCTCTGTGTAAATGGCAGCAGCAGCATCCAGTGGCTAAGGCCAAAACTCCAGGAGTTATCCTTAATTTCAGTCTTGCCTCACACTACATCCAGCCAGCTGGGAACTGTCCTGCCAAACCTCATCTCTTTCCACTTGTCTCCTTTTCATTCCTACAACCACTGGAGTCTAACTACACCATCACAATAAGCCTCCTACGTGGTTCCCAGCCTCTATGCTTTCTTTTTTATGAGCTGCTCTATACACCCCACTTTCCAGAGGCCATTCCATTGTCTTCCAAGTTCCATCATTTCTGTTGAAAAGTCATCAGTATGAGTTCTAGTAATTTTGGGGTGGAGTCTTTTGGATTCTCCACATAAAGTATCATGTCGTCTGTGAAAAGACAGAGTTTGACTTCTTCTTTGCCAATTTGAATGCCTTTTATTTCTTTTTGTTGTCTGATTGCTGTTACTAGGACTTCTAGTACTATGTTGAACAACAGTGGCGAGAGTGGGCACCCTTGACGTGTTCCTGATCTTAAGGGAAAGGCTCTCAGCTTTTCCCCATTGAGGATGACATTCACTGTGGGTTTTTCATAGATGGATTTTATGAGCTTGAGGAATGTTCCCTCTATCCCTATACTCTGAAGAGTTTTAATCAGGAAAGGATGCTGTATTTTGTCAAATGCTTTTTCTGCATCAATTGAGAGGACCCTATGGTTCTTCTCCCTCCTCTTATTAATGTGTTCTATCACACTGATTGATTTGTGAATTTTGAACCACCTTGCATCCTGGGGATAAATCCCACTTGGTCGTGGTGGATGATGCTTTTAATGTATGGTTGGATCCTAGTAGCTAGGATTTTGTTGAGGATTTTGGAATCCATATTCATCAGGGATATCGGTCTGAAATTCTCCTTTTTGATGGGGTCTTTGCCTGGTTTGGGGATTAAGGTAATGCTGGCCTCATAGAATGAGTCTGGAAGCGTTCCTTCTGTTTCTATTTTTTTTGAAATAGCTTCAGGAGACTAGGTATTATTTCTTCTTTGAATGTTTGGTAGAACTCCCCAGGGCATCCATCAGGCCCTGGACTCTTGTTTTTTGGCATGTTTTTGATCACTGCTTCAATGTCGTTACTGGTTATTGGCCTATTCAGGTTGTCAATTTCTTCCTGTTTCAGTCTTGGGAGTTTATAGGTTTCCAGGAAGGCATCTATTTCATCCAGGTTGCTCAATTTATTGGCATATAATTGCTGATAATAATTTCTAATAATTGTTTCTATTTCCTTGGTGTTAGTCATGATCTTTCCCCTTTCATTCATAATTTTATTAATTTGGATCCTTTCTGGATTCTTTTGGATAAGTCTGGCCAGTGGTTTATTGATCTTATTAATTCTTTCAAAGAACCAGCAAATGACACTGCAAATAAAGGGCTGGTATCCAAGATCTATAAAGAACTTCTCAAACTCAACACCCAAAAAACAAATAATCAAGTCAAAAAATGGGCAGAAGACATGAACAGACACTTTTCCAAAGAAGACATACAAATGGCTAACAGACACATGAAAAAATGTTCATCATCATTAGCCATCAGGGAAATTCAAATCAAAACCACATTGAGATACCACCTTACACACTTAGAATGGCAAAAATTGACAGGGCAAGAAACAACAAATGATGGAGAGGTTGTGGAGAAAGGGGAACCCTCTTACACTGTTGGTGGGAATGCAAGTTGGTACAACCACTTGGAAAACAGTGTGGAGGTACCTCAAAAAAATTAAATATAGAGCTACCCTATGACCCAGCAATTGCACTCCTGGGTATTTACCCCAAAGACACAGATGTAGTGAAAAGAAGGGGCACATGCACCCCAATATTCACAGCAGCAATGTCTGCAATAGCCAAACTGTAGAAAGAGCTGAGATGCCCTTCAACAGATGAATGGATAAAGAAGATGTGGTCCATATATATAATGGAATATTACTCAGCCATCAGAAAGGATGAATACCCAACTTTTACATCAACATGGATGGGACTGGAGGAGATTTTGCTAAGTGAAATAAATCAAGTAGAGAAAGTCAATTATCATATGGTTTCACTTATTTGTGGAACATAAGGAATAGCATGGAGGACATAAGGAGAAGGAAGGGAAAAATGAAGGGGGGGAAATCAGAGGGAGAGACGAACCATGAGAGACTATGGACTCTGAGAAACAAACTGAGGGTTCTAGAGGGGAGGGGGGTGGGGGGATGGGTTAGCCCAGTGATGGGTATTAAGGAGGGCACATACTGCATGGATCACTGGGTGTTATACGAAAACAACGAAGCATGGATCACTACATCAAAAACCAATGATGTATTGTATGGTGATTAACATAACATAATAAAATAAAATTTAAAAAAATAATAAATAAAAATAAAATGTTTATAGTAAAAAAAAAGTCATCAGTATTCTTAATGTTGCTTATTTGAAGGCTATGCTTATTTTCTGTCTTCTATTAAGATCTATTTTTGTCCCAAATTTTTAAGCAGTTTGACTATGATATATTTATCATATATATTTAGTGCAGTTGTCTTTATTTTTGTCCTGCTAAATTTTTTTAGGGCTTGAATTTGTGACTTGTTGTCTTTCATCAATTTCGGAAAATTCTTGGCCAGTATCTCTGAGAATTGCTTCTGCCTCCATTCTCTCTTTCCCATCCTCTGGGACTCCAGTTACACGTACATGATACCTTTCTGCACAGCCTCTGTGGTGGGCTCCGAGGGATGCTGCTCAGACTGCCCTTCAGGAAAGAATTTGCTATTCACCTAAAAAGGAGTGCATTCAGCTGCAGCTGCTAGCTCAGTGTCGTCAGGGTCCACCTCACATTTTATACCACCGTTATGCTCTCCCTTGGAAGTCTAGTGCAAGATTCCTCTAACAGGTAATCATTGCTCCCTGTTGGGTTCTCCAAAACTCTGTCAGGTTTGCAGGCCCATGATTGTCCCTGGCCAAATCCTTCCTCCTCTCCCTTCTTCCTTCACGGGAGTCAGACATGCATCATGGCCCCATTCAGCTTCCTTTCCCTTTTATATTTCATGGATATTACCCTCAAAAAATTACGTATGCTCTTAATTTTGTTTCAGTGCCTGCCTCCTAAAGGACCTAACTGATACAATGCTTATACTTTTTGTCAAGAATTAGCACATTTCCTGGAAAGAAATAGTGGTGGGGATGTAGAGCACACGATCAATTCATTTTGCTTTTTTGAAGTTATTGGCTCCTTGGTCTTGGCTGCCCCCATTCCTCCCTGATGCCTGCCCAGAGATTTTGCGGTTGTCCTTAGTGGGAGGATGGTCTAAAACCAGCTGTCACACCATAGCCAGAAGTGGAATCCCTCCCACTAGGCTGTATTAACTTTCAATTCACATTTGGTTAGCTGCTCTTAGGATGTCCTACGGCAGTCTTAAAATCGCCATAGGAAATATAAAAGGGGGGTATCCCTGTAGTCCATGATGGCTGAATAAATCTTTATGAAGAAGTTAGGCCTTCCCTAAGGGAAGTCTTGGATCAATATAGCCATATTTATTTATTTCAGAGCTCACATCACTTTTCCATGAAGTTGTTCCCCCTAAATCACAGGAATTTCTTCCCCAGTGGAATTAGTACATTTACCTAGGATTACTGAGCATCCACCCTGTGCCAGGCACTCTGCCCACGGGAAGGACACAGACCACAAGGCTTCAGCAACACAACAGAAGCAAGGTCTAAAACTTGGTCTTTATAAAACATATTCTTCTGCCCTTAAAAGAGATGCACACATAGCTAAGCCAGGGAAACCAGCATTCTTTTCTTTTATTCTGGAATTCCTTGTTCTTCAGATAAAAACAAATGAACCACTAAATGTTAGCAGAGCTGTTTGTCACACTAGGACCCCAACAAGAATCTAGCAGGCTACTTGGGTAGATGGCAGGCTTCTTACACTTCCTACTCGTGTGGCTGTAGGCAAATGACTTCATTTCTGGACCACAGTTTTGCCTCCTATAATATTAAGTTATTAATAGTATTCATCTCATAGAGTTGTTGTGAGGATTAAATGAGTTATTTAACAAAGCAGTTAGAATAGTGCCTGGCATATAGTAAGCACTAAATAAGTGATTGATGCTTTAATACTATTATTAATATCACTAACAAAGAGCATTTATGTTCTCAGAAGTGACTGGTCTTACTGAGATCATAACCACTGCTAATTAATCATCACTAATAAAAACTATCTAGTGATGGGATTATCTTAGATGTATGTGATCTTTTCTATTAAAAATAAAAATAGGGGTGCTTGGGTGGCTCAGTCGATTAAGCATTCAACTCTTGGTTTCAGCTCAGTTCATGATCTCAGGGTCGTGAGATCGAGCTGAGTTTGGGCTCCATGCTCAGCATGGAGCCTGCTTGGGATTCTCTCTCTCTCTCTCTCCCTCTGCCCCTCCCCCCACTCATAGGGGCTCTCTCTCTAAAATAAAATAACTAAATTTAAAAATAAAAATGGTCTGATTTGAGCAATAGGACATTATACAATGCTAATACTGCCTTAAAAATATCTATAAATGTCACTGCTTTGCGGCATTGTCCTCACTCACCCGGCTGGCTGTTTCTTCTGCTTTCAGCGATGTAGGGCACACACACTCAGAAAACACCATTAGGGAGATAATGGTCGCATAAAAGCTAGCAGGACAATGATAGCCTGTAAGATTTTTGGCAAGGTCATCATTTAAGTTCACTGGAAAACTCATCTAAGGACAATGTCGAGAAGTCACGTGGGGGACAGAAGGCACTTCAGACAAAAGGGCTGCTATGCCAAGCTCAGCCAGTGGAGGTTTCTGTCCTCAGCCCCTGAGCAAATCAAGAAAGTTGGAGCCTCAAAGTTGGAGTCCACACTCCTCGGAGGAAATCTCATAAGGCAATGGGACACGTAAAGCCGACAGCAGCAGGTCCACTAAGGCTAAGAGGGGTGGGATCCTGCCCTACGGACTCCCTGATCCCCAAAGCCCTAGGACAGTGCTGCAAAGCTCCTAGGATACTCCGGGGTACATTTTAAAAACCATGGAGATAATAATTTAAAAGTCTTTCATTAAAAAATAATAATAATAATAAATAAAAGTCTTTCATTAACTATAAAATGCTACTCAACATAAGGTCTTCCGAGTTCTAAGTCATAGTAGTAATATTATTGGTGGTTTGATCTAACATCACACGTTTGACAATATAGCCATATTTTGAAAATAGCAGTGGTTTGACTATGTTAATAATCAAATGGATGTCATTGGTGGTAGTGACTTACTTTTTGTGCCTTGGTAGGAAGAAGGAATTGCCAGTCTAGTATTTATGCCAGTCTTCCCCTCGGTTACTCCTGAGCTACAGTCAACATCTTTACTGTTGTAACCTCATGTGAATATACATTGTGTCAATATTGTTTGTATCCAGTCTCAGCATTTCTGGAAACAGGACAAGAGTCTGTCCAGTGGAGTTTTGGGGGCAGATTGAGCATTTCCCTGGAAAAAAAGAGCCTTGGAGCCAAGAACGTCTGTGCTCAGATTTATCAAAGATAGGGTCAAGAATTTTCAAGTTTGCCTGACATGAATAGAAAACAAAACAAAACAAAATTCCAGAAATGATGTTTCTGATTTGTCAAAAGCCGTTCAAATCATTGTCACAAGACAGGTTCTCTAAGAACTAGAACCCAAGACAGAGATTAGTCTGCAAAAGTTTTAGGGAAGGGGGGAGCTTCTCTCAGAACTCTTAAGCACAGGGGGAAGCACAGATGGCAGAAAGCTGGGTTACAGTGCCCAAGCAACAGAGACGTCACATAATCCCATGGGGAGTTCGGAGTCTGAGCCGGTCCTGCGGCATTGCCCCAGTCGAGAGAACAGGGCATCCCCTCTGACCAGTCAGGGGATGGGAACTGTGCCCAGACGGGAGGGGCATGATCTTCGTGAGGCATCTCGTTTGGCTGAGGGCAGTTCCCTGGTGGTTGCTCAGCTGGGAGCCCCCAGCTGCCGGCAGGTCCGGCAGCTGGGAGGGAGGATGGGGGCCTCACAGGGAAGGGACTATGGGTGTGGGTGGTACACCACGGCGCTCGCTGTAATGTGCTGCTTGCGTGTCTCAAACATACTCGCTTCACATACTAAGCTTACCCTGCACGGGAAAAGCTCCGTGCATTTGGATGAGTCTCTGTTCTTGGACAAACACTGACCAGAAAAGTTAGGAGACTACAAGCCCTGCTGCTGTAGCCATCTTGAGCCTGCTACGGACACTCATCATCTCCCCTCTCCCCTGGCTAGCACCCCTGCTGATCTAGGCCGGTTATCTGTTGGAGGAAAACCAGATCCTCATTTCTGGTCATTGTGTTCCTCTTTGGCTGTAGCTGCTACACTTACCCATTTACCATCCAAGCTGGGCAGAGCACCAGGAGACGCTCCAGTGAGTCACCAGCATCCCAGACAGATTCTCCATGGTTGAGGAGTTCTGGAAAGGACCAGCGTCCGCCATCGTCTTGTGCTTACTGCCATGACTTCTTTGGTAAAGGTGGGTGCTTCCATCCAAGGAGATGCTACGCCATGCCCTCTATCAGTGGACCAGACCTTTCATTAGTCTACAGGCATGAAGACTACTTGGAGTCTGTGTTGTCTTGGACAGTACTTGTACTTGGAGTGTGTGTTAGTCCCAGTCAGGATGAATCGCTGCCCCTTTCCCCCGCCCATGGACTGGCTGGCCAGTCTCCTCAAGAGGCGGTGCTGGGTGGAGCAGGGTCAGTGTCTGTCGCGGTTTCGTCAGGCATTTGGCTGCTGGCACTGCCAGAAGCTACATCAGCCTTGGTGGGAGGGACCCAAGCCAGGGGCACGGGGACGGCTCCCACCCCGGCCATGATGACTGTGCACGGGCCAACCCTGCGGTGATCAGAGAGAGGGGCTGGCTGAAATCACGTGGTGGAAGTTTGGGGTATACTTTAGGTTTTAATGCCTCATCCACGAGGGGTATTCTCTGGTGGAAGTTAATACTTGAAACAAAGATATTTACACGTTGCGCTCGCTGCCATATGTCCATCCAGAAGCCCGATGTCCTTGTCCCCAGTAGAACAATCTTTCTCCTCCATAACTCCCAACAGAATCCATTCAGTTCTATGATCCTTAAAATCACTTCTCCAGAACTTCTCAGATGCCTGAGCTGCTGTTCCTACGGCCCCCTCCCACTGACACACCATCTCTCCTCAGACGCACAGAATCTCTAACAGCACGCCCAGCGCCAGGCTGGGGCTGCCCGCACCTCACCCAGGACCAACGGCATGGCTCTCATTTCTGGATGCCCCAAAATCCCATTTCTGAGTCTGTGCCCACGACCACCCCTCATATCAACTGTAATGATAGTTACAGCAACAGGCTGTGAGACGGGGACCCGTGTGCAGGTGTGTGGGGAGCGGAAAGGGCAGAGAGCAGGCGACCTGCGGAGTCACTGCCGACAGGGGCTTCAGTAACTGGTCCTCAGAGAACCCCGAGTTAGGATGAGCTGCAGAGCTACCCCAACCCCGGTGGGGGGTTGGGCCTTCACGCCCCTGATCAACCCATCAGCCACCGTGCGGCATCGCCAGGAAGGGGTCCCAGCCTTGGGCTAAGCAGCTCTTCCAGCTGAGGACACTTCACGCGGAGCATGAGCTTCCAGGGCCCAGCCTCCTGCCCAAGGGGAGGGCACATCCCCCACGTGAGGGGGTCTGGGGGACGCATCATTGCGTCCACCACCCCATGTTGCAGGGAACCCCTCAGAAGCCTGGAGTTTCAATATAGAGATCGCTATGTGCGTTCATTCATTTCATTTCCATATTTATTTTATTCTTGGGATGAAAGCTGGTCCTGTCACTTACTGCTTTGTGATCGGTCCCGATGGCCCCTCCTGTTAAATGTGGGTCTGATAGGATCTCATTCACGGAGGGGTTTGAGGCTGAAAGAGAAAACGCATGCAAACCTTTAGCGTCGTGCCTGGACCCTAGGAAGAGCAGTTCACAGAAAGCTAACTTCCACAGACAGTTCTTCACCCTAGAATGCCTTTTCTAGACATGTGGGGGTGAGTCTTGCCGCCAGGAACCCTACTGGCCTCTCTCTTATCTTTCCTTCCCAGCTCTGACCTCTGCTCCCAACAGCCATATCTGGGCCTCTCCACTGTGGCTGTATTTTGACAAGCACTTTGGGAGGAAAGATGGCAGGGGGAGGAATGTCAGACGTGGGTCTCACCCGAGGATAAGATCCAGCAAGGACCAGCCCAGCCGAGCTTCAGCCCGGGGTCCCCTGCAGCTCCCAGTCCATCGCAGGGAGGGGGCTACCAGGGGTTCCCAAGCAGAGAGCCACTGGGGCGCTGGGAGGCGCTGCGGGGGGGAGGGCACTTGCCGTTTAGACTCTGGGATTTCTTCCCAGGAGTGTAATGGTCCTAAGGACAGTCTGTCTAGAGAATTCTAAAGAAATCACTTTTCAATACTGATGAAAGGCTATTTGATCTGCTAACATCCCCATTTGGGGAAAGCTGAATTCCTTCCCTCCTTTCTCTTTGTGCATCGTCAACTCCAGCCTCGTCAGAATACTTTCCACAGAACCAACTTATTTTCCCTGGTTTTACCACCAAGATATTAGCAAGAAGACTCCACTAGGAATTTCCTAATGGATGGTAAATCACTGTTTGGGGCGTTAAAGAGACTAATTAGGTCATTTAGTAAAAGTGCTGTCATGTAGCGAGTCTGTTGCTGACAGCCATATTTGGAAACCCACGGGGGGACAAATTAACGTGACTAATTGTGTCCAACTTCAGGGCAAGAAATGGAAAGACCTTGTTATCTGAGGCAAAAGCGAAGTTTCTCTCTGTCAATTGCCCTTAAAATAAGATAAGTCCAGATGTAACTACCCTTATTTGCAGTAGGCTGACGACTCGGCTTGTCAAAATTGGTTGAATGTCCAAATTAACTTGAAGTTAATCCAACCCTCCCCGAAAGGCCTATAAGAATCAGATCACAAGTCTACATAATAAATTCTTTGTGCCAGGAAATTGTTTTAAAGTAATAATGTTTAGGTAAGTAAAGGAAAAAAGGCTTCCTACTGAGAGATATTTTCTGAACAAAATTAAATATTATAAAACCATATTATTAAATTCTGTCAAAAAGGTATTAATCTTGTTACTCTGGCATGGAAGTCTTGGCTCTCTGCACTTCGGGGCCACTGCAAACTTGACCTTTCCTGTTATCTCATAGCCAACATGCAACACGGGGTTGGAAGCAGTGAGGGAGAAAATCGGAAAGATTTGAAGCCTTGTGAGTGTGACAATAACTTCGTGAGTGTGGAACTTGTGAAGTTTGCCCTTAGGGGCGTTTTGGAAGTCACAGGAAAGGCAGGCCATCCCTGCACGCGCACACACGTACACACACCCGCGTGCCCCCCGTGCACCCACCCGCACACACCCACGCACACGCACGCACCCATGCGAGCCCCCCACACATGCGCACAGGCACCCACATACAAGTGAGCATGCACACATGTGCACGCACACCCCCACATGCTCTTTTCTTTCTTTTAAAATTTTATTATGTTCTGTTAGTCACTGTACATTACATCATTAGTTTTCGATGCAATGATCCACGATCCGTTGTTTTCGTATAACACCCAGTGCTCCATGCAGAACGTGCCCTCCTCAATACCCACCACCGGGCTAACCCACCCTCCCACCCCCTCCCCTCTAGAACCCTGTTTGTCTCTCAGAGTCCATATTCTCTCATTCTCTTTTCTTGTTGTTTCTTTTCATCTCACCCTGGTGAAAATATGTGCATTTTCACAGTCACCTGTGAAGACGGCTGGCCTTTCAAATGATACATTCTGGTTGAGCCCTGGTGACGGCCGACCATTTCTCCACGGCTGTGATCACCTCGAGCAATATCACTTTGTCACAGGCTGTGTGCAAACTGATTATCAAGATAGGTTACTCTGTTTGAGATGACACCTTCCCTGAGCACCCATTCCGGACAGGTGCTGATCTGGGAAGGGTCAAACATGCCCCTTCCACCCCTTCAGACTTAGGATATAGTTGAGGATTTAGGACACATTTATAAAAAGGAAACAATACGACAAGATTGCAAATGCTATGTGCCGTATCAGCGTTGTAAGAACTAAGTTACTTACTCACTCTGTCCTGTAAAAACCTGACTTGGACCCA
The DNA here is from genome assembly GCF_011800145.1 of Mirounga leonina. Lineage (NCBI taxonomy): Eukaryota > Metazoa > Chordata > Mammalia > Carnivora > Phocidae > Mirounga > Mirounga leonina. The sequence goes on from NW_023270680.1 coordinate 3,948,238, forward strand.
GGTTTACTGCGGCCACAGGAAATCATGTCTCACACACAGCTCGAGGCAGGTTGAATTTCCTGCCTCCACTGTGGGGACACCGCACCAGGAATCACGACATCTGTCTTGGTCCTGTCGTGAGGGAAGGGTGTGACAGGAAATCCCCTAAACTCTGGGTGCCCTTGTTACCTCATCCACAGAACAAACATGGTCACGATAACTGCTCCTTCGCGGTCTGAGACACGGGGTCCACCTTTCCTTCTCCTGTGTTCCCCGTCCTGGCGCAGGGCCCTCGCCACGCAAGCTGACGGAGCCAGGGGCTGCGTAAGGTGACGCTGGACGGCACCAGAGGGGTCCGTGGTGTGTGCCGTGGGAGAACCCACCATGAGAAGCGTTCTTTTCTAGCACAAATTCCTCTCTCTAATCTGCCCTTAGCTTATGTTTTCCTTGTTGGCATGCCTGATTTATTAGTTCTCAGCCTCTCCTGTGTGAGCCCATCAGGGTTCCCTATGCTTAATTGAATCCACATATGCCTCATTTCGTTATTTCTGTCGGTGACTCAAGCTGGATTTACCATAAGGTGACTCATCAAGCCCAGGTGCCAACTCAGTCTCCCAGGACCACAGCGAATCAGAGATGCACTCACAAGGTCCCCACTTCACCTTCTGCTCACCTCGACGGGAATGTGCCCAGGTCAGCCCACATCCTACGGCTTTTCCAGAAACATCTGCACTTGGCTTATTCTTAAAGGGACCGGACTGCCATTTCCTAAAACAGAGCTCGGGTCCGGACCCTAATGACTGTGAGACCTTTGCTGGAGAAAACAGGACCACACTGGGGACAAATGAACAAACTGTGATACAGGCAATAAGTAATTTACACATCACTTGTGCCTTGAGGACATCACAGGAGACACAAGGACATTGGTTTGCAGTTGATCAAGAGAGGAAGAGGGGACAGAGGGGGCCTGGGGAGGAAAGTGGGAGGGTTGTATTTTAAATGAAGAAAATATGGGTCTAAAGGAAGCTGAAGGACGGAGGCCCGAGGAGGGCACCAAGTGTGTTCAGGCGTGCCCCCGAACTGCTCCCTGATTGTTGTGAGGGGTGCCGAGCGTGCCACCCAGACCTGCCCCCCAGGCGTGATGTCCTGGGCCCCCAGCTTTTGGGAGTGCCACCTGAAGACAGCCCTCACTGTCAGCTTGTCGGGAATCGCCTCCGTGAGACCACCTTGCTTAAGCTCACACCTCCCTCCAGGAACTGCTCATAACCAGAGACTGATCAACACGCCACATTCCTCACTCAGCCTGGACACCCATCTCCCGGGGCTCCAGGGCTGGCCATGGGCTCCCGGCCTTCCTTGGCCCAGCCCTGCTCCCCACGGGCCCCGCACACGCCCTCCTCAACGCCCTGCCCAGCCGTGTCCACTGCAGGCCTGGCCTCCGGGCAGCCGAGCCTGGGACATGTCCCCATCGTATCCACTCGGACTCCTGTGTTCCAGAGCTGTGTCCTCCACGTGTGGCCTCTAACCACCAGCATGAGACTCACCACGAGCCCTTGTGAAAACGCAGCTGCCTGGGCCGCCTTGCAAGCCAGCTTCCCCAACAACGTGCCCTAAGCCCCCGGTTCCAACGAGCTCGGCCGGTAGCTTCGCTGCAGACGGAAGTCAAGAACCACTGTTTCAGAAAGCGCGGGGCGAGAACGATGAAACGTCACAGGGCTTCATCTCTAAGTCACCCGCAAAGGAGACTGGGCACTTTATAAAGTGCTCGCCCCATTCCAGGAGAGAGGCTCCAGACGTTTTGCGTCATGGCCCCTATTTGTCACTACAGACTCTGGGGCATCCGTTTTAAGCGAAGTCTGTGCATGTGGGCTTCTGTGAGCTCTCCGGTGGGGGCTGTCACTCTCCTCCTTCCTGTCCCCTTCTGGGGGATGGCAGGGGATGGGTGTCCTTGGAGGGTATTTTTAATCTGTTTTGGTGGCATGCAGATAACCCACTGAATCCTATAATGACGACAAGTGATTATAAACCTGAGTGGTGTCACATGGCCAGCCAACCGTCCTGGGCCACGGTGACGGCTCCTTCCATGGCGCCCACGCATGCTACAGACAGCCCTCTTCAGCCGCTCCCTTTTCCTACAGCCCAGGTCCCCCATACCTCTCACATGCTGCCCCAAACGGCTCTCTCTGGGCAGCTGGCTGCCATTCTATTATTGCGTCTCCCTTTGCTGGAGGAAAGAGGAAACAACGTGTCTGCATCATTCGATGTCCTGTTGTTCTGAAGCCGCCTGTTAGGACTTGTCTGCAGGTGGGTGAGTCACCCTCAGTGTTATGACTCTTGCCCTCTGCGTCTTGGTGTTGACAGGGGGTTCCGTCTCCCCGCTGGGACCCCACTTCCCAGGCCGTACAAAGTGAGTGAGCAGAGCGGGTCCTTCTTTCCAGCTCTCCGGCTTTGTCTCTGATGGCCGCAGCTCATGGGTGCCTCCTTGGGATCCTACCTCGGGAGCTGCAGGGTGTCCAGTGACCTCATGGATTAATTTTCCTACCAGTAATGTATCCAAAGATTACATGAAAGGCAAAGTAAATTACAGGCACCGCCTTCCCAGCACGCTGGTTTGAGAAGCCCAGGACGGCGGGCTGTGGGTCTGGGTGGGCGGGCAGGCACTGCCTTGCTGTCCTGCACTCTGAGGGGCGGCTCGAGCCAGCTGGGGGCAGGGCCCCGGTCTGGCACTGCGGCTGGTGCCCCGGTGACGATGATCTGCTCCGGCATATCTTAATATGCGGGTGAGCGGTGGAGTTATAAATAGAAAATGGTGGTTTTTCCCTTTAACCAACCTAAAATTGTCATAAGGAGGATTACCTCAGACTTTCCAGAGGAGTCAAAAACAAGACAGCAAGTCTCTGGGGACCAAGAACGACTCCAGCTTTTGTGTTGTGGGAAGTGAATCCAGAAAATTATATAGAAGAGGCAAAAAGGACAAACGATCCAAACCGGGTCTTAACGAGAGAAATAACGTGGGCAGCTGAAGCAAATCTAGATACTTTAGATGAAAATAATGCGTCCGTTTGAATATCCGGATAATTTGGGGAGAAGGATCAGAATTATTTTGCTTTAATTAACTCGACCTCATTAACAAAGTTAGAGAGTGTTAATAAACCCCAAGAATTCTCAAAGAACGTCCGACACTCTGCAGCCGCGGGTCCTCGAGTGCTACCTGATTGTAAAACAAACAGTGCACTATTCCCTCCCTGCTGGATGGTCCCCAGAAAATGTTTGTTATCCATTTGAGGCCAAAGAGCAAAAATAAACATGAGCATATTAATTCACGGTGGGAATGCAGGGCCTCTGAAATGCAAAGATGAAAGGCTGTACTTTTTTTCTCACCTTTCATCCTGAAGTTAACACCTTCAGGAAGCTGGCTTAAAGAGATGCTGATATTTAAGAAATAAACGAGAGGCCTGTTATTACACAACTTGTTTTTACATGGATGTTGCATAGATTAAATCATGCCCTTCAAAACCCCACAGCCCTCACCGCCAGAGTCAGGAGTAACAGATTCAGCGGGATATGAGTCCTAAGTACACCTTGACTCCATCAGCAGAGCCGACGGTGCCGTGAGGGTGAACTGGTTCTCTGGGGCCGGGGAGCCGGGGGCCTGGGGGGTGGGGGTTGCCCTGATTTGTAGTATTTTCCCATTTCTGCGGTGTAAACAGTCCCAGATATTTGACCATGGGGCCGCATGAGCTGTCCAGGCCAGCTCCGGTACACACTGGATGCTTCGAAGATAATCAAGTGATCTCGTTGTGCAGGGAGTCGACAAATAGTCATTAATAACTGACTGCATGCATCTACTCATCAGCCCCAGCCTCATCATTAACGTCTGACAGCAGCAGAGTTCTTCGGTTATTCCCAGCAAGAGTTGGAGTTACAGATGGAGAGGGGCCGGGGAGTATAGAGAGGCCCCTCGTGAGTGGCAGACCCCTCACCTCGGATGGCACATGGGGCTCTTAGTGGGGACAAGCGGCTACTGTAGATGTTTTAGAAGCACCTGCCAGGCCCAGCCTCTCTGAAGAGACGTGACCCAGTGCCGTGGCGTTCCAATGCCCTTGTCCCACTGACCCATCAGCCCACCCCCTGCAGGAAGACAGAGTCTCCATAGTGCAAGAAAAAAATACAGAGTGATGACTTGGTCACTGGCACCTTTGCTTTTTGCCTTAGCCCAAAACAGCAAATCAGACCCAAGTCTGAGAGGAGGGCTCCGAGCTCAGGGTCAGACTCTCGATGGGGAAGCGTCCCTACAGCAGAGCTGTCAAGAAAGAGAAGACCGCAGATTGCTTAAAACTAATGATGTAATGTATGGGAATTAACATAAGAATTAAAAAATAATAATAATAAAAAATTAAAAAAAAAAAAAGAAAGAGAAGACCAGCTTCCAAGTGGAAAAAAGAAGAGTCAGAAAAAAGGTTACAGTAAGAAGAAGGAATTACATCTTTCCTTCTGCGGGCATCGTGCTTTGTAAACAAGGAAAGGTTAGGGGCATGTTTTCTGGTGGTGCTTCATAGACATCAGAGGGCAACCCGCCCAGCTCCACACGCTCTTCAGGACCAGGCGCCCCACCTGTTCAGAGCACCCCCCCTGCCCAGGCATTTCCCTGATCTCCTCTCTCTCTCGGTGTATCTCAGCAGCCAGGGGGACCAAGACCGTCCAAGCAGGGCTGCAACGCGTCCATCCAGCCTGACGATGCGATTTGTCTTCAAAGAGCTGGAAGCGCTACTGAGTCACAGGCTTGCTTCTCCACATTTTCCGCCCCCCTCCGCTGAACAGAATTTACTTAATTAATGTTTTTCATGGGAGTGTCTCACTGTTCCCATATATTTACTGAACTATTTGCCACTGCAAAGGAAAATGATTGTTTTTATTTATCTGAACTTCTGAATATCTTCCATTGTCTGTTTTACTATTCAAAATTCCTGCACTTTAATAATCTTAGGCTATGTGAGTTGAAAATCTGTGTATATTCATAATTTTATCAAATAATTGTTTACTGGGATTATTTCAGTCTGTAATTGTTTCTCCTTTCCCTTGTGAACATCCAGTGCCCTAGCTCTGCTGCCCGGTTCTCAGGAACGGGAAAGCATAGCATCAGTTCTCCCCCAGAGATGAAAGGGAACAGGGATGCATCTTCACCCCACGCTCTGTAAAATGCTACTTAGTTTGTCTCCCTGTTGATCCCTGGGATTGAAAGCTCTACTTAGCACCTGAGACCGACACGGTGAGCTGTGGGAAGTTGCCCCACGAAGCATGTTTGGAGGTCAGGCCTGCAGAAGTGTGTCTGAGTTCGTGAGCAGGCAGGAAGGTGCCCGGGGCAGAGGGTTCCAGGAGGCTGGGGGTGGGGTTCCGGGAGTCTGGAGGGGTTCCGGGAGGCTGGGGGGGTTCTGGGAGCCTGGGGGGGGGTTCTGGGAGGCTGGGGGGAGCGGTTCCGGCGCTCTCCTTGCTCGCGGGCAACAGCACCATGCCACCTCCACATGGAAAATAAAGAGCAACACCCTAGCCTCAAAGCTGCAAAACCTAGCAGGGTAAGAAGTGAAACGCAGACAAGCCGGGGTGCCTTCTCGCCACGGCGGAGGGTTGCATGCTCTGTCCCGCTGGTTGGATGTGCTTTGCCTTGCTCGCGGGTCAGGTGGGTGCTGGAAGAGGCGGCCAGCTTCCCCGAGCTTTGGCCACGCCCGGGACCCCTGGGGCTGGTCTTGTCCATGGGCCCATCAGGCAGTGTCGGGAGGCCTGCAGGGAAGGGCGTTCACCTCAGAAGAGGGGGTGCCCACGTAGAGTCTGCCCCCCGAGGAGGCGCCCCCACACCAGAACCGACCTGGTCTCCCTGGGTGGCATCATCGCGTCACACAGACCAGATCAATTCAGAGGCTCCCGACTCCGCTTCCCAGCTGGGCCAGTGCTGCCAAAATTCATCTCAGCTTCGCCTCCCAGCCCATCCTGACCTCGAAGCCCATCCTGACCCACATCCGCGTGGATCTCCCCTGAGAGCTCAGGACAATGGGTTTTTCGGGAGTGAACTGACAGGTATTTTTTTCAAATCCTCCGTCTACAGAAACATCTCCACAAGCAGAAAGAGAAGGACTAGAGGGAACCTGGTACCCTGGCTAGACTGGGCCAGCGAGCCTGTCTGTGACGTCCTCCCACCGCAAGGCCCACACTGACCGTCGCTGCACCCCACCCCTGACCCCCGGACCCAAAGCGGAAGGAAGAGCGCTGTGGCTCGGTTCTCCCAGGGACAGCACCGCAAACACGCACATGCAAATAAAAGTACAGGCCTGTGAGGGAGTGCTGAGTGGCCCGTCTGCCCCACAGACCTGACCTCAGAAGTGCGAGGGCAGCCCAGGTCTTTGTAAAGAGCCCTCGATCCACGTGGAAGTCAAGCCTGAGTGGGCTTCCCAGTGGAAGGAGTCCTGTGTGTGAACCACCTGGTCTGTCCGTTCAGATTACCTTCTTCTCTTGCCAACAACCTTGGCCTTGCGCTTCCAAGCAGGGCTGCTGATCCTAGGATGGCCTTTCTGGCCCCTCAGCTGGTGTCCTGGCCGGCAAGCCCTGGTCTGCAGGCCCCCTGCCCTGGGCAACCCCCGGCCTCACATTTCCAGCTCCTCTATTTCCAACAGACCTAGAACATGTTTCAGTTGCTTCAAAGTTTCAGAATTCCATACGAATTAAAACTAATAAAAAGCCATAGAAATCCTAGAAGGAATAAAGAGGGCAGTTGAAAAGTGATTTGCTGAGGCTCTAATAAAGGGTTTAAATTGCTCGGGAGAATGAAAAGTAGCGTGCAGCCAGTTTGGTTCGCTGTTCTAGCTCAAAGGACAATTAAGTGATACCTAAAACTTCCGAGGGGCAGTAATTACGCCACTTCTTTCCTTTTTACATTAAAGATTCTCTGGTCTGGGTATCCGTGCTGTCGAACAAGTCCGTTCCGTATCAACAGGGAGAGGAGGTATTGCAGACAGCGCCTCCCTCCAGGAGGGCAGCTGAGATAATTCGGTTCTAAACTTACTGTTGTCCTTCCTAGAAGAGCTTTCATTGCCTAAACGCTCAATGTCAGTGCAACTTGTTAGATAGTCTTAATTTTTTCTCTGCCCTTAGTTCCTAAATGCAAGGCCACTGGAATTGAGGCAAATGTGGAGAGCACAAAGGATGTGCAGGAGGACTGGAGGGCACAGCATTCAGGATGAGGGTTATTTTTTGAGAGGCTCGCTGTCCTGTTTGAGGAAGGGTTAAACATATGTCCCCCACTCACCACCTCAGACTCGAGCCTCACTCACTGCCCCCAAAACGAGCCCCTACTTTGGCCAACCACACAGACACACATTAGAATAACAACCAAACAGGTAGAAGGGCGAAGGCAAATTAGGGACTGCCTATAGCATCTCAGGTCACCCGTGCTTCTAGATACTTCTACCGGGCAGGAGTAGTTGAAATCTCTTTAACTGGGGATATTCTGTTCCCCAGTGAGAGGAGCTTACGAGCAAACAGTCTGCGCCATAGGAGGACAGATGGATAGCACCTGGCGGTTTCTCACAGGAAGGTAACCGTGAAAGGGGGTATGAGGAGTCCCTCAGGATAGCGTGAACATCCCAACGGCAAGACTTCCCCAGTTCTATAGTCCTGTCCCAGGCCAGCCTGCTGGGCTCCTCGGGGCGTGGGCCTCTGCCATCTCCCCGAGAACCCCACTCTCTTCCATGTGTGCCCCCCAGGGCAAGGCTCCCCGCCGACACTCGGGTCCCATGGTTCACCAGACTCAGACTCTGCTTTACAAGGTGGAGAGGAACCTCATGTCCTTGCAGCCCTTCTGATGGCCCCGACCTCTCTGCCTGGTGGCTGAGGCCAGGCCATGGCTCCTACTCGGGATGATCCCCCCGGGGCCTCCGTGGGGAAAGTCGCGTCTGGATCCAAGCTGCCTTAGGTTCTTTCCCGTGACTGCCTTGGGCAAGAGAGTTACCCATTTATGTCCAGAGACACCCAGGCCCTCCAACACCACGGGCCTTTCCTTAGGTAACACGACTTCACGAAGGCCGTGGAGCTGGATTTATCTGAAAGAAGACTGTGACTCAGTGGCCGCCACCCATTCCCATCGATGGAGGCTCTCCCACAGAGGCTGTTCTCCTTCTAGCACCTCCCACTAGCCTGCTCCTGGGGACACAAGAGGCGATGACTGTCTCGGGATGAAATCCCCTGGAGAAACCTCAGAAATATGCTTCCTGTCCCTGCAGTTGCGAGCTCTGAAGTCCAGACTGCTTACTGTTCAGGAAGGGGGTTTCCTCCAGGGTCCAGGATCCCCCTGCCCTGACCTCGAAGCTCAGTCTGCCCCAGACCACTGAGGTAAGCAGAGGCTAACAGGGGGGATTTCATTCCCGAGGATAAAGGACAGGTTGTATTTCTGCCTCCCAGTGGAAGTGAGGGGCCTGGGTGGAATAGGGGAGACACAAAGTGCCCCCTCATGTTAACACATCCAGTGGGAGAGGTGGTGGGAAAGCACCACAGTCCTATACAGAAGAAGCCAAGACCCGGACCCTGTGGGATCAGTGCGCGGGCCACCCTGCCAAGCAAGGCGCCCAACCGGGGGGGTGCACAGAGAAACGGGAGAGGGATGGATGGACCACGTGTCCGCTCCCACCTGGCCGCTGGTGATGGCAATAGGTTTCTTGGTTCTGTCTTACCTTCCCTGCTATTTCATATTATTTAAAAAGCACTTTCTCTTTCCTCTTCCTGTGTACTATTAAAAAAGTCAGTGTGTATTGACATTGGAAGATTTGCCGTTGATTCCATAGGTTGCCACCCATGGGGGCAGAACTGTGCTAGAATGATGACAGAGTGCCCTTGAGTGCGCTGGCAGTGCTAAGCACGAGAGCTGCATCATGTCAGGGCCATCAGTACGAAGGAGAGTGGCATCATGCTGGGCAGCCACGAGCAGGACCCCACAGCTGGTCCCTGCTTCGGTCTGCCAGCAACATTTCCTGGCTGCCCTATGTCCTGGCCGTGGGGCAGGCGTGTGCCACTGACTGGTGCACCACCAAGTCTTAAATCCCAGCCAGATGCTCTGTCTGTTGGGTGAACACAGGATGAAAACTGGACAGTGGGCCTCTTTCTCGAGAACTTGAGTTGAGCAGAGGCCGACAGAAGACCATGCTGAGACCCCTGCTGGCACCACCCAGAGAGAAGTCCCCTGGACTCCCGCTGCAGAGATCCCTGGGGGCGGCCCTGGCCCCCGCCGCTCCTGGGGACTGGCAGCTCAGGCGAAGTCAGTCAGACTCCATGCGTATGGCCTGCAGAACAGAACATAAACTAACACGTAGGACCACCCTGCTGACCGAGAAGCAATGGCCTCAGGATTCTTCAGAGAGAGAGAGAGGGAGGGAGGGAAGGAGGGAGAGAAAGGGAGGGAGGGAGGCAGAGCACCTGACGAATGGATCTTTAATCCTGGAACTGAGCTTGGCTGGTGCACGGAGTTCATGGCGGCCTTAATTCTTGGCTGTGCAGGAGACATTAGGAAGGCAGGTTACCTGGGACGGCCCGGAAGGTTCCAGTGGAGAGGCTTTTCAGTCCAAGATTTTCATCTGCTTTCAGCAAAGTCCTCTCTTGGTGGACCATGAAAAGAGCCCCAGGAGAATCATCAACACCTTCCTAGGTCCCAGAACTATAAACAGATGACTTCCAGATCCCAAACTCATCCCTCCAGGCATGGGTGCTTTACTCTCTCTGGGGCAGTGGCAGAGGTGAGCTTGGAACCAAAAGTTACCAGACATGATTCTCTGGGTCTTGGCTGGTCTTTCAGTGTGAATTGCTTTTGGGCAACTTCTCTTCCTTATCTTTGGAGAAAGGCCGAGATCGGAGGCAAAAACAAAGTCTCTGAAGCAGATTGCTATCTTGGCTTTTTTGGAATCAACACTTCAGTTTTCCATGGCTGGAAAATAGGGAGAGAATACAACAAGGAGGAAGAACATAAAAGAGATGTGAAGGTTTGCCCTCTTACCTGCCCGTCCACGTGGCCACCACGTGACCCTTCTAGTGCCAGGTTTCTGGATCCTGTTGCCCAAGGTTTGGGGAAATTTTCTATACTTTCACCCAGACTCCAGGTCTGGCTCTGAATTTCTTAGGATCCCTGATCTGGGATCTTGATTCCTGCTACTGTATCCCATGCCCCAGGGCACTGCTGTTCCAGCCAAGAGATAGGAGGCAGATGAGCTGCCTGCACCCAACCCATTTAAGGACTCTGGTACCTGTCCACTCCTCAGACCCTTCTCACGGCATCCACTTTTGTCCTCATCAGGAACTGAGTTCTTGGCCATGATCCCTTCTTGCCCAGAGCTTCCGTGTCCCTCAGAGCATGCTGGTCTAAATAATTTCATTGTTTATAAAAGCTGTTGCTCCTGTATCCACCCAGGACCCGACGCAACATTTCAATTTGCAGGAGACCATGGTCTGCAGTTGGGTTTTTCCTACAGAAAAGGTTTTAGAGAGTGAGACACAATAAATATTGTTGAATGAGTGGAAGATTGAGTGAATGGATTGTAAACCGTGTCAGATTCACTGAAAATTACAAAACATGACCCCACCGTATGCGGCCTTACACCTGTAGGAGGAGAGAGCTGGGAAAGAGTACAACGTATTACCTGAGAGTTCCAGTTTAGGTAATGAGAAGTGAGCATTGGCACACAGTAGGTGTTTGGTAATATCAGTGCCCTTTGTGGGTGAATAAATGAGTCAGACACAGGCAGGAAAGACGATGGGGAGGCTCACAAGGAGCTGGGGAAACGGTGCCGTTCTGGGGGCTCTGGTTTTACAGAGACTCAGTTGATTTTGGCCCATTGTGCACAGTCGTTGTAGGGGAAGGGGTTGATTTCCTGTAGGATTCACAATAGAGACGTAGGAGGACAAGGGGAAGGATGGTTCTAGTTCACAGCCGTGGTGACAAGACCTCCATCTGATGGTGATGGATATTGATTTTTTTTCCTCCTTTTCTTGGCCTGTAATGTCCTAAATCACTTCCTTAGTGCAATTGCCCAAACACATACCCTGGCTTCCACGGCAAGGGACCTGAAGGTTACGGCTCCGGGGGGCGGGGGTGGGGGCGTCCGCATGACGAGTGGCGAGGAGGATCTCGCCAAGACGGGCAGATGGTGCTGAGACAGAGCTCCCCATCCTGCGCAGCTTTCTCCATAATGGAATCCACATTAAAAATGATATTATCTTCACTTTTAAAGGCCCTAATGGATGATATTTATGTCCGTGAAATATGTCCCTGGCCGAACCATACACAGCGTTATGAAGAACGAGCTTGGGGAAATCACTGCTTCAGAGCAAGAAAACAGTTGTGGATGAATTTCTTTTCCAACCAGCCAGTCAGTAAAATATGTTTTAATACAGGCAAAAAGTGTCATTTGTCAGTTTTCCCCACAGAGCATGGCGAGTCGTCGGGCTTTAATGTGATCTGACAGCCTCGTGATATTTTCCGCCATCCTTGTTCTTCGCAAAGTGCTCTGAAAACGCCGCCATCATTTATTTATGGGGCCTGCCAGTTAACTCATGAATAACCAGAGTGTTTCCCAGGGCACCAAGCCTGGAGTCTCCCTCCTCCCTCTGGGAAACGCTGCCGTCTGCGTCTCTGTAAAGTCAAGGGCCGGCTTCTCGTGCCCTTTGCCAGACACAGAAGCGGACAAGGACTGGGGCCAGATGACCCACGTTCATAAGATCATCTCAGGACTTAGACTACTAAATTAAATAAATTACCTAAAACCTCAGATGCTTCAACTCCTTTTCATTAATGACCTAACATTTACCAAGAGGCAAAATGATCAGTTGGGTGCTGAATTAATAGCATTTAATATTAGAGACTCTCTAACATCCAGAATGTCAGTAAAAAAAACGGCTCTCTCTCAGAAATTTGAATTCTGACTCCACAATTGAACTTTGGTAAGAGGGGCCTGAACTAAGTCTGACTCACTCACGTAGCTACAGGTAGTGTTTACCTGAATAAGATCAAGAAATCTTAACAGATCCACAAAATACTTCCATTTTTGAATGTCAAAATAATAATAATAATAGTAATGTCATATTTTGCTCTTATTTCAGCCTAGGACTAACTATACTCACAAAACAAAGAAAAACCATTCCTCAATGATTATGGCTGTTATTAACAACCAAACCAAATCACTAAAAAATAAGAACTATCTCCCCCACCAATCTTTAACAACCAACCAAATCGTGAAAGGTGAATGGAAGCCAGTGTGAACCCACTCGGCCACCCACTGCCGCTCGGCGGCTGGCAGACCCGGGGCTCCGGACACTGGGGTTTGGTGTGTGCATGTAACTTTCACAGCTGGGTATCTAAATCTGCATGTTTGCTTGAACTTCAGACCTGTTGCTTTAAATACCCTCTGTGTGAGCACAATGGAGGTACTATGCGTGGACATCCCTTCATTGATCCAAGCGTTTCCATCATAATTCTCCATTTACAGACACAAGATACAGAGGCAATGTGTCTAAAATTACATCATATGCACCCTTTGTCACAGACGCCAACCATTTTATTGAAAATCCACTGGAAAGACCTCCTATTTCCCAGGAAAAAGCTTGTGAGACGTGAGCTGGGGCAAGTGGCATTTAATTAATGGACTAGGTACAGAAGGATTTGGGGTTCTACCACTTTGCCTGAGTCTTCACATTTCAGTGTGAGTCTCTACCACACCAAAACCTCTCCTTGACTCAGTCTGGATTTACACACTAGCCCTGAGTGTATTAAAATGATGATTAAAATATCATTGATGATTCAGCCCTTGTTAATAATCCCAAATGATTGATTTCAGCCTGACCAAACTGGGCCTGTTCTGTATTTTTCTGCCACATTATGGACAGTAACAATTTGAAAAGTCAGTCCCCTTGCCCGACTGGCCAAAACTTCTGATGATGCTGGTAACAACTGTAGTAACAGCCAAGGCAGGGCTGTGGGTCTGGCCCATGTCAGCTGCTTTACCACAGCCCCGGGTAGGCGTGTCATGACCCTCACCGTACAGAGAAGGACACAGATGCTGAGAACCGTCCCCTGACTTGCCCGAGTTGACCCCACAGTTGTTAAGAGACAGGAGAGGGCTTTGAGTCCCGGCCATTTGCTTCTGAAACCTGCTGCCTAAGAACTACATCATGGCCTCTGAACCCCACATTAGCAGAGATGTAACTGACGGTCAGGAGAGAAAACGCACACACGAGTGCTTTCCAGATTTTCATGGGTGAGGGCGGGTGCCCATTATAAAGAAACAAGATGCCACGGTAAACACAGAGCTTCCATCGAGTCTTATTCCTACACTGCACAGGTGGGACAACTGAATTACACGTCGTAAGAAAAAGGAACCAGTGATGAGCATCTACCCTGGTGCATGCTAGCAATGCGTGCATGATAGTCTCAGATCCCGACTACACTGCAGAGCCCGTGTTAGGCCAGAGTGAACTGCCCAATTCATGGTACTGATGCTCTCTGTTCAAAACTCTTCCACAGGAAGAAAAGAGCTCCGGAACCAGGCAGCAAGGGCCCCCATGATCAGGCGCAGCCCTTGCCCAACTATTTTTTCTTTCCTGGTGCTTTAATGATCTGGCCCTGAACACAGTCAAGCCTCTGGAACCTCACGTGGCTTTCCACTATTCATTCGGCCAGTCTGGATTCAGTTTTTTTGACCAAGACCTGCCTTCAGAAATAATAAAATATGCCCGAACTTACAGAAAAACCTTACAACCTCTTGTTGGGTTGATTCTAATCTCATCACAAAAAAGACTGAGAGAGGGTAAGCTGCCAAGCTGATGGAAGAAGAGCCAGGATTTGAACCCGGGTTGGCACGGACCCAGAGCCAAGTGCTCACCCACTGGCGACACGGCCCATAGCCCACTTCTCCCAGGGGGGCAGGAGAGAGCTCTCGGGTCCGACTGACTTCGCTCTCTGAACCCAGGGCATTAAGAACAGACTAGGCTAGCAGCTGCCCTTCGTCCTGGAGCCGCTCCCCCGGGAGGAGGTTGTCTGTCGTTACATCCTTTGTGCGCGCTGCTGCTGCCAGGCTGGCAGCTCCTTGGGAGTGGAACCCCGCACGATTATTGCCCTCTCTGCTGCGAGCACCTGCCAAATACCCGCTGACTCAAGACTGTCCCAGAAGAGGAAGATTCGATTATACAGCCTGTCCCAGTGTGGATTTTGGGTCGACTGTTCAGTAGTCAAAAAAGAACTGGTCACTTCCAAAATAACCCTGAAAGCAAATGTTTCAAGCTTCCAGTCTTCTGCTCAACACACTCCGCACTCCCAGCTTCGTGGCGCTGGGACCCTGTGAGTAAGCGACAGGGTTTGGGGGAAGCCCAGAGCTGGCTAGCGGGGCCTGCACGTGGTTACGTTGGGCAGGGAAGAGGGGGTTCCTATGTTGGGCAGGCTGAGCCACCCCCTCCTGGGGCTTCCCACGTGTGGTGTGGCCAGAAGACTATTGCATGAGGGGCTGGAGAACATGAGTGAGGTCCTCATCCCAGCTCCCAATGTCAGGTCAGTTAGGGGGGAGGGGATGGAAGAATTTTGGATCTGAAACACCTTGTGAAAGACAGACCCCCAGTTGTGTGCGGAGGGCCCCCAAGGCCACACTTCTCTGTTTCAGGAAAGTCACAGGCATGACGACTCCCTCGATCGGGAGTAGGTGAGAAAGTACTTGTTTTAGAAGTAAAAGGTTAAATGCTGCTGAAAATTCTGGTGAAATGTATGGCTGGGAATGGCTGATTGGTCCATTGGTGGGAGGCTGAGGGAAGACCCAGGAGACAGACCCTGAGACCCACGCCTGACTAGAGTCCATTCACTGGGTCATCCAGGCAAGTCATGCAAGCTTTCTGTCTCCATTTCCTCATCTGCAGACGACGATAATAAATCATGGTTCTGTCCGTTCCACAGAGCTGTTAGGACGTCAAATGATCTAATTATGCAAGTTCCTTAAAGAATAAAGATCAGTGAAAACGTGAGGTAGGATCTGCATGGTCATCATCATTGTTGGTGTTTGTTCATTCACTTACTCAATAAAAACTGTTCTGTGTTGACCACAGATCAAAACTCGGGGCCATTATGTGGAGCTAATTCCATCAGCATATTCATTCCGACCACGAACGTAAGAGAGGGACTGGCGGCCTCAGGGACCCCTCACTTGCCTTTTCTGGGTTCAGCCAACACCTCCTGGAGCTGAAGACTTTCTGGGGACATCCCAGTGGTGCTGAAGAGGACTCACACTGGCTCAGGAATACTCAGGAATTTCGGGGAGCCAGTTAAGCCTTCAGTAGCTTGAAACCAGTGTTGGTGAGTATATTTATGTCGTGGACATGGACAAATGATACAAATAAGGGCCTTCCCCAGAACCCCCGGCGTGCTCCTCGGGGCAGCGGAAAGGCAGCTGAGGACCTCCTAGTTGTGGACACACGCTTCTTGCCAAGTGAGGGCCTGACTCCACGACAGCCCTTCTGGGAGGGGACACCAGGGTCTGACCACAGTGCCTTTAAACCTTTCAACAGAGAAGTCTTCTTGATTTACCATCTCTGATCTCTGTTCTCTCCTGTTTTATTTTATTCCTCACCACATGGGGGGTCAGTAGTCGCTATTTCCCTTTGCTGGGGTGAGGACCTCACCCAACTTAGCGAGACTCAGCTGATGATTCATTCCAGAAATGTTTATTGATAACCCACAACATAGCTCAGCATCTTATGCTAAGCCCCATGGAAAAGCCGGAAGATGAAGAAGCATTTCCATATCAGAGGAGTTCAGAATTTGTTGAACTGCTCATATAAACACACAAAGGGCTTTTCCCTTAGTGGTTTTATTTCCCAGAGCTGTGGCTCTGTTTGGGGTTCTTCTTAGGGGCTCCCCAGAGCTCTCGTGAGTGCCCACCATTAAGACACAAACGGATTGGTCCCTGTCCACATGGAGATCAGAGCTCGGCAGGGACTCAGACCCACAGGACCCGCTTCCACCAGCAGCTGTGCGACTCTATGAACAAGCCACAGGGTCCCCTCACCTTCAGGCCCCCAGAGGCGACACGGTACCATCCACAGTCCCTTCCTCCCAAATCCAACCGCAAACCCCAAACATTTTTCTTGCTCATTTAGTGTTAAATTCTGTCCTGAACTGACAGGAGGCTATTTTTAGTCTATTTATTCCACTTAATGTGAATATTCATGTTTCATTGCAGAAGTAATCATATGCTTGATTCTGGGGTGCTTTTCCACTCCCCTGGGTTTGTTATTACCTTTCTAAAACCCGCACCGTCTGAGTTCGGAAACACAGCTGGGCCACGTGAAGCCCACCGGATGCTGCATTCACCAGCCCCAGAGACGGACTGGGTCCCCGTGTCCTCGGATGCCTCATTCCCCCACGCTCCGCATCTGAGCTCCTTCCGCTGTAGGATTTCAGACAGAAGCCTGAAACGCCCACCGAGGAGGCTCACGCCACAACATTTGTTCTCCTCCGTTCTGCCCATGGGGTCAAAGTCTTCCTGGCCCATCAGTCAGTGACAGTCCGATATGGCACACCTCAAGAATATGGGCAGATACAGTGCGAATCCGTCCCAAGGAGACACTGAAAATATGACACAAAGGGTGGATTTCGAGTCATGAAAGGGATGTTAGGAGAGCCATCCACATTATTAGTAAACTGACAATCCTCCCAAGCGAGAACATGGCAGAGCTCAACCAATTAACAACTGGAGGGAAGAAACTTGAAAAGGTGGGGGCAGGATGTGTACTCGGAAGAGAATGATTTGAATATAAAAATTTTTAAAAATCTGTTAGGAAAATTGGTGCCACTGTTAAATTTCTTTTGTATGTTAAAAAAGGATTCTCTTTTGATGGTGTTATGAAATTCAAGTGCGAAGTAGAGAATGTTCCATCGTGCTATCATACAACTTCAACATAATCAACACTTGATTTATTTATTATTTTAAAAATTAGCATATCATTACAATCAGGCCACGTTTTATTAACTGGAAGAGAAGAATATGTGTTTTCTTACTATTAGCTTCATATTTTTTTTCTGGACAGATTTCCAATCAACCCCTTTTTGATGATTTACCACAGGATGTTGGTTTCTGTCTTCCCAGCACGGACCGAGCCTAGACACTCAGGGCCTCCTGTGTGTGTGCTGGAGCATGCTGACTCTTTCCACCCCTGTCTCCTCCTCCGGCTGCATCCACATGTCCCAGCCCCCAGCTGAGCCTGGAAGCCCGGGAAACAGGTGCGTTGGCAAAACGGCCCCGCCGTTTGAGGTAGCAAAGTTGATGCAGGGCTGGGCCCTCGTTGACACAGGGAAGGAGGAGTGCTTAGGCAGAAACACCGGCGAGGGATCCAAACCCCTTCTGCTGGCGGGTGGGCGCCCCACCATTCCGACAGTCCACACGCAGGGGTCAGGCTTCCGCTGGGCAAACCGCCTCCATCCTGCTGCCCCAGCTCTGGGTCTCCCCTCTGAGCCACAGCAGGCTTCAAACACCTGAAGGCACCTTTCACCCTCCACGGGTCTTCTCAGTAGACGTTTCCACCGCGTCTATGGCCTGTTTCCAGACTCTTCACCTAGGCTTCTTCACCAAGTCACGGCCCAGCTTATCTGCGCTCCTCCAAGGACACGGTGACCAGAACCAGCGCGACTCTTCAGAAATGCTCCGAACTGCCTTCACCAAACAAAATGAATAATAGAGACGAGGCTTCTAAAAATATATTTTTGGAGAATTTAAGTCTCATTGATAACTTGTATTGAGATCACAGAAAAAAAAAATCTCCTCTAAAATAATTTCTTAATTAATTTTTTCTTTTTTCTTCTTTTACAGAGTTAAATCTTTTTAGACTCAATTGCAGACTATCACATGGCCTCATATCCCATTTCTTACTACATTTTAGTCACTGTCAGAGGCTGCTGAGGTGTTAGAAGCTCCCCTCTGTTTCTAACAGGAAACCTGAGGCATAAAGAAAAGTGTAAACAAGGAAATAATTATGACCCACAATATCCCTCACCGCATTTTTCTAGACCGCTCTCTTTTCTTGTTCTCATTCTTTCCCTCCCTCTTTGAAACACAAGCACATAAAATCTTAATTGGTATGTTGTACCATCTACTGGTTACTTGACAACGCACTGTGAATATCGTTAAATATTTCGTTTACACAAACAGATACTACTTTGTTTTAGAGACCTATCACAGTTTAGTTAATGAAGCACTTATCGCTGGACATTTAGATAGTCCCTAATTGTTACGTAGTCCTAATTAATCTGCAATGACGGACCTGTGCATAAATCATTTTGGGCATCTCTGATTATTTTCTTAGTATAAATTGCTGAAAGTGAAATAAGGGCACAAAGACATGCAATCTTTAAAGCTCTTGCAATCTTTTTGAGACTAGATTAACTATGCAACATGTTAATTTTTGTATGATTTGCATATTTGATAAATATTCTCCAACTTAAGCTAAGTGTTCAAAAGGCAGAATCTGGTGGCAAATCAGTATCTCTGATTTTATAATTTTATCTGGATATTTTACTCATTTATCTTCTAATTTCGGTAACCGTTGAGAAGTGCGGTGTATCATCCTCTGCTGAACGTCTCACCTGAACCATCTGAGTGGAGCCTTCGGCCACCTTGGGTGGCTGGTGTTATTATCCCCATCTCCAAAATGGAAGCGGGGATCCCAGAGCTAACGTGCTCTGGGCCGTGGCTGGCGATGGCCGGGGACGGCCTTCACACGAAGGCTCTCAGGTTTGCTGCCTGTCCCCACAAACACGGACACTCAGGTCTAAGTCATGACCCCATTCTGACGGTCGGCCCAGGACCCTGGGTGGACCTCAGGCTCCTTCTGGTGGCGCGCTCGTCGTCCCGCGTCGTGGGGCGCAGGGGGGTCTCTCCGACCCATCCCAGGCGAACGCCCCCCAGGAGCACGGCCCCCACCCCCGTCGCAGCAGAGGGGCCCCGGACGGCCGGCTCCCCTACTCTCGCTGGCTTCACGTGTCTGGATGTCCCAGCTGATACTGGTGTGACTTCTCCTCTGACTGTTGGAGGTCCTTCTACCTCAGCCTTCGCCTACAGAGTCCATTCTGTTCTCCACGGAGCCTTGGCGGGCCGCGCTCCCAGGGCCCGTTCCTCCTCCAGAGAAGCCAGGCGGGAGCATGCGGACGTCGGCATACGCTGCGCCCGAGGCAGTAACGTCGGATGTCCGTGTCTTCGCCCTGGGCCCGCGGGGCCTCCGCCCGCTCCCTCCTTGCCGGGGTGGTAACGGGCTGGCCCACCGCACCTAACGCTACTGGTCCAGAGCGCGAGCCGACACCAAGGAAGACCCGGGAAAATAGGAGTGGTCTCCACGTAGCCCTAGAGCTTTTTCCTGTTCTGTTTCGTGCGGTAGACGTACGAGGAGAGAGAACCGAGGACCCTGTGGGGGAAAGCATGCTCACAGAGTCATCCGGACGCTGCCTGCTGTTCCCGGGGTGGGAACTCGCCGTGCCAGACACTCAAGAAGGGAAGCAGCCCTCGTGGGTGTCGTAAAGACACCCCCCGCCCGTGGGAACGCCATCTCTCCCAGCAAGGCATGAAGTGATGGCGTTCGATGTCTCCAGGACCCGATGGGCTGCTCCAGAACTGTGCTCGCACTTGGACTGAGGGTCGGCACTTCGTCTGTGCTCAGAACTGATAGTCCTGGCGTCACTTTCCGGCTTCGGGCGTGTCCTTCTCTGCCTCCTCCTCGCAGAACATCTCCCCCCGCCTGCTCCCGCCGCGCTCCCGGATGCTGGTGTGCAGGGTGCGGGTGGGGTCGCGCTCCGCACCCTGAGCACCAGTGTCATGACCTAACCGGGACACGAACAACGTCAGGATGGGCGACGCTTCCCCGAGAGCCACCTGTCAGCCCGGTCGTACACACTGGGGCTCTCAGCACAGAGAAGCTGACACGGAGGAACTGGCACTTCTGCACGGCTTTCCGTTAATCACGACCACCAGCGGAGGGCTGTCCACACAGACGAGTCAGGGTACCGCCACCGAGAGCTCCTCGGTCACCTCAGGCAGCTCAAGTGCTGGGGACAGGAGGCCCCGATGCCCCCCAGCTCACACACACGCGTGATGCGTGTGAGACCACCGCCATCACACTTGGGGGGAGGGTCGGGGACAAGACCCGTCGTGGAGAACGGGCCCCGGGCACCGGACCCTCTAGCCACCGGCGGAGCGGGAGCTCCCGGGGCTGGGAGTCGGCCGCGCACACGGTCTTAGCGCAGGCGGGGGTGAAACGGAAGGGACGCGCAGCAAGGCAGAGGGCGTGCCTGGCATTGTCCGCAGGGACTGGGTCTGCTCAGTGGGCACAGACCCCACGGCGTACGCGTCTCTCCGCAGCTTTGAGATGCTGGGACCGTCCTGTGGAAGGAAACACCTGGCTTGATCATTTTCCCCTTTCTAATGTTGGTATCGCCTTTGGCCTAAAAATGACAGGTTCAAAGACTGTCATTAGCCTAAGTTGCAAACAGATTATATGTTGATATAATAGATGTTTTACCTCTAATTTTTGTTTTAGTATCTTCTTATAAATGGGTATCAAACCATGTTGAACCTATTTATTAAAGCTTTCCTCTGAAAGATGCCATGGTTGCAAAAGAAAACCTTTTCTCCTTATCAGAGGCCCCTCCTCAGCTGTAGACGGAGCTGGGAAAGAGGGGTTTGGATTCGGGGACTGAGAGGGGGCAGCCCCGATTGTCAGCGCCCCCCTCCTTGCCCCCCAGAAATGTTACTGTCTCCTCCCTGCCTAGAAATCTATCATTCTTTAAAAACCCTGGTATTATGAGCTGAATTGTGACCGCCCCCCAACTGGTATGTTGGCCCCTGACCTCAAGGACTCAAGATGTGGCTGTATTTGGAGACGGAGCCTTAAAGAGGTGACTGAGGTAAGGCCGTTAGGGTGGGTCCTGAACCAGAGCAATGGTCCTTACGTCCTCAGAAGAAGAGGAGATGAAGACCCAGACACACACAGAGGGACGACCACGTGAGGATGTGGGGAGAGAGGCCGGGGAGGTCCAGCCCTGCGGGCAGCTTGATCTCAGACACCCGGACCCCAGGACAGAGAGAATTAAGTCTCTGTCCACCCCGTCTGTGGTGCTTGGTTAGGGCAGCTCTTGAAAATGAATTCACCTGACCACATGACACTTTCCACAGGACGCCATCCCAGAGCTGGGCTGCCCAGAGTGCACTGATGTTCCCAAATACACCTTTTTCCACCACCAGTGATGGCATGCATGTGTCCACTTCCTTGCATGCTGGACTCCCCCTGAGGGCAGTCTTCTCTTTTCTCATCTCTGGCCACAAAGCCCAGTGCCCGCACGTAACAAATGCTCAGTGCTCACCAGGTGACTGGGTTGCAAAGGCTCAACCCTTCCTTCCTTTGGAAGACCAGCATTATCCCCACTGCCTCACACCCACACAGTGGACGCCACCTAGCAGCTACCCGGCTGACCCTGCAAGGAGTGCTTTGGCTCAGGCCTCATCGGCAGGGGGCGAGCTGTGAGGTGTGAGCGGGAAGGGGACCCAGGGAGTCAGGGCCCCGCTGTGCTCCTCGTGGAGGCCGGAGCCTTGCTGCACAGGAGCTTTTCTTCTGCATCAAAAGCAGGTTAAGTGCTGGGGAGAGGGTTCTGGGATGAGAGGAGGGGCGGTCCATCCGGCTAGCTGACAGCTGGAGGCAGAGGGAGGGCGACGAGACGGTCAGACCCTCATCCTGCAGAGAGTAGCCGCCAAGCAGGCCACGGCACGACAAGGCTGTGCTCACAACAGCCAGAGCCCGCCCTCAGCTCTAACTGCAGGGAGGGTGTTCAGCCGATGGCGGGGTGACCTTCTATTCCAGCAGATCCGTTTTGAGCAAAACCTGACTTAGGCTACATGAAACGTGTCATCACCAATGACGTCTGTGAGTTACTGACTATCCATTGATTAATCCCAAAGTAATAAAGAGGAACTCGCTAGAAGGTTATGTGATGGAGCCAGTGGTCACCGTCCCTAACACCTCACCAGGGTGATTATTTATCAAAGTATAATTTGATTTGCCCACTTCTGTGAAATCTTCACCTTTCCTTGCCTTCTGTGTAGTAAGAGGCCCCACTTAGGATAAGATGTACGAATAAAGAAACACATAAACCCTCCTCCTGAAGACAGACGCACAGACACACCACATCTCCGAGAGTCGGGGCATCTACCTTCAGTTGTAATAGTGGTACACTCAGTTGCATTGTGGCCGCCCTTCAGAACCGGCCAATCACAGAAGGTGCTCTAATCTGCTTCTCAGGAACACCGGAGCTTTTTGTTTGTTTTTTTTTCCAAGTCTCACATTTAGGTCTTTCATCCATTTTGAGTTTATCTTTGTGTGTGGTGTAAAGAAATGGTCCAGTTTCATTCTTCTGCATGTGGCTGTCCAGTTTTCCCAACACCATTTGTTGAAGAGACTGTCTTCTTTCCTTCTTTCTCGAAGATTAGTTGGCCATAGAGTTGAGGGTCCATTTCTGGAGACTCTATTCTATTCCACTGATCTGTGTGTCTGTTTTTGTGCCAGTACCATGCTGTCTTGATGATGACAGCTTTGTAATGTAGCTGGAAGTCCGGAATTGTGATGCCGCCAGCTTTGCTTTTCTTTTTCAAGGCTGCTTGGCTATTTGGGGTCCTTTGTGGTTCTGTACACATTTTAGGGTTGTCATAGTTCTGTGAACAATGCTGGTGGTGTGGGAACATTGGTGTTATCCTTGCTTACTGTTGGGGCACTAATTCTGGGACAGACAGCACAGCTTAACAACAAACATCTTATATTCTCACATTCTCTCTCTCTCTCTCTCTCTCACACACACACACACACACACACACAATTGTTTCCACTGGAAGAAAAGCAGAGAATCAGGCTAAGCTTCTTACAGGGGAGCACTCACTCTCAAAGTCTAAAGAAAAGTTACTGGAATGAAAACAACTGCTTTCAGGAGTCTTCTGGGTTTGGGGGAACAAGACACTTCCCCGGCCTTTGCTTTCTGGTGCACAGTAAGAGTTCTCCCACCTGGCTGCCTGGTCATCATTTGCTGTCGGCTTCAAGCTATAGCAAGCATCCCGTCCCTGCCTTCCCGGGGAAGCCAACCTATTCAGCCAAATGGTGGTGCTCAGGACTGGCATGCTGCAGATGGAGGGCACCTGGGTATGTCAGAAACAGGAGGTTCCCAAGCCTCTGGAAGATTAGGAGACAGACTCTCCAGCCAGCATGAGCACTTGGGCAACTTCCTAGCCGATGATTTCCACTGGCAAATGTGCAGGTTTGCATGGAAAGTCATTCATTATCTCCCACTTAATCATCCATTTTAAGAGTTTCTGCGGGTTGGATAATTAAAGATATAGGATTTTATGGGGATTACTGCAGTACATAAAATCCCCAGCCATGTGCCAGTGCTGATACGTATGTCTCAAGACCTTGAGAATCTGTCTCTGATCGTGACGAAGCATTCCCAGGCTGGACTCATACTCCCTTAGTACTTGCAGCCTTCCAGCCCACTCCCGATCTGAGAGAGGCTCACTCGGAAAGCCTTCGAGCATCTCTGCTCTCATGCAACAGTTCCAGTGTGAGTACGACCAGTGGACAGCACCTCCCTTGCCAAGACCCGATGAAGACAGCCGAATACGAGGAAGCGTAGTGGCGTCTGCCTTCCTCTAAGCGTTGGAATGCAGGCAGGCCTTGCTGGGGTAGCAATTCTCAAACATGCTCATCAGTGGCTGCAGCCTCTTACTCATGCTCTAGGAGTGTGGGCCCTAGCTAGTGACTGGCTTTTAATGAATAAAACAAAACAGATGGGATGTCTCTGTACAGTTGTCTCTCTACGGACTCCTGGGCTAGCACGCCTGATGAAATAAGCTGCCGTCTTGGAGCAGAACCGAAGGCTGCCTCTAGCTGACCCCCGAGGAACTGAATCCCACCAACAACCACACGAGTGGGCTCAGAAGTGTATCCTTCCCCAGTCGAGTCTTCAGATGAGACACAGCCCCAGACAACACCTTGACCGAGAGACCCTGAAACAGAAGATCCAGCTAAGCCATGCCTGGATTCCTGACCCAAAGAAACCATGAGATAACAAAGGTTGCTCTTTCAAGCCACTAAGTTTGTGGTAATTTGTTACATAGTAATAGATTGTTGAACCTCTCAAACTAACAAAAGCTTATGACCGTCATGAATCTTTTCATTTTTCAACACAACGGTTTTTCAGAGGGACGGGCTTGTAGGTATAAGAGTCACAGGTTCATTAATACATGTTGAACTCCAGTTTTTACATGTTGACAAAGAGAAGAATCTCCATATTGAACCCATGACATTTCTCTTCCATTCATACTTGTTAATAGGTTACCCAATCTTGTATACTATGAAAACAGTGCTGATTATAGTCTGTGAGCCATCTGATTTCTCAGAATCCTCTGTTTCACCTGGTACTTGAAAATAGACTACTCTGTATTTTATTTACACCACGAGAGCAAAGACAAGAGAAGAAGCTCAGCTCAAACCCCACATCTGTCAGGGATTCTGACAAGGGCTTGGATGTTCACACAGAATTTTAGGAACACATTGGTCAGTAAGATACGGGACGAAGGTGTATCCTTCAGAAGGCAAGCGATGGATCAAAGGGGGGAGGGGGAGCAGGGTGAAGGGAGAGCAGATGAAGGGGAAGGAAGGTCAGCCCACCTCATGGACCTGCTGGGGCTGGTCCTGCCCTTCTTAAGCCTGGGGCTCCATTGCCCATTCTTCTCCAGTGGCATATTGCACAAGTGCACCAACTGGGGAGAGGAGCTGGGGCAGCAGGTGCCAACAGCTCAACGTGGACACTATTTTCATCATCTACTTCAGGCTCCGTATGAATTATGTCTGAGAAGTTAGCTTTAAACGAATACAAACAACAATAGCAACAAGGCTTTTGCTTACTCATTTGCAGACGTCTGTATCGAAGGGCCCCTGGTAACATATACAGAGCAATCCTAGAGGCCCACCAATAGCAGAACTATGTTCTGCCTAGCCTACGCTATGCGAGGCAACCCCCCACAGGAAACAAGCACACAATTCACAACATGCCCAGCTTTTTAAATACAGGTCTCTTTTTCTTTCATGTTTTGCTTTATCTCTTTTTAAAATGATGACCAATATCTTTTCTTTCTCCAACTATCCTCCAAAGCTATGGAAAGGCCAGGCTCCTGGGAGGCAGGAGTTGTAAACACTAGACGAAGTCCCTGATTCCGTGTGTGATTGCTTCTATTCCTTTTCATGTTGGTTTCCATTTGTGAGGACTGCCAAGCAGAGGTCGGCCGTTTCTGCGGGTTTATGTGGGATAGTCCTCCAGCACTCGTTATGTCTTCTGAAACTCAGTGTGTATATATAAATCTGCACAAAAGACTTCCAGCAGGCCCTCGCTGACGCTCCATTTGAGATATGAAGCCCCGCCTTACCCATTCACCGGCCGAGCTCATTCTCACAGAGCTTGGCTCATGCCAGCTTACGTTGCTGAGAGCTGAAGTTCAAATCTTTCTATGCTGTAACTGAGGATTTACCTGTGAAGTATGCTATTCTGTTCATGTGTGGCAACAGACAGAAACTGGAGAAGATCAGGACACAAGATCTACCTCCAGAGAGTGGCCTAAGGCAGAAGACACAAGGGAGCAGGCAGGGTTAGAGGACATGGCCAGCTCAGTGTCCAGGAGAGTCCGATGCAACCATGAAAATGACCACTGAGCCAGCAGAGAGGCCAGGATATGGGGTCCCATCCAGGGCAGGCCAGAGGGGTTCAGTGATAGGGACACCCGACACTGAATTCTTGGTTTCTCAGGGCTGACAAAGAAGTAAGAACAAGACAGAAGCCAATTCTGCTTTGAGGGGATTTGATAAACCAGGTGAACTTGACCTTTGGCTCCCAGGGGCATGGAGGATCAGAGACAAAACTCAAGACTAGCCTTAGGCAGGGAATTTAAGAGGAACTACCTTCATAAACTTTTATGGTCCTTACCAAATGACTTCAGATGAATTAGGAAAAGTATCTCCTAAGAGAATGCTAGTTTTCTATCTTGAGCAAAAGGGGCAAAAATAGCTACTCTGAGTTTTCAAAACCAAACACCATCCTCATACATTCTTGTATTTCAGATTCACATAGACCACCTGGTGATCCATGAAATCTCAAGCCAAGATTTTGTCTTTCTCTTTTTTTTTAAATTTTATTTTAATTCTAGCATAGTTAACACAAAGTGCTATACCAGTTTTATGGTGATCTGGGCTTGGGAGGACACTCAGGCATTTGAAGAAGCAAGTGAAAATCCTCTCTGAAAAGACCTAACTTCAAAGCAGTCCTCAGAAAAATCCCCACAAATAAAATCCCAAATAAAATGTGAGCTCACACCCAAAAAACAAAAGTGCACATGAAATGAGTCACCAGGGACAAGAGACAAAGGTAAGGATTCATAGACAGTTAAATCTGTTCAGACTTCGGTTACTGGGAGTACTGGACGCAACTGTTCCCGTTTGTACGAAAGCTTTGTGGGCCAGCCCCGCGGGAGCACTAACATCACAGGTGCTTTGGTTCTGCACATGCTCACATGCATAGCTGACAAGAACTGCAGGTGGATGCATGTGGGGTGTGAGAGACTGACGTCAAGGGTAACTTTCCAGTTAGGATGGAGGTGCAGCATATTTGGATGCCAACAGAAATGATCCTAAGAGAGGTAACAGATGATGTCAGACAAGGGAGATGGGGTGGGGTGTGGTCTTTGAGTGGGGGAAAGGATCTGGGGTACAGAGGGCTGACCTCAGATGGGGGACCCCACACATTTTACCCCATCTCAGGGAGAAGGTGGCCATATGTGTAAGCCCTTTGGTAGGTAGGTTTGGTGTTGGGAGTGGGAGCCGGGAGGGAACAGGTATGGAGGTTTGAGGAGAAAAAGAAAAGACCATATAGCAGTCTAGGAGAGCAGGAGAGTGGAATGATTAGGGAAAGAGAACAAAATTGCTGGACAGCGCTTGAATTCAGTGGTCATGAATGCAGAATAAGACCTGGTCAGCGTGAGTCAGGAGCTGGAAGGGCTTGAAGGGTAGGCAGAAAACAGAATCATCATAGACAGGAAGCTGTCCTGGGAACAGCTCAAAGCAGGGACACACTCCTGAGACACTGTCAGGGGTCAGGGAGACGAAAATGAAATGGATCTGCTCTAAGGCCTAAAAAGGAGGCGAGACAAAATGTCAGATTTGGAAGGGCAGGCCAAGGAGGTCTGTGGACACAAACACATTGGTCTCCCCAAAGAGAAGTAACAGAACAGAACAGAACATTTCAGGGTGCAATTTTTAAAAACTTTCTTCCAGAAATAAAACCATTCTTACATCTACAGTCTTGAAGAGCACACCAAAGCAAAGCAAGTTACGGCATCTTACAGAAGATGAGCCAACGGGCGTGTGGGGGACCCAGTCGGTTACGCATCTGCCTCTGGCTCAGGTCATGATCCCGGGGTCCTGGGATAAAGCCCCACGTCCATGCTCAGCAGGAAGCCTACTTCTCCCTCTGCCTCTGCCCCCCAACTCATGCACGCTCCCTCTCTCTCTCTCTGAAATAAAACCTTTAAAAAAATAAAAGATAAGCAATGAAAAAAGTGATAAATGCCAAAATGCCAGAGGTGACACACACATGACCTGACCGGTGGATGACCATTGTCGCCAAACACCCACAGGCTTACACATAGGGCAAACTCCCATATTTAGAGGAAGGATCCAGAGGTCGGCATGCTGTCATACCATGCAGCTCACCCGAAACAGGACTCAGAAATCCCGAGAGGAGAGGATGGGCAAAAACTGGCGGCTCATACGGTTCAGATTGCCAAAAAAAAGACAAAGGAAAGGAAACCCACCAGGACCCTTCTGCAGAAGAGATGGGAGGAGCACAGACCCTCTCAGGCGCTCTCACTCACTGTAAAACTACAATTATTACAACTGTTTCGTACGGAAGTGTGAATAAATACATCAGTGTGGCTGGAATAGAAAGTCCATTAGTAGAACCAAGCACACATGGAAGTTAGTGCAGAACAAAGGTGGAATTTCACACCGTTCAAGGAAACACGGTGACCTGCGTCGCATACCCACACGGGGCTGCCATCAGAAAGAACATCACAGCACAGCCTTCTCCCCACACAAATGCAAACTCCAGCATGATAGACGTTTACATTTTAAACCCAAACTGAGAAAATACTCCAAGAAAACCCTGAGTGCTTTTAAAAAAATCTTAGGGTATGGAAGGACTTTCTAAGTATGACACTTAGCCATAAGACTGGTGAATTATACTCAACAAACACAAAAAAATGATCTCCACAGGGTAAACTGTTATGAGTACAGTCAAAAGGCAATGCAAAATAGGAGAATAGGAAATATTTGCCCAATGTATCAGAGAAAAAGAGAAATTCTTTATCTACACAATTTTTTCAGATCAATAAGAAAAAAACCAACAATACAATAGAAAAAATGGCCAATTTTTATATGTATGCCGAAAAAGAAACCCAAATAGCTCTTACGCATGTAAAAAGAAACTTGGTAACACTCAGAATAAGATAAATGTAAATTAAGAATGTAAAGAAATAATTTTTAAAGCCTGTCGGTTTGGCAAAGGTCAAAGCACTTGATCACATTGTAGGTTGGTGGGAGGGAGGCAGGGAAACAGATCTGTGGTCTCTATCATCACGATATCGTGATGGTACAAATAGATAGGCTTCCAGGGGACAAAACCTGGTAACATCTACAGAAATGAACATCTCATATACACCTCCCTGGCCATTCCACTTCTAGGAACTTACCCTGCTCATGAAAACGGCGTGTATATGAATGCACTCACAGCAGAGCTGATTTTAATTGCAAAAGCCTGACAGCATCGCAGGAAACAGGTTAAGTGAGTTGTGACCTCGCGATGCAAACGCTAAGAAGAATGAGCCAGCTCTAGGTGCCTTATCCGAAATAAAATTCCATTATGATCGCTAATGAATTGTTAACACTACCATCTAAGAAGATCTGCAGGACGCATTGGTAGAGAAGCGTACGGAAGGGGAAAAAGAGAGAGTGTGTGTGTGTGCATGCAACGTATTTCTGGAAGAGGCCAACATGTCCCACGGAGGGGAACCTGTGGCAGGGTCAGGAGTGGGAGAAATTCTTTTTGTTCTATATTTTTCATAATTTTTGAATTCTGTATATGTGCAATTGTTACTTTAAAAACCCCTCAAAATATAAATGAAGCTATTTTTTTTTTAGAGAGATATGAATCCTTTAGAATTTCTGGGAGCAGGAAGCTTTGAGACCTGGCGGAAGGACCGGCCAGGGGACCCTGGAGTCCTGCCGGCTCATCAGATCATGACATCACCGAAAATACAGCCCCTCCACAAAGGCAACGGCCGTGCTCACGCCCACTGCCCCGGGGTGACACGGGGCTGGGTGGCAAGCCTACCCTCTGGGGTCCTGTGCTTTCTGCAAGCCGAGGGCAGACCTCTGCGCACCGCTGAGCCTGAGGCAGAGCTCACCTGGAGGCGGGGCCCACAGGGGGCCGCGGTGTGTGTCCCGTCCGTGCGCCCCATCCTGCACCAGGTGCACCTCTCCAGAGCAGTGATCCTCCTTCTGCGGAGAGCACGCTCGTTCACGCTGCTGCAAGGCGTCCGGTCCCGCGCTACTCCCTTCTCGTTCCCTCCCCAGCATCTGCCGCTTGGGCCAGGCACATCTCCAGGTCTGTTGTGGAGGGAACGCTCAGCGTGGCTCTTGCTTTTCGGGGTCTCACACAGGCTCAGTGGAGGCCTCGGATGAATTAGAAAGTCGTGCCCAAAACACAACAGCTGTACCTGCTTTCTTGATTGTTTCAAGATAGCCAAGAAAACTAGTAAAAACATGGGTAAATGAAAGCTTTTACATCTACCTTAAATGTTCATAGTGGGAAAGGGTGAAATCAGAAATCTGCTCAATGTAATTTGGGTACTGAACACGTCATCCTAAATTGAACCTGGAGGGGTGTCTGGGTGGCTCAGTTGATGGAGCATCTGACACTTGGTTCATGATCTCAGGGTTGTGGGATCGAGCCTCATGTCAAGCTTCAAGCTCAGCGGTGAGCCTGCTTGAGATTCTTTCTCTCTCCCTTTGCCCCTCACCCTCTCATGCTCACTCTCTCAATCTATCTCTCTCTCTCTAAAAATAAAATAAAAACAAAATAAATTGAGGCTGGAGAGCCAAGAAATGGGACAGGGGTGAGTGTGGGTTTGAGAAAGGTGCCCAGGACAGTGGCTGGAAGGGTTGTGGGGACTGCAGGCCCTGTGGGGCCCCGTCAGGAGACCAGCAGCTGGGCCAGGCTCTGACTGTGGCCAACTGACCGGGACCAGGTGTTTGACCCCCTTGTTCTCCTACAGCTCTGCTGTGATCCCGCTATTAAGCCAAAATACCAAATGCTGTCTCTTTCTCCTTTCTTTTTCCCCTCGTAGAGCTGCTTTCCCTGAGTGAGTGCCCGGGATCTCTCAGGCATTGTGCAGCCCAAACAGATGATCGTAGGGTGACGTAGCCCCGCCTTGGCACCATCCTTGGGGTCCCCTTTTCCAGCACCCAGGGAAGGTCTTCAATAACATTTTCTTACCCAAGCAACTGGTATGACGTGAGATACAGAAAAGAAGAAGCTGGGACAATGTCACATTTCTCTCTCATTCTGGCTGTGGCTACATTCAGAACTGGCTCTGTGGCCCTGACTTAAAACATTGTGTATGGAAAAAAAAAAAAAAAAAAAAACATTGTGTATGGCCTACCGCACAGATCTGGGGTCCTGCCTGGCATTCTGGTCTCACCTTACAGTTCTGAACATTTCCCCTGGTCTGGGAACATGCACACAGGTATGCACACAGATGCATGCAGACACGCACACACACAAATTTCTTAACATAGTTTGGGGGAAAAGTGGGGTCTCAGTTCCATGAGGACACACTCTGGTCCCCTGTCCTAAAGGGTTGGGTAGGGACTGGGTGATAGTGGCCTGTCCCTGGTGCCCTGATATCCTGTGACACCCAGACCCACAGGTGCCATCGTGGATCAGGTGAGAGGCAAGTCCACACAGTCCCACAGTGGCCGAGCTCGCGAATGCAAACGCACATCCCCCGAGCCAGGAGCGGCAGATGCCGGACGGTGACGAGGCAGCTGTTCTTGCTGAGTCTGAAGAATCCCTTCAAGAGCCGCTAATCAGAGGAGCTGAAGCCCGCACTGATTGCAGACTGCATCAGAATGTAAAGGACAAAGGGACGGCGCTCAGAAGCAGCATGCTGCATCCACGACGCAAATGGGGGAAGAAAAGAGCGGGTTCGGAGCAGGGCATTCTGTGCCCAAGCCCCTGGACCTTCCGGGATGGATGTGTCCCTGCCTGGCAGAGGTGGTGACGGGCTGGAGGGGTGGGGAGAGGCTTGCCTGAGGGCCCAGGCCACAGGGTGATGGCCACACTGGATTTAGTCATACTCGCGTGCACAGGGAGGGAGCGAGAGAGCCTGGAGAACAGTAGTGGCCGCTGCCCACCAGCCGGGCAGAGGGGGGTCGGGAGGTACGACCACTGCTGGCAGGGCAAGCGGGTCTGCAAGGGCACAGGAACGAAAACATTGGGGTCTCCTCCTTGTAGGTGTGGCTGGCGTGATGACGCCGGATCCTGGGGAAGCTCGGAGGGCCCTTTGGGAGAAGATTCTGGGCGGGAGGCAGAGAAAACCCAGGAGAAACATGGACAGAGGCAGGTGTCACAGCAGGTGAGCCCACGGGTGAGCGGAGCTGCAGGAAATGGTTCCATGCAGGTGTCCCGTCCACGGCAGCCATCTCCTGAGCAACTGTGGCGTTCGGCACACGCAATGGGCACAGACGTGCCTCCACCGCTCCCACACGCCGGGGCCGGTCTCTCTTCCACGCTCCGGGGCTGGAATACTAATACTGAGGGTGATGCTCGTGCTGACAGAACACTAACGCTCACACCGATACCGATACCGGTACCAATTCTGGTACTGATGCTCCTGCTGATGCTCCTGCATCTGATGCTGACCTTGACACCGGATCCAGGTGCTGGTACAAGGGCTGATGCTGACACTGGTACTGATGCTAACAGGAATAGTGGTAACACAGATGCTACTGTTAGTACCGAAAGCTCCCACTGATGCACAGAGCTACCGTGAGTACTAACACGAATGCTCACGTT